>NW_027315812.1:20066162-20523662 GCF_026437365.1 Eucyclogobius newberryi
AGAGCACACAGCGCGTAAAGAAGGAGGCCGTCCACAAAAGGAGAACGCGTAATGAAGGTAGATGGATGCTAGCGATGGGGAAACATTCACAACACATTCACAGAGCTGCAGAGGTAGAGCTGGCCGGACCTGTTTATGTTGTGGAGATGATGCAGGCTTCTCTTTGCCAAACACTATCGAATCCGACTTGCTCAGCAGCATCCCCCAGCTGCCTAGAGACCGGCCCCTCAATCACTTTCAAAAGGCTCCACCTTATTTATAGAGCCATTATTTTTAGCTCTCTATAATTTCAGCCTGTGGGCCTCTTGATGAAGTAGCTAATAGAGCGCCAAGAGCCAAAATAGGAACAAGAGGCAGAAATGGGAAAAAATCCATCATTTTGCCCAAAACCAACACATTTAGTAAAATAACTAATTTGCAAAGAAATAAGGTGGTGCAAGAAGCAGATAAGTAAATGTCATGTTTTAATTGATTTTGAATGTCAACTTGCCTATAGTAGTTGTGCATTATGTAACTTTTCTGGTGCGAACATGTTATTGCTTTGCCCCTAAAGTTCCAGCTTATGGCATTAAAATGATCTGTCTTGCATTTAATTAATTGCCGTTGATTTTATCACTGAAATAAATCAAGCAGGGTCGCCACTCCATGGATCTGATGTGTAACTTTTTTTGTGTCCATGGAGTTGTGGAACATTTTAGGCAAGGAATAACATCTTGCAAAGATCCCACCACCAGAAACTTTACAAAGTTTACTGTTAAACTCTACTTTGGAATTTGTAGTGTACTTGTAATGTGTTCCTCTATTGTTTATTATCTTATTTGACCTTTATGTAACCTTTAGAAATCTACTTCATTCCATTGTTTTGAATGTTAAAGGGGAACTTTTCATCCTATAACTTCCTATTGTACTGTTAAGGTAAGTTAAGTCTTCTTCCAGAAGTGTCAGCGAGCATCATTTTACCAAGTAGTTGTGACTGTATTGTAATTGGGTAAAGTAAGTGGCACTGTCAAGCCATTGTTACTTAGACGACCAGATCAAAGTTCTCATTTTGTATCGGGAAACTTCCTTGAATGTGCAGAAAAGTCCACAACAATGGGTTCTAATCTATGTGGGCCATCCAAACTATTGCCTTTGTTTACCTCCTCGCTGTTGTCAAAGGGTGCCCAGTATCAGTCTCAGGAGTCACATTTAGAATTCCACCTATGAACCAGGTTAAAACCCGATTTTTGTTCTTTGATAATTTACTGCTCTCCCTGCTCCCTTTGGTTTGCTTGCTCCCTGAAGCTTGTTCTTGTAGGCAAGGTGGGGGGAAAGAAATCAACAAGAAAAGAACAACAGCGCTTGGCCGAATGTGAAATCCCAAAGCACAGATGAGAATTGGAGAAGGGGCGATTTACTGGTTGGGGCGGGCGCTCTGGAGAAAATGGATGTGGTCTAAGTTACGACGAGACAATCGAGTCCAACGCAGGGCTGAGTGCTTAAAGATGATAATTTATCTGTCCTCCGAAGGCCCGGAGCATTGGCGCCGTGCAAATCCAATCGGCAGAATCCAATATGCATCGTAAAGTGCACTGGTTATGTAATTGGTGCTTTGCCAGGGTGTGACAAAATATCTTATTTTTTTGTAAATATCAAAGCCAGAAGCAAACATAAATCCATGTAGCTGGGGAACATCAGTTCTTCACATTTTTAGACAAGAATTTTAACGATGTACATTTTCTTTTTCTCTGTTTTATTGTCTTAACTATGCTATGTGTCCTTGATCAAGACTAAATGAAATGAATTAAGGAAATAATAGAGCACAGTAACCTACATTTTACAGTAATTTGTTTATGAGCATTTGTTACACCAGTGATTGAGTTTGTCCAGCACTTTTTCGCATGCTTTGATTCAAATAATTGCCCTGCACTGGTCTAAAGATTACTTAAGTTCCCCTGAGAAGAACTGGGGAACATAGCTCCTACGGAACATAGGGCTGACCCATAATTGATTCCTAGGGCTGACCCATAAGTGATTCCCAGCCCTGTATATTAGCAATAAGACTACAAGTGCAACGCCAACTTGTGGACCACTGCATCAGGCCACTAACAGCAGCAGAAGAAGAAGAAGAACGCACTTGGCATGCTGTAAAGTTAGCCATCTGTCTTCCCGAGGATGTGAACAGTGTCAATTGGCAAAAAAAAATAAAATAAATCCCTGGCAAGCTGCACACCAAGTGACAGTGTAGTCCATATGAGCACATCTGCCCCTCCCCCATACCAAAGCTGCCCCCCGTCTGGACTTCAGTGGAGAGAGAGGAGACCAAGGGGAGCTGGGTGGGCTGGGCACTGATGGTGGGGATAGCTTGGGATGCCTCATATTGATTTATACCCTCCAGCAACGCGCTAAGAAGCTGCTTTCATAATCCGTTCCTTCTAAATAATTCACAAGCGCGCCCTCAAAATTTCATCTGCACCTACATATAGAGAACAATCTCGCCAGTGGGAGAAACAGAAACGTTGCAGAAAAGAGAAAGAGAGAGAGAATGGGACGGGAACGGGATGTGGTGATGAGGCAGCAGATGATGGAACAGGTGGGAGCTAGCAGAAGGACATTGATACAGCCAGAATACAGCTGTAATGTACTTAAATATAGCCCAGGATTATTGCCCATGCTCAGGTTGTTGGGTACTTGAATTGCCAATTATAACTCATTTCACCCATTGAACATGTCGTTTGGAATCATGTACAATTCCAAAAACCAAGTCATTTATTGGTATTATAAGCTGTCATGTATTGGTATTATACAGAGAGTGTTAGGTGTAGGATGTGTGAAGGAAAATGTGATTCTGGCCGTTCTGCCCATGTCCTCACCCAAAATGATTACACAAACTGTTAGTAGAGTTACATAATTTAGCATCCGTCCATCTGAGCCCACCACTGGATCTAAGTACTAAGAGAGGATCTTTATATTTGTAGAAGGTAAATGGTACTGACAACTACCCTACTATTAGATAGTAAAAGGTATAGTATTTATTTATTATTCATATAATAATGCGTTCCAGTTGTCCTTGGGGGTTGGATCTCGGACTTCAGAGAGACGTTTTCTCCAAGTTTCTGCTTTCCAGTTTCAAGTCAGAAAAAACTGTGAGACATAACTCATGATTCAAATCAAACAATAAAACCCAAGAAGGTGCTCAAATATACAAAAATGTTGATCCAAGTATGTTAATGTATCAACCCAGACAGTTATTCCATCTGTAAGTTATAAATCAACATTTGAACGTGAACTTTTGCTTTTGTTAGCTCCATGTAGACGTTAGCAACATTAGCACAACAATGCATTTGTAACAGCAGAGGCTCAACGGCAACACAGGAGCAGACTCACAGACAGCAGGAGGCAGTAGAGAGCATCTACAGAGAACATAACACAACTGTCGGGTGAAAAACGTTATCCAAACGCTGGGCGCATTCATGTTTGACTAACTTGAATAAACTCGGGATTCTGTAATGTTTCCCGAGGTTCCAAGTTGGAATTGTGAGATGTGAGAGTGTTCTAGTGAGAATTTACATGTCGGAAGTCAGAAAATCTGTCCTCCGAGGACAACTGGAATGCTGTTTTTCTTTCACCATCTTTGAAAATCAAGAAATTAATTCATAATAGTAACTGACCAATCAGGTGCCTTCTTTTGCAGAGGTCCACTCCAGCTTGCGTTAGCAACAGGTTTAATTGACAGCTTGCATGGCTCATTGCTAAGCGCCTGATCTGTGAAAACCAGCAGTGGGAGGGGCCATGTACCTCTTTGCTTGCTTGAAATGCGCACTCTGGGGGTTCAGGCATGTTGGATAGCTCAATGAGAGCACAGCGGGTGCAGGTGGGGCGGGTCCAAATGCTCGTGGGTCGGGTCCAAATGCTCCTTTGTGTTAAACTAAAAGTGTAAACGTCAGCACCATAAGCATCACCTAATGCACTCTGCAGAACTGTTTAAGAAGATAGCGAATATAATTTTTGCCACTGCACAGAGTTTTGCCATTACGGTAATGCTGACAACAACTAGAATGCTAACAGTTCACTTCCTGGTTTCCGGACACTTAGCTTTATAATTAAATACAGACAGCACACAGTGGTCTCATTTTGACCCAAGAGGTGCTTTTTACTATACATCTGTAATAGGGAACAATACATTTGACACAAAACAGGTGCCATGGATACAATTACCTTACCTTGGAATAGAAAAAAGTCTCATGGAAACAAGCAGGTGGCAGACCCTACCAAAGAAGTTATACAGTGCATCATTTATCATAAGAGTTATTATTCTAAGCAGTGGCTAATCCCTTCTATGTTTTCATTTTAATATTGAAAATTCATCTTATCCAAGCATGCTCTGTGCCTTAAATAAATACTGATGGATTAACATAATGATAGGAGCATCTGACAGAGCTGGTGTGCGCGTTATTTCGATTCCAATTATAAAAGGAGAACAGCATGTTGAATTTGAAAACTGCTAATACTATTACTGAAAGAAATAGTCCTAAAAATGATGTGTATCCAAAGAATCCATTTAACCCTCACTTTCATTTTGGCCACAATAAGAAACATCCTGAAAGGACTTTAATCACAAAAATTATAAAGTGTTTTTTTCTCCCACCATTAGCCCAATCCATTTATTCCAAACCTGATGTTTTATACTGACTGAAACCCTTTTCATTATGATTCCCAGACCCCTACAGTCATCAGTGCGCCGTAATGCAACAGGCTTTTACTGTGTTTTCACTCAAACACTTAGCTTGTCATTAGCAATTATTAAACAGCTTGAGGTTTTTCAGTCATTAAGCCTGGACCATGTCGACTGGGAGATACTTTGGGGAGAAAGTCTATTTGCATCTCCCTGTTACAGACCTCCATGGCTAGAGACAGGTGGTATGGTTTAGTTTCTCTAAATTAAGTTATTGGCCACATTAACAACATTTTAATTTACTTTTGCATGCTTGGTTTGTTATGTACAATACATTTTGGCATTTAAGTACATTTTCTTAATTTGTCTAGTGAATTTAATGTTTATATTTTGTTTGCTAAAAGCTGGAGCTTGAACTCAAAACCTTTAGGTAGGTCACCATGAATGTGCTCAAAATAACTCCTCAAACCATATGAAAAGTATGTTCCAAATATAGTTGAGTGTTATGGAACTGCTGGTGAAGTCACAGTAAAAAGTATCCACAGTAAAATGTACTTAAGTAAACAGAAACCTAAAAATGTTACTTAAGTACAGTGCTTTTGTACTTTCCACCATTGCTCCATTACAAATTAAACTGATTTAATAATGTGTCTGTTACGTCATGAAATGTATTTTGACATGTGTTTTTTAATCTGTATCCAGAAAATACAATGTCAAAATACACTTCACGATTATTTTAATAGTCTACTAATTCATTGTTGCAGCACTATGCATGTTTCAGATGGGGGAGACTGGAGTGCCCAGAGGAAACCTGCCTGGACATTGGGGAGACTCTGAACAGAAATGCCCCACATAGCATCAAAATGAAGTGATATTGTTATAACTTCAAACTACTAAGCCTGCTTGAATATTCTGTGTATTAAGGCTGTCATAGCTGGGTATTAAACACGACATTCTCCAGCAGTGATAGTAATCCACCTCCCAGCGGCCAGTTTGTGCAGTAACCCGTGGGCCGCTAACTCCACTAACCTAAATTTAGATCCCTTCCCTGTGTCATGTCGAGGCATCCAGGTGAATTTGGCACAAGTGAATAGAGTGATAATAATATCTATGGCTCCCACGGGTCAGCTGTTTTTAGCCCACCCCAGGCATCCACCAAGATGGAAGAGAAACTGGCTGACAGACTGTTTGACGCAGTGATGGTTTCCTATTCTATATGGCTATTTCTATACAGCTAAAAATATAAAAGATGGACTTACAGTTTCAGTACGGGAAATAATTACTTTCTATAATCTACCTTGAAGCATAAGCACCAGTGCACCAGAAAGCAGGCCAGTAACTTCATGTAATTATGATGCATTGGTTTTACTGTATAGCGCCTTTCAAGAACTCCCCCAAGCACTTTACATTGCATTATGGTTAGTTATTACCGTAGCCAATCACTTACGATGTCTTTACTAGGCAAGATGGATGAAGTGCAAGGACACAACTTCCGAGATCAGTTGAGATCGGCCGTTCTTAAGGTGGCCACAGGTAGACCCAATAATGTATTCATTTAGCACGGTGCAACGGTGCATATACATTTATGACTTTGGTCTTTGGCCCTTCAGAAAAGCAGTAAACTTAATAAGCTCTTAAAGACACTAGTGCGGCCTGACTGCTTTAAACCTCATGCTACAGATACACCTTGAGGATACTGGAAACCTTCTGGACAATACTCATAGAAAAAATTAGTCAGTCTTGAAAAAAATGGGGACAAAGCGACAATTAATATCAACTGTATGAAAGAGGAAACGACAGTAGTAACAGGGCCCATAATCTGGAAGGATTATTGTACTGCAGTAATCATGGCAGGAAGATGAGGAGGAGACAAAGGAGACGATGGAGCGATGACATCCAAGACTGGACCAAAGCATCTCTTGGGAAGTGCACAATCGTGGCAAGGCACTGGAGGAAGATGGTGGAGACGTCCATGATCTCCAACCCTCAGAAATGAGGAATGGGACAGGCAAAGCAACCTGCAAGTCTTCCATTGTTCTTCAACGTTTCATATTAAAGCCTGCTAATTTCTTCATCAAATGTGCGTGCTGTTCCTTTGATTCAGTCACTCGAGTTAGCCCACTTGTGGGAAAGATTCATTTTAGTGCCATGTCTCAGCCAGTCTCAGGACAGTGGGCCAATTTGTGGATATTACTATTTTGGGGCTCACATTCATTAGAACAGATAATGGCCTGATATTTGAACATCCGTTGAGGGGGCTTGTGTTCATTACTATGCAATATGGCTGAAATCTTTGCAAACTTAATCCTTCTTGTAGAAAACACGGTCTGTAACCCAATGACAAAAGCCAAAAATACATACCAGTCCATGTGGAACAACAGTTTCCTAGTTGCCAGTTTTATTTTTAACCGCAACAAAAGTGATGGAGGGAAAATGAGGTTAGAGCTGCAAAGAGAGAGGCTGTGATTAGGAGTTTGACCTAAATAGTGCAGTCAGTATGAGACTTGGCCTGATAAAGCGTTCTTTTGTAACAGCAACACAAATCAAATCAAATCAAATCAATTTATTTTTGTAAGGCCCAAAATCACAACAACAGTTGCCTCTGAGGGCCACAGGGAGAAATGAATCAACAATGTCTGTGGTGGCGATGAAGTCAGACAATGTCTGTGGTGGCGAGGGACGATGTCCCAGGGTCCTCTGTCATTAGACTCTCCTTCTCGGCCAGGAAAAACTACAAAAAAAACCTCTTTGGGAAAAAAGCGTAGAAACCTGGAGGAGTTCCAGTGAAGGAGAGATCCGACTCTCACAGACGGACAGACGGACACGAGGGAGACTGGAGCTGGACCCACTCTTCAGGCAGAAGAGGGACCGTCTGAGTCGAGCTGGACCCACTCTTCAGGCAGAAGAGGGACCGTCTGAGTCGAGCTGGACCCACTCTTCAGTGGACTTACATTGTTCATTGTCTCGGCCTTCTGCACTGCTGGTCTGAACCCGCTCGAGATGAAAGGCCCAGAACACCTCGTACATGACAGACCACATGCAGTCACACAGTGTTCCTGGCTCTTCTGCTGAGCGCTAAAATGTTTACGCTTATGACGACTGGTGAAAGCAGCATTTTTTTCTTAACAGGACGTGCTTTGTTCATTAGAGAGTCTTATTATTTAAAATCACAGTCAATTATAGTACTTTGATGAGAATGTGGCACAAGTTTTAAATAGAAGTAGTGGAATAGTATATTATTTATTATTTATTATATAATATTTTGCTTATTTAAATGAGATATATTATATTTTCAGGTACTTAGTATGGAACTATAACATAAGTAGATCATCATGTAACATTGTATTCTTTGTAACCTGCTTGATAAGAGAAACATACTTCATTCTTGTTTAAAACTGCAGAACTGACATTTCACCAACAAACTGTAGATTTTCCTTTACATGCTTTTGTTCTTGAAAAGTGAACTTTTAGAACCCTACATGTATCAAGCAAGTAAAACAATTGCAACCTATTACAGGGATGTGGGCGGGGATAGGGGGTGGGTGATTTTCTGAACACGCAAGCCATTGCTGGACAATACGGGATTACTCAAACATAAAGGAATCAATCAAAATGCAACTTCAAGTAAACGAGGAAACACAGTTGTAACAAGGTTAAAGCTCATTAAAATAATTTAGCGTAATATATATCCCCTTTACAGTTTGGTACTGTTTTGGGTGGATGTTTGAAATAAAGTTTGAAATCCCACACTTCCCTGTCAAAGCCAAAGCTCATCAGATCTCAGAAGTTATGCGGGGTTAGGCCTGATTAGTATTCGATGGTAGACCGCTGGAAATATTAGCTGTCCCAGAGAAGCTCTACACTTCATCCTCATTGCCTGGTATAAGTGTGTGATTGGTGGTGGCCGGACGGCCCGATGGCGAAGCCTCATTACTGTCCGTCTGCTCCAGGGCAGCTCTGGCTACAGAAGTGGAAACAAAATATAAAGCAATTTGTGTGTCTGTAAAAGTGCTTTATACAGCAAGACTAATACATTATTAAGTCTTGAATTTATAGGCACAATTTTACATACCCCTGTTTTCCTGATGTTTTAATACCTGGTTTTGTGTGGTTCCCTTAACTATGTTTACAAAGTCATTTAGGCTGTAAAAAAAAGTGCTGCTCCTTTGCTGGAGCTCAAAACACACAGCTGTATATCTGAGTTAACTATATATTTTATGCTGCGATTTTAATTAAATTCAACTCATTTAATTTGATTTGGAGAGTCTGGATGCTACAACTGCCAATTCATCAGTCCGTATCATTTCTGGGTTTGATAGGCCTTGCAACTAATAAAACCATTAAAACAATAGGAGCTGATCTCAGCCCATCTCTTTTGTGTGGTGACATTACTCTGGTGCCACTTCATTCCAGTACACTGCGATCTCAAAGTCTATGTCTTTCAGAGTCATTGTTCACTCCTGTTGTCGTAGTCTTTCTGTTGCTTTGTGAGGCACATTGTTCCACGTCAGCTGTGTGTATTTCTGAACTGCAAATGAGGGTTTTGTTAAAAAAAAAAATTAAATCTCTTAAGATGTTTACAGACCAACAACACGGTGCATTGCTGTTGTTTATGGCGATAATAGCTGTGCAACACGACAGCTCCTATAACTGGATCCACTATTATAAAAACTGTGGATGTCAAATGTGGGACAATTTGTCCCTAGTGGGAATGACATCCCGGTGGGAACAACAAACAGGAAACTGAAGATGACTTACATGCGCTGTATCTATACTGAGCTCCATGAGACTGCTGCATATCGCCCTCATCTCTGCTCTCATGAGAAGAGGAAGGAGGGAGGAAAAATGTGAGATGTGTGTTCAACTACAGCCTGTTGACCTCTTTAGATTTTCAATACGCTTGTACACTAAGCTTGTAAAAAAAACAAAAAAAAAAGTGGTGGAAGAAGTTCTCCTGTAGAAATATTGTACAAAATAACGTACAAAATCATATGTCACATCCAAATCTACTTAAAGTTTTCAAGTACTTGTTTAAAAATACACTTTTAGAGTAAAAAAGTGTTTAAAAATGTCAGATTTTGATAACTAGAGTTAAATACCATATAGAAACATTTCAGACCAGTTCAAAACTGTAGCACAGTACAAAGTATCCACTGTATAATTGACTAACCAATACTTATCAAAACTAGACTGATTAAATTGAAACAGAAAATAAACACAACGTTTTTGAGTGATCTTTATCCACATCAGAACTCGGAAAAGACCAGATTGTTTTAGAAAGACTAGTCATCTCTAATTGGTCCAGGAGTGGTCTATGGTAGTGTGATGTCACGTTGGAGGGGACAAAAAGCCACTGCTATGATTTGTAACGCTTTCTGCCGGAAGAAGTGAAGCAAACCTGATCCTTTTTCCTGTGGCACAACATCACAGACCTTTCCCTCTGACAATATATGATTCAAGCTTAGTCAAGGTCCTTTCTCCTGTCCAAGTATACAAAGCCTCAGAATCTCCTTGGTTTTCAAGCAAACAGAAACTCAAGTCTTATATGCAACTATTTGACAAAGAAAGACTTGTAGAATTAATTTTCCATTTCAGATAGTGAGGCGGGCTGAAAAAAGCCTTGTAATTGAATAGCCACACGGCCCTGTGAATGTGTGAGCTACTGTTGTTGTTGTTGCACATAAAGAGTCCGTGAATAGAAAGGCCAGAGATGCCACAACTCAAGACAACAAAGCTGCTCCCACACTATATTCTGCATTTATTCCCTTTCTTGTTTTATGTTGCAGGGCAGAATTACACATATTCCAGAAGTGGGAACATCATTTTCTCGTATGAGTTGCTTCATCAAATTCAGTAGTAAAGCGCACTGTGATTCTTCAGAGATGTTTCAGTGACTTTTATGTGCCACCAGTGCGACAAAACTATGGTGTATATGACTGAATGTTGAAGATGGTTTTATGTTTGTCCCAGTGGTTTGTTGGAATTTGTAAGATCAAGACATATGCCAGCCAACACTAGGCACATATTCTATTTACAAAGACGAGAATATATGAAAAAAATAACAAGATTCTGCAGGGACTTCTTCTGGTTCTTTATTTTTATTTTATTTTTACACAATTGAAAAACATGTTAATTAATTTTACACATGTTGAATTCTAAATATTCACTGTGATGTGTTTAAAAAAGCACTTTTCACAGATTTCAGAGCGGGCAAGCGAGCTTCGCCTGTCACAGTAAAGCTATCAACAACTAACATGCCAACAGCACACTTCCTGCTTCACAGAGATTAAAACACTCTATAATTAGACACAGACAGTGCAACGGGGTCTCATTCTGAACCTAAGAGCAGACTTTACTTTATTACATGTTTATTACAAATAGTTATGTACAGTTAGGGTGACCTGACCTCCCTATTACCAGTTACCTTACCTTACCTCTTTACTCGCCAACAGTAAAGAGGGGAATATACTGTATTGTTGTTTCTTTCACCAAAATAGAGAAAATATGGCTTTAGACTAACCAGAATAACTCCTGATAGAAATACGCTGACTCAAGTGAGCCGTGAAAGAGATGTGAATGAGCAATGAACGCACCAAGGGCATAAAAATGTACTTAATTACCAAAGTTTTTAACTTTTATACTGTATTCAGATAGAAGGTAAGTGGAGTTGGCTCACCTGCCTATGATATACAGGATATACAGGCTTTGTAAATTATCTATAAGAACAATATTTGAGTGCCAAGTAAAGCATAGGGTATTGTAAAGTGGCAAAGACCTCGATTTCTTGTGAGTTCCTGTGACAACTGGAACGCGTTTGCCAATGCGCTTGAGCAAAGTGGCTTTAGCTTTGTTTGCACAGGGTCAAGGTGCCTGACAGCTACATATTCATGAAGCCCCCTGCCTTGTTATCCTCTCCTAGTGTTTGCTTGTTTGTCATCCTGTCTTCCTGTCTTGTCTCCCCTCCCACGCATCTCTCACTCCTTCTCACACCCATCCGACCAGCAACACCATCCTCCATGTCAGCGCCACATCACTGCACCGCGCTTAAGTAACCGAGCAGCACCTAGCTTTTTCTGCTTTGGTCTCACGACAGTCGTCTCCAATGCATTGCCGTCTCTGACACCTTTTTTTCCTTCTCCCTCCGTCCACAGTTGGGTGACAGTTCCCGCGGCGGTGGAATGCGCTCCGGCAGCCCAGGGTGATGTGTCCTGCCTGCCCCGGCCTGCCTCGGACACACACTAAACAACATGTTGTTCATTAGTGGAGACTGCTGAGGGCCCCTGACAAAGGCACATTTTCTGTCGGCCTCAGTGACTGTTCTTTCGACATGTGTGAGCAGTAGCTAAGGCAACATGGCAGCAGGTTGTGGTAGGAACTTAGAAAGGGAGTCTTGGTAAGCGAGGAACAGGCTGACATGGCTTATACGAGAAAATAGTCTTCAAAAATGTTTTCTCTGCCGTTAGACCATATCTCCCTGAAGACTTTCATAGGTTTCAATTCCCTATTTTATGTTCTAAAATTATGTTCATTGTTTTCAAGCATGATTTCGAGCATACTTAATGATTAGTAGTTTTAGTGAAATGCAGAAATGCTTTCAAAATCTGATCAGATCGATACTAAAAGTAGAATTAAACTTGATAGTATCGATGTTTTTTAAAGATTCATCGGAACTAGTGTAAGACCACAATTGAACATAAATAAAGTAACATTATTTTAGTTGAAATGTGCTATTTATTGCCCAAAAAAAGAGTGTCTTTTAACATCACTTTGGTATTGAAATTGGTTTTGAGTAGTGGCAATTTAATTTTCCAAACAGAAAATCCACAAATATTGAAGTAATTTTACTATTAAATTGAACTGACTACAATCCAGGCTTCAGAATTGAATAAAAGACCACTACTTTTTGTTGCTACAGTGAAAAAAAATACTTGAATGAAATCAAATTTAATTTCTGTCAACAGAAAGAACATTGAACTTTGTGCCATTTTTGTTTTGTAGAGCCAGTAATTACAGACGAACCTTAAATCATGTCTTAACCTCAGAAAAAGGACAAAATATAACTACAACAACAGTGTTTGCAACGGGTGCATTATCATAGAGAGAATATAATGCGATAACTCTTATTCGTCCCTATTATGTGACAGTGGTTGCACTTCCTGGTATCTCCAGTCACCCTTTACAGGAAAATACAGATCTTATAATTCATTTAAATTCAGACCACACATATACTCTAGAGTCATCTGTTTTTTCACGTTGTGTTCCAATGAAAGATAAGCATCTAAGATTCAGGTCTAATTTCTTTAGATAGTAACACAGTCCATTATATAAGCTTCCCAAATAACACGGCAGCGATATTGTAAAGAAATATGAATCCTACATAGACTATCTCACAAAGCCAGGTGTTGCCAGAGTGAGAATCTAAACAAATTGCCCTGGAAATCACATTGATTACGACGTGCAATGCTGTCAGCGCCACATTCTTGCTGATAAATAAGAGGCAGCTTCACAGCACAGGTGCAAGGGCTCGCTGCGAAATTGTTCTGCATACGAAGAGAAAGAAAGACGACAGAAGCAAGATGGAAATGTGAACAAACAGGAAAAGGGGATGATCAAAAGGAGAGGCGGGCGCAGACAGCGGTTCTGAAGGGATCACAAAGAAAAGAGAAAAACAGGGTTGTTTGTGAAGCAAAGGGAGCCAAGACCAGAACGTGGCCAAAAAGCCGCAGAGACGTTAACGGTTCCAAATCACTTTCCAGATAGAGAAACCCTGCAGCCGAGGTTATTGGAGTCTAACTGCGGCTGACCTGTGGGAATTAGCATTGACGGCTAAACTCTGGGCAACGCTCGGGGCACAAAGTGGTTATCTGCTCCTGCTGCTAAATAGAAGAGTAGATCAAAGCTACTGGAGAATACAAATGCAGTTATAGGAACGACAAAATATCGCTGTTGTTCCTGTGTCAGTTTTGCAAAGTCATTAAAAGGATATAGCTATAATGAAGGCCTTAAATTGCATATAAACATTACATTTATTCAGACAGAACACAATCTATAACTAGTTAAAAGTGACAGTTTATTACATTTTACTCAAACCCAAAGGAATTGTCATCTAAAAGACTCAAATTATTATTTTTTTGCTTGTTTTTACAGCTTTTAATGCACCTTTCTAAAGCTCTTTGGTTGATTTGTTGCAGTGATAAAGCACAATACAAATAAAGTTGAATTGATTGATTGACTGAAAAAATACTGGTCCAAAACGCAGTCATTCACACAAGTTTTATTTACATTTTCTGTAAATCAGGCTTATATTTTATGGCAAATTAAAATCAAAATCCTTGTCGTTCCCAACCTGGAGGTCCCAAAAGATACTCAGGTGGTCCCCAGGGGTTCTGAGGAAAGAGATCCAAACTGAAATATGTGAATTTTAATGAAGGTTAATTGCTTCTATACAGTATTCTATAATCATTGGTGTTCTATAACAACTTAAAACTGAAAATAACCTTACCTCTCTCTCTCTCTCTCTCTCTCTCTCTCTCTATTACCATATAAGACAATAACTTCTCAGACAGTAGGATACTTGAGTCCACAGGTAAAATAAGATTTATACCGGTAATTCGACTTCCTTTTAGCTGCTTATCTGTCTCCCATGTATGACCCTTTACAGCTGAATGACTCTGGGTTTCGTCTCCTTGGAAATGAGTATTTTCGACTACGGTACTTAACTCGGCTGACCTGTGGGGATTGCAGTTGACAGCTCATATCTTAAATTCTAACAATGCCAGTACTTGACAAAATGTTCAGCGCTGCCTCATCTGCTAAATGGGAAGAAAAGATCACATATTTAGAGAACAAATCCGCTGTCATTGTCCGTTAGCGTCTGCCTTATGAAGAAGGATTATCTATATTCAAAATCTATACACTTTTATTGCTGACGTAAAAGTATTTTTTTTAATAAATTGTACTTTTTAATAAACACCAGACTTTTACTTCTACTTGAGTCATATGATGTACTACCGTATATTCTTACTTGAGTAAAGGTTTTGATTACTTGTACATATATGCTTCTTACATCTTACCTTCAGATATAATAGTTTTTTGTAATTTTTGTGTCCATTCTTTGGAAATACCATCAATGTGTGCATTCTTTAATATCTATTTTGCATGAAGTCATATATTTTACTATATTTGAAAACACATACATGTACAAATGGTTACTCAAATAAAGTGGAAGTTTCTCCAAATGCTTTTTTAACACTGTAATATTATTTTACATTTACTGCAACTACAACTACTATTGTATAATTATATATTTTTTGTAACATATTTATTTCCTTTAAAGTGCATATGACAGGTGCTCATCTTTTTCTAATTATTACTCTGGGACAGTTCCTTTGGTAAATTATCATCATAGTTTTACATCAGTCAAATAGTTAGTGAAGAACATTAGTAGAAAATGACAGGAAGTAGAGCAGGGTTGAAACCAAATCCCTCTCTCTATGTCATCAATAAGCGACATTCCTTTGAAAGACAGTTTAAATAAAGGTATTTTTAGTTATTATTATTTATCAAATCATAGCTATTAAGGGTATGTATTTTAGCTGGATTTTGGCCCTTGTTCACAATATGGTTGCTAGGTAACAAATGTAATCACCTCTACCTATGTCACATCTGCTGCTCATGTTCAGTGACAAACATCATTAAAATGGTCAAAGTGGGTGTAAATGTGAGGTTTAACCTGACATAAGCACAAATAGTATATGAATACATTCTACAGCTGCTTAGAACCAAAGCAAATGTGATGATGCTTGCACTACACAGAGAGGTCAATACAGGCAATGCTGCTGCAATGGATGTGTGCACTTTTTCAGATCAGGGAGCTGGCTACTTGTCACTGAACACTGCACAATCACTTTATTGCACAGAGACAGAGGGAGAGCAAATGCTCCTGGTTTATAGACACGGCCGCTCGCCCGCAGCATATTTGTGTCCGAACCTCTGCGCTCTCATAATTACAGACCAGGACTGGCACTGCTGTTTGTCGTCTCAGGATTGACCTGATGACATTTCCAAGTGGTCCACGATAAAATAACCCGCTAACAGGTTCACTGTGTAACTTTTCCAGTGGAAGGGCCGCCTGCTTGTCTCCATGATAGTTTTTGCAGGAGTATTCCACAATATGGCATTATTCAACTATTGTTTATATATATATATATATATATATATATATATATATATATATATATATATATATATATATATATATATATATATATAATTGCAGGGTTGCCACCCCACAGATCTGGCCTGCCTCCTTGTTTCCATGGAGACCCTCCAAAAGTATTTCTCACTTCTCACGTGTTCCGAGCATCCGAATTATTAATATGGATGAGTTTATGGAGCTCAGTAGTGACCATTTAGTTCCAGAAGTAAATTTGAGAAAATATACTTGAAACCAAGTATATTACCAGAAATCAAGTACATTTTCTCAATTATAGGGTTAGTTTCTGATTTTGTCATGTTTTAATCGCCATGTTTGGCAAACGTTGAAGTGTGAACGCAGCCTAAAACACACTATAATCCGATGCAGAATGCACACAGCATTCTCATTTTGACCTGAGTTGCTCTCACAATTTTTTTGTACAGGGGCAAAACCATTTTTGCTAAACTCCAGGGGAAAAGAGTGGTTAATCGCTTTGTTTTCTGGGTGATTATTCTTTAAATGCCTAATACTAAGCAGAATACATAAGAGGACGTATTGATAATGACAACCACACGTGTGTGTGTGTGTGTGTGTGTGTGTGTGTGTGTGTGTCTGTGTGTGTGTGTGTGTCTGTGTGTGTGTGTGTCTGTGTGTGTGTGTGTCTGTGTGTGTGTGTGTGTGTGTGTCTGTGTGTGTGTGTGTGTCTGTGTGTGTGTGTGCGTGCGTGCGTGTGTGTGTGTTTTTTTCACATTTAAGTGTGTGTGTGTGTGTGTGTGTGTGTGTCTGTGTGTGTGTGTGTGTCTGTGTGTGTGTGTGTCTGTGTGTGTGTGTGTCTGTGTGTGTGTGTCTGTGTGTGTGTGTGTGTCTGTGTGTGTGTGTGCGTGCGTGCGTGTGTGTGTGTTTTTTTCACATTTAAGTGTGTGTGTGTGTGTGTGTGTGTGTGTGTGCGTGCGTGCGTGTGTGTGTGTGTGTCTGTGTGTGTGTGTGTGTGTGTGTGTGCGTGCGTGTGTGTGTGTGTTTTTCACATTTAAGTGTGTGTGTGTGTGTGTGTGTGTGTGTGCGAGTGCGTGCGTGTGTGTGTGAACCTTTACTACAACTGTACGTCTACACCTGAAAGCAATACTTTACAGATATTAGTTGCATACTGTGAAGGTTCACTGAATGACTGTGTTTCTCTTCTACAGTTGTGGGTGAGTTTTCTAGAAACTGGAAATGGAAATTGACCATTATCTGGAGCAAAGGGACTTTCTGTGGTCTATGTTTCTTAGATTGTCATGTTGCTTGCCTCAACTCTTCAATGTATGTGCGACACACTGTGTAGGTCTGCACAGGGGTGGAACGTGACATAAGTAAAAGCTTGACTGTACTTATGTCATTTTTACAATACATTTGACTTACTCTTTACTACATTTCTATATATTTCTACATATTTAAGATGGACTGGCCATGTTTGATGGATTATTTTCAACATACCATATTTATGGTGACATTCTGTACAGAGGTTTTGAGTTCAAGCCAGATCTTTGAACAACAATATATACATACAATTCATTCGAAAATTATTCAATTTGCTATTGTTGACTAAAAAAGTTCTCAAAATCTGTGTCACATATATATATTTTTTTCACTGTTAAAGTATTTTTGAACCGGTACTTAAAAACTTTTACATAAATAGATTTGTTTTTGCACTCTGTACTTTTAAGAAGAAGTACTTCTTCCACCACTGGGTCTGTATTTATTTCCAATCAAATTGTGAACATTTATAAAATATTTGTTTTATTTTTATTTATTTATTGAATTATACTACTTTTTAGTACAGCCCAAATGTAAGAGGCATTGTAAAGGGTATTTTTCTCTTCTATTAAATCCCAAAATATACAGCAGATACAAGTTTGCATGTTATTTTCCAGCCCATTTGTCACATCAAAACTGGTAGAGCTATTATTGAGTCTGTTTTGTTTATCCTCCAATACTCAAATATTACACACACACACATTTTAAATTGCAGACCTCTTGTAAACTTACTGTTAGCCCAGCGACTAAATTATATGGTCCAAAGGAGTCATTTTGTGTGCGATGCTTATTAAGGAATTAGCTTCTTCCTCTCACATTGCCTTTTAATCCTAGCTCTGTCGTTTGGATAACTACAAAGTGAGGTAAAATAGCCGTCTGTAGCTCATCCTAGCAGTACCAGACAGATAAAGAGTGATTTTCTTTTTTTCCCCCCTCAGCCTTATCTCTGAACCCTTAATGGGACAAGCCGGCAGGTGCAACGGAGGCAGAGAGCGGTGGACTCGAAATGGCTTGAGGTTGATCCCAGCGGAGCGGCCGACTGTTGGAACGTCCGGACCTCTTTCTTATGCTAATCCCATGCGCCAAACAGACAGGTGAGGGCGTGGCCTTTCCGCAGCAGCAACAACCGCTCATTTTGTGATCAAGTTTTTTACATAAAGCCAGGGGTCTACTTTCTCTAGCAGAGGTCATCGGATATGACCCGCGTCGACCAAAGCGGGTGCTGGTTTTCAGGATTTCCACCGGACAAATGCCACAGTGTTTTTTTCTTAAGGCTTAGACACAACACTGGTATCCTTTTACTCACAATGCCTGATGCACTGGCGAGTCGGCGCTTCGTTGTTCATTTCACGGTACATCGAGTACAATCTAGTAAGCCGTGGCAAAGGCTCTTAACATGGCCATTCCCACACGCATGTCCACCTTTTCCCGTAAATGCAGTTAAATTATTTTTTTGCTGCAGGGAAGCAGTTAAGTCTGTCCGAGCCGCAGCGGAATTTCAGCAGGGCAGCGTTAAGTTACTGCTAATCTAATTTCAACAGCCTTGTGACCTGCGAGCGCGCTGAGAGAAGACAGTTTTACAGACTGTCTACGCTGCAAGAAGAAACAATAGACTCAAAATAAACACTTATAATTGTAGTGTTTGTTGACGTGTTGCTAGAAATGGTTTTACTCAAGGAGAACATAAATAACTGAACAGTCAAATCAGAATTCATCAATTCAAAAAAGCTCCACTGAACGTAAATTACTTATTTTTCTATTTGAATTAACAACTGCTACTTCTAATACTATCACTACTACCTCTGCTCTTCAAAGCATGTCCTTCTGATTGCAGGATAATAAATTCCAAGGCAAGGTTTTTCAATAAAATACCTTACCATGAGGGCTTATTTTTACCAAAACCTCTGACTAAAATGAGCCCCATTTCAAGTTGTTCTTGAATCCTTTGGAGTACAAACACTTGACTGGACTCTTTGTGAAGCTGAGACTCTGCAGTTTTGGCCTCTGATGTCTTATTTACTCTGATTATAAGTGTGGTGCGAAAAAGCTCTGCATCTGATTTTAAATTCCCTTTCTTTTCCTTTTCTTTGGTGAATATAAAGAGCAGTAAAGTTGGAGTCTGGAAGATTGACACGTTTGGGCATTTGTTGGGTTTTGACACTTTCTCTTTTAAAAAAATGAAGCTAATTTGACTAAAATCAGTTTTTTGGTTTGTTTAGTACAAACTGACCCTGATTCATCCCAGAGTGGTTGATTTGACTGGAAATACGTGAGTTACAGCTTTGTTTAAATGTTTAACATGTCCAGCAGCTCGGTAGTTTCTTTTTATCAGATGTGGACAAAAAGTCCGACCTCAAAAGCTCACCTCTTTGTGACAGGTTTTAAGTACATAATTATTTGACTAACGTTGAATTTGAGAAGGAGAAGAAGAAGTGATTCTTTGAAAAAAAAATTCTCCTGGAAATTTCTTAGTATAAATAGATCCTTTTTTTGTATTGTTACATTTTGTCCTCCCCTGGTTGCCTTTTCACACCATGTTACCTCAAACAACCAGTGAAAAGGGCAATTAAGACGAATCTACAGGATCTCCATTTAGCAATGTTCTTTGCTATTAAACTTATATTACGAACAACTTGGACTCCTCTTGTTAAGGTTAATGATGGCTGAAGAGCAATATGCTGTACACTAAGAATATATCATTGCTCAGAGCCAATTTCAGGTGTGAGTTCCTGTGGCTCTGGCTTTGCACTGAACAGAAGATAACGCTATGTTCCTGACCAGAAGAGCTCCTTTCACACGCACATTTAGCACACACATAAGAAACACTCTAATCTCAGAACTCTCACTTCTGGAACGTCCGTTGTTCACTTTGCCTGTGTGAATCCTCGTTTTACATTTCAGAATCATCCTCCTTTTGGCTCTTACACCAGAACAAACATCCTAAAGTGCAATATTGATCTAAAACAGCTTAATAATAGATTGACTTCCTGTTCAAATGTGTAGAACTGAGAAGCCTCTTCATTGAAGCATTTCACCATAACAAGCAATAGATTAATCATGTGTTTTTTAATGTTGAAAAATTGCTAGATGACATTTTTTAATAACCCTTTATGTACGACACAGAGTCTGATTTTGTTTTTAATAATTGAAAGTAAGTACAGAGTAATGGCAGATATAGGGGGTAGGTGAAAAAAGACAAGTCAGGAATACTCAAACATGGAAGAATCAATAGAAATACAACTTTGTGTAAGCAAATGAGTGTCTTCTTTAATACTCATTACCACGCTTAAGAAAATGCACATGTGAATTGTATTTATTTAAAAACAACCCTCTCTAAAATGATATGTTCAGCTTTTTCCCACCCCTGCACCTCTTAAAAACACCACTTGTCAGTAAGTAATATATTATCGTGGTGCATGTGCCTTCTTCAGCACAATTTTCGTCCGCATTTGATTTTCATTCTGCAATCTCCAGCTTTTCCTATAACTGGCTCCAAACACAAAGCTAGGTTTCAACATAGAATAAAAAATGCCACTTTATTCGTTTTTTACTTTTTATGTTAAAATCACAAAACACATTTTCCACACCAATTCAATCAATTATTTTTATTGAAATATTTTGTCTATTTGTTCAAACACATCTTGTTTTAAAGGAGTAAATGAATCTGAACGCTTCTAATTTAATGGTCTGTTTGTTGCAAAGCACTTAATCAATATGTCATGTCATTCTTTGTGGAGTAGAACCACACGACTTACTAAAGTGGCATTCATTCCTTTATCTGAACATGGGCTGGCTGTGCGGGCTCAGAATTCTCATAAGACATTGTTTTCTTTTAATTTAAAATGGCAAGTAAATAAGCACTGACCCAAACAATTTGATAACACACTAGCAATTCATTACTGGGCAATTTCAGCCAAACACTATAATCTGTGTTGCTCTAATATTTCTCTCCAAATCACAGCCAGGCAAAACATTACGACTTGTTTTCTAGCATAGAAGCTGCAAGAAATCCACAATGGAATTTCTTTTTACAGCCTTTGTCATCCATCATCAAATCTTGCTCAACTCTTTACATTTACCTTTCTAATTTGGACACTTTAAAGCCCCATTGTGTAGGATATTAGTCTATACATAATGAAGATCTAAAGGCATTTATTTCATTATGGATGTTCTTAACATACTAAAAAACCTTGAAAAACATCAAGTTTCATCAAATTGACATGTAACTTTTCTGGAGGAGAATCCTGTTTTCTCTATAGATGTTCTTACTTTACCTCAAAGTATATTGACATAAAACTGAATCTAAAGTTTTCTGTCTCCATGGAATCATGCAGATGGCAAGCCCACTATCAGGAGTCTTACACTTTATGTCTATTTCTTATGCTTTATGTCTATTTCTATTTCTTATGCTTTATGTCTATTTCTTATGCTTTATGTCTATTTCTTATGCTTTATGTCTATTTCTTATGCTTTATGTCTATTTCTTATGCTTTATGTCTATTTCTATTTCTTATGCTTTATGTCTATTTCTTATGCTTTATGTCTATTTCTTATGCTTTATGTCTATTTCTTATGCTTTATGTCTATTTCTTATTCTTTATGTCTATTTTACTTCAATGTTACTTATATGTCATTTTACGTGAATCCATTTTAATGTGATTAGTTATGCCTTTATTTTTGATTTTTTGTTTGTTTGTTTGTTGTCATTTTAATGCACTTTGTAATTTGAATGTATGTCTTATTGTCTGTAAATCCCTTTGAATTGCTTTTTGTACAAACTGTGCTCTGCAAAGACATTTTGATTGATGGATTTGTTTATGCGGGACTGCCAGTCATATTGTCTGATTGATGTTTTAAAATGTGTAGTGTACTGAAGGTGTTGTAGTGTGTGTGCGTGATTGGTAGGAACCCTTGTGTAATAAAAGCTGTTCCAAGACCTATGTTTTCCATTATGGCCTTGCTTTGATGTGGACTTTAGGTGAGAGGGGCCCCTGCATGCCTGGTTCTGGGAGCAATTGTGCTTTCAGCCTCCTGTGTTCGCTCCCTCAGCAGCCTTCTCGACTGTGCCCGTTTCTGCCTGGTTTTAGATTCATTAGGCACAGGCCGGCCCGTTCTAAACATCGATTCGGAAAGACTTCAAAGCAGTTTGATGTTTGCAGTGGAAGTGGCTGGTGCAGTGGTCGTAAGTTCAAGAGGCACAAACCAGCGACGGCTGGTGGTTTATATTGTTTTAGGATGTGTTTGTGCCAAGAGCATGATTCTGATTTTACTGCAACCTCTCTGCCAACTGTGCAGGTCCTATAGTCTGTTTTCTGCTATCATTATGTAATACTCACTTGAGAAGTTGATCAGGGATAATATATTTTTTATAACGTTAAAGGAGACATATTATGCTTTTTTTCTGGAACTTAATATTAAACTATGACATAACTGTATCACCATTTTACATTTTGTTCATTGTAAAATGCAGCGTTGATCTTAAACAGCGTATTAATTGAAGTCGGTCCATTGACTTCCTGTTAAAAATTGCAGAACAAATAAGCTCCGCCTCTTCATCGTGTCGTTTCACTATAACAAGCAGCAGATTTTGATTGATGTGATGTTATTTTTGAAGAATTATCCTGAATTGTTTTGAACTCAATGTGTTTGACTCTTAATATTTCAATTAATCAAAACAAAGTACAGGGATGTGGGCGGAAAAGGGGGGAGGGGAAATCACTCAAGCTGGACAATATAAGATTACTCAAACATTTATGAATCAATCCAAATACTACTTTGAGAAAGAACATGATGAAGGGACCATTGTTAAAAGCTCATTAACGTTGATTTTGCATATTATTTTCCCTTTTTTTTTTTTTTAAATCAATGACAAAAATCACTTGCTGTTACAGGAAAAAACAAAGCAGTTCTTGGGGTCAAAACAAAACCACTATGCGCTGTCTGTATCAAATTTTAAAGCATTTTATCATCCAAGAAAGAACCAGGAAGTGTGTTGTTAGCATGCTAGTTGTTTTTAGCATTACGGTGACAGGAAATCGACTCTTTGGCCTCCGACAGCAGTGCCGCGCTTATTTCATCGTGGTTAGGATGCTAAGAAGGCATAAGGAAAGTGAGGAATAAGTTTGGACTGCTGCAAACTGTTTAAAGGTCCTCAGAGCAGCAGCAAAAAATATGAAATCACCTTTTCACGGTAAAGTGTGATCTGCTTCAGGTGCTGCGCTCAAAAGCTACGATTATGCCTGAAGCTAATTAGTGCGTAGCCGGGAGAGGTCAGCCAAAGGTTATGGAGGAAGTGATGCGTTCAAATGCGGAGAGGCTTTCCCCTCTTAGTGCTCTTACTGTTCTCACATACAAGGCAAACCTAATACCGCTGTGCATGAGAGAGGCCAGAACAGGCGCTTAGAATTACCATCACTGTCTGGTGTTGGAGCGCAGTGGAACAGACGCTGGAGACGAGTCACTCCAACCAGGTCACCGTTCACCCGCTCTAAATTCACACTTCCGACAAGAATATTTATGATTAAACTTGAGGACTGTCACCTCTTGCATGTTGTGAAGAATGACCATGTTCTGTCATGCCACTTATTCTCACATTATTCATTTTGCTTCAGAGGTAGAGAAGTTGCTTACAGGCTAAAAAAGTTAAGTGCTGTTAATTTTTCACTTTACAAAGAGCAAAGTGTAAATGCCTCAAGAAATGTAATAATTAACCTACTCTGTTGTAACATTGTGAAATTGAAATATTCCAAAAAGAGCAGTTAATTGTACCACTATGTCACTAAGCTTTATAATACAGATGAAAATATTCACAAATTGTATTTTTGTACAGTCGCCCACTGCTGCGCATACTAGTACTAGTGCCATACTAGTATCATTGTATTGCTATAGGCCAGTGGTTCTCAAACTTTGTACATCAAGTACCACCAAAGAAAAGATTTGACTTACTGAGTACCACCAGATCTAAATTGGGTCAAGAACAGGACAATTCCTGGTCTAAATTAGAGCTAAACCAGATCTTAAGTAGGAATACATCATTGCCACAGTAGTTTTAACAAAGAAATGACTCAAGCGAGAAAATGGAGCAAAAACATTCTCTAAATTACGTAAACACTAGAACTGAAGAGGTGTACACATACCACTAGATGAAGCTTGCACGTACCACAGCTTGAGAACCCCTATTCAAACTGCTACTGCTATTTTTGTTTTCAAGATAAAAGTTTTTAAAAAAATACTCCAACTTATACTCTTATTATCGCATAGAGAGTAACTCACACCAAAGTCTTGTTTTTGTCACTTTCAAATTTAAAATGAGGTTGAATGAATAATGATGTCTTTTTCTCTTGTATGACATAATCCATTGTTCATTATGCAGCAAAAATATCCGAGCACCTAGAGCCTGAATGACTAACATGCCGCTTCTTACAGTAAAAAAAGGCACTCTCATTGTTTGTTCATTTCTCTTTAAATAGATGTGTTTATGATGTTCTTGTTGCACACAATCTGACTCTATGAAAACAGCCTGACCCACATCAAGCAAAGGTTATAAATGATCTGTTCCTCGTTGCTCTCCGTCTCCACTTCCACATTTGGACACAAGGTCAGATCTCTCAGGCCTGGTCTAAACGTGCACTGGGCCAGAACTCGGACATTCCCTGTCACAGTCGTCAGGGTCACTGGCTCGATTAGGAAGGCAGCACACCCAATTAAACGTTTATTAAGTTTATACACATTTTTGTTACAACATCATCCATTCATTACATTCTTAGGCCATTTGGTATTCTATGTGTTGCTGTAAAGTGCTAAATAATGTTTTTAAAATAATAATTGAGAAAGAATATGCTTAGTACAATGTACTAAGCTTATTCTTAGTGTGTACAATGTGTACTTTATAATATAAAGTACACATTGTACTTAGCGTGTTCTTAGTACAATGTCATACTTTTTTATAAATGATTTATTTTTCTATCTAATTACTAAGTCTCACATCCAGAGGTGGGAAGTAACAAAGAACCAAAGTAAAATAACTATACTTATGTAATCATTTGAGGTATCTGTACTTTTTTAGAGTAGATATTTTTTACTTCACTACATGAGTGAGAGCATCTATACTTTCCACTCCATAACAGTTTGAAGAAAGAAAAGAATGTTTTAGTATAGTTTGAAGGGATTATATTTAGGAAGTTGATTGGAGCTGCTACTGTTGTGTTGACCAAAGCTCAGCACAACTCTTTATTAAAATCACCACATTTAACGCTTTAACAGTTCTCAATATCTGTGTCAAATACTTAAACGTTTTACTTTTGAAATACATTTTTAAACAGATACTTTGTGCATGTCTCTGTACTTTTATTCAAGTAAAAAAAGTACTTCTTCCACATGCTTACATCATGTCCTAATAGTAAGAGAGTATTTTCACTGGTTACCTGAGAGTAATATCATAAATAAGTGTATTTATATGCGTTACTTACAGACCGTAGTGATGTTTCTCAAATAAATTAAAATGATCTTCTCTTGTCAGTTAGGGTCAAGTCCTTCATAACCCAGGCCGGCGGTGTCCATAGCGGTGTTTGCTGCGTCACCACCAGGTCTGTCAGAGTGAGATGTGTGTGGCTCTGAGGGAGAGCTGGAGAAGTGCTGACCTTTGACCCCTGGCTTATCAGGTCGGGCCACCCCAGGGCTACAGGGCAGGATTCCCACAGCGGCCGGGGTCATCTTTCTAGTAGCAGCGCCCCAGAAAGGTCTCACACTTCATCTGCACTGACACGCACACTCCCGGGGAGGAACGTGGCCCCGAAGACCACTGTTCTTTTGGTGATGGGACAAAACTATTACCAGTACTTTGTATTTGTGTTTTGCCAGTACAAAAGATGTCTGAGTACATTATAAACAACTAAAACCACTACTTTTATGTGTAGCGCTACTTAACAAAACTAGAAAAACTTAGAAGTGACTCACAGAAATGCTTTTATTTGTGTTTGTCTGATGTTTTATTCTTGTTTCCTAGACACTTAGTACTTATAATCTATCACAGCATCCAGTAGAGGGAAGTAACAAAGTACAAAAGCAACATTTTTAGCTATCTGTATGTTACCTGTGTTCATTTTACAGTGATGTGTTCTACTTTTACATTTGAGGGCAGAAATCTGAACTTTCTACTCAACTACATTTTTCACAAAGTATTTTTCCTTATGTTTTAAGCAATATGTGTGAAATACTACATTTTCAAACAGGTACCCGTACTTCAAACAGGTACCCATACTTCAATACTTTCAGCCGATTATTGTATGTCATACTTTAACTTTCTTTGCTCCTGTATCTGTACTTTTACTTAGAAAGCAACATTCAGTACTTCATTAACCACTGCAAATACCACCTAACTACTAGTATAAATGTTTCCACAATACTTTTATTATTACCACTTGCACTGCTTCTTTGACTCCCCAGAAATGCAACAATTTGTCAAGTTGATTATACATCAATTGCAAAGGAAGTTGGTTCATTCTTATTTGTCTCATACCTTCCTCTGCAGAGATAAGCATTTCCCGCATCTTAGCTGATTTGGCTCCAACTTTGCTTCCCTCCGTTTCCATTATGAAACTTTTATTGCATTGTTGCCTTTTTTTTCACCACCCTTTTAGCGGGTTCCAAATGTATTCGGCTGAATTTATTACCACTCATATCCACTCACCACTGGCCCTTATCATTCAGCGCGCCTCTCAAACACTCACTGGCAGATTAACTGTGTTTGGCTATTAGCATGTTTAGCAGGTTTCTATTAGATTCTTTAATTATGCGACGCACTCTGCTGCTTGCCGAGTGCATCGTTATAAATCTCAAGGACCCTTTCCCTTTAGCTGAAACACACAAATGTGGTCTATGAAGGTTACGTGGCTCCAGACGTTTTCCTTTTAATATTTAAACCACTGTCCTTGAAGGCAGGGTCTCATTTGCCATGTTGTGCACGCGTGATCGCATCTTTGGAATTCACTTTTAAGCTACAGCCGTGAATACAGTCAAGTCTGCTTTGTTAATAATAATAGTGAGCACCTAAAGGATACGTACACCTGAAAAGGGTCTGACGCCTGCTTGTGTTCATTGAGACGAGAAAAAACTGCTTTTTACTGAGCGTTTCCACAGATCTGAGCTGTAACTGGGTCTGGTGGCGTCCCCTATTAGTCTCTATGGAGATTGATATGTCAAGGTAAAGCAGGTGACAGACGGATGCTTCACTAGAAAAGTTACAAAGTGCACCTTTAATTACTGTCATACTCATATGCAATTAATGTCATATTCATGTGCATATAACTGATGTAAATAAGAGTGTTTACTTTACCATTATTACTAGTATTATTTGTCTTATGCCAGCTATTTTTATTATTATTTTATTTTATCTTTATTTTTATTTTATTCCCTCCATTCCCTATTAAGATATGAGAGGACCTGTTTACAGGAGTTTTGTTAATAGGAGTTTTTGTTTTTGATCATAAGAGTTCTTCTATTTAGAGTGTTTTTTAAACTTCCTATAAGCTATCTGTCCTTCCTCCTGTATCTAATGCATTGTAACACCAACATTTCCCCCCTGTGTGGACAATAAAGGCATATCTTATCGTATCTTATCTTTAAATCCTGTGTCACTTTCCAGTTTGACTCTTGTGGATTTGGTTTGGTCAGTTTTAATCCTTGTTCAGTCGTAATCTAGTATCGGATTAGTTCTGTTTAGTCCCAGTTCAGTCGCAATTTGCAACTGTGAAAACCACATTTAAACTGTGTCGGATTTGCTTCATTGACAACTGGGAAAAATCGACGTTTACCTTATCATCCTTGAAACCTTCTTATAAAAATTCAACGCTTTTTAGCAAATTGCACAAAGGAGACTTTCTATTACCAAACCCCCTCGCGCAGCACTGAACTAATGGTTGTTAAAATAATATTTGCTTGACCTTGTTTTTAATATAATTACATGCCTCTCTTAAGACCCTTTTCTTTATTCTCTTTTATTTGACTGGCGGTGCGGTTGCTTTGAAATGCGGTTCCTAAGTGACTCAAATTATACCACAGAAGAAGTAATTTGGGCAGAAGTAATTAAAGCACGTATTGACATTGTGTTGTTATTCACGTTTCTTTCTTTTCACCACACCAAAGTAACTTCGATGTGATTGTATTTTAATAAAAAACTCTTATTTATATGTTGTATCAGTCACAACAAAATCCATACTCTTTGTGGCTGTATCAAGAATGTATCATCCAATGTAAAGCCAAATAAATAATAATAAATCAATGTAGGAAAGAAAATGTTTTGATAAATAAGTCGATAATGTCTTAGTTCATCCACTTTTTTTGAATTTTATTAATTATTATTAGGATTATAAACAGTTTCTGGACAGTTTAATCTGCCTTTTCACTTATAAATATGTGGTAAACATGTATAACGTATATACTTGCGTTATTTTTTAGCAAGACCCTAATCATTTTGAGAATGTTTGTCTTTTAGTTATATAATTACTGCACTGGGCATGTCATTTTGTCGATTATGTATTTCTTTACTACATCCCTATAATTAACTATACGGATGCCATGACTCTCTCCATCTACACAAGCTTGAAACTGACAGAAAAGAACACCAATGTATAACGCTTTTTGCTGGAAAAACTCCATCAACATACCTTATTCCGTAATAGTGTACCTTAAACGGCGAAATGAACGACAAAATCACAAAAAGCTTACTTCAACTGTGAACTTTACTCAATGCAATAATCCCAGATCATGATGTTTTCTAAGAGCAAGCAATTGTAAACATTTGAGATGGTTGAACAGACTGCTCACGGTGACACTGGAAATAGACTTCTCCAGCCGCCGAGCGCGTGACATTGTTCACAGTGCACGACGAAATCACCCCACAAAGATTAAAAACATCCCATCGCATGTTTTCGGAGAAAGCGTGGCGTCTGCTCAGATCCTAACTATGGCACACTGACAACTGTATTGACTTTGATTGTCTCTGACCGGGTTTCACAAATAGACGTTATCATCAATGAGCTTTTTTCTCATTCATCCACTTGTTTCACTTTCACAGACAGAATGGGGACTTGAAAACATTTTAGTAAGCTTTCAGAACATTCAGAAATCAACTTTTCAAGATCATATGACTGTTGTTCCCCTCAATATTCAAGTCACTTTTGGAGGCCTTTATCAAACACATCCAGTAATTCCAGTAAAAAAGGTGGTCCCATCAAATGAAAAAAAAATAAAAAATACATTCCCAACAGACCCAATGGAGCTCCTCAGAAACTGAAACATAAAGCTTTAATCCACAATAAGAGGATACGGCACTCGATGTTCAATGGATATTAAATTAAAAGGTCTTTGGTGATGAGTTTCACAGTTTGGAGTGTGTCAGTAGTGATTTGCTCATGTCCTTGGCCTCCCCGGCGGTTCTGACCCTCTCGTAGCCCAGCACGGACATGGCGTGGTGGCAGTAGTCCTCCACCTGTTTTATCTGCTGGATGCTTAACACTGTCCTCCATGCACTTGCGGCTTGTGTGGCGTTCCTGGATGACACTATAAACGGTTTGGAAGATGAGCTCGACCCGCTGGTCATGTTCAACGCAAAAAGTTCAATGTCGTGGTTGGCTGAGAGGTTGGCAAAGCGGTAGATGTTTTGCAAAATTTTCACCGGGTTTTCCACGAGGTCCTCGTAGCGCACCACCATGTACTTCCCCTTTAACCAGCCGGGTGGGTTCAAAGCACTCCGTAAAGTCCTGGAAGTGCGGTCGCAGATGACTTCCATGGCTCCTATAGAGTGGTAGTCCGAGCCATCTTTTTTATTGGCCTTGTGACCCGGATCCACGAAGGGAATCCGGCGCAACTTAGGGTCCCGGCTGCGGACCACCTGTAAGTTCTCTCGAATCAAACCGTGTCTGGATTTGATCCGGGAATTGGCCACAGCTCTCGGGTCTCTGACTAAGTGAATCACTTTTAAATCCAGTGAGGGATCCTCCATGAGTGGAGCCAACACATTAATGTCCAAAATGCGTACCCCTTTAATGACTATAGTGTTGTACTTTAGGCACTCCTCTTCCAACAGTCTAAGGCTTTGAGGGGGGCACTTTTTGCACACCTTATCATCCACCATCCCCACCACCTCCTTCCTGTAAGCAGAGCACAGGGGGTAGGAGCACACCACTTTATTAAGGGTGGCTCCGAATAGTCCCAGGGATGTAAAATTCTTTCCCCCAGGGCTGTTGTAAAGTTGAAAGACAGACAGATCACAGCGGTACAAGGAGCTGAGCATGTCTCTGGCTGCGCCCTGTAACGACACGGCGTCACCTGGATACAGTTTCTGCCATATGTGCCACATGGGCTCGTACAAGAAGAACACTTCGGGGTTTTGGTTAAAAAGCTCACCAAAGAAGGACGATCCGGACCTCCAGGTGGTCAACACGTAGATGAGCTGTCTCTTTTTAGCCAGCGAGGGCCTGTACAGGAAGCGAATGTCAGATCGGCCATGATAAGTGGTGCTCCTCATCTGATGATTACACTGCTGTGGCTCTTTAGTCCATTTATAATTAGCCAAGTTGAGCATGGTGAGGACCAGCAGGAGGAAATAGGCCATGAACAAGACGATCCTCTTCCTGCGCAGGACCTTCATCACGATCCCGGGCTGTGCTATTATCTTGGTATGATTCCTGTAAGTCTTGAGCTTCCTCCCAAAGCCAGCATCCTTCTCCCAGGGAGCTGACAACTTCAGTGGTGGATGGTACTGTTTGCCTCTCATCTGTTCCCTCAGAGAGCGGCTCTCCCTCTGCACGTAACTCCCTCACATCAACAACACCGCGGGCCGGCTGATGCGTAGAAGCAGTCCTGGGGGAGAGATGACCAACAGAAGAGGCGGCAGACTGGTTATTACAGGCACCACAGAGTCCTAACCCACAACACGACGTCCCGTTTTCCCTGCACTGCGCAACGGTCTTCATAAGAGGGAAAACACCGCGACGTTGCTTTAAGTCCTCACTAAACAGTGCCGTGGCCCTGCGCATCTGGCCCGCGTGCAAAACAAAAAAAGCAAGGAGCCTTCATCACTGTAACAGACGCCCTGTTTGTCCACGTTCAGCCGAGGCATCCCTAGTATGTACTTCTCTTCTCGTGCATCCTCCACAGCGCGGAGCCGGAGCGTCGCTCGCAGCCTCGCGTTCTTTCTCTTGGTGAAGCGCGTGAAACAGAGACAACAAATGGGCAAAAAAAAACCACACACAATGCTGTTTTCACTTACGCGCTCTCTAAAGCGTTCTTCTTTTTTCCCTGGCTCCTCGGCGCTTTCAACTAACAGCAACTGGACCGATTCAATCTGAATAGAGGGGAGAGCCCGCCCACCGCCGCTCGCCATTGGCTGCTGCTCCGGGCGACGTGCGCGAGGGAGCCGCCTCATTGGCTGTACGCGTGGTTCGTCTTTCTCTCAGACTTCAGTGGCACCAGGAGCCCCCAGAGCCACGCCAGGAGCCCCTGCAACTGTGGATATGATGCTGCTGTTGTTGTTTAAGAGACATTTAGTGCGTCTGTCTTTGTGTTTATCTGTTACATCCATGTTATTACACGTGAATATAATGCGTAATGCACATCCACATTTACATTTACGCACTGTTCCATTTTCTCCAAACGCGCCCTCTTGTCTTCGGGTTCTTTGTTCCACTGAGGGCCAACGGAAACTGTGTGCACAAATACCTTGAAACACTTTGAAATATACATACCTAGTACTTTTCCCCACTTTGGCCCCAGAAGGATTGTTGTTAAATAAGTAAGTAAGTAAGTACTCCCCTAAAACACTCAATTAAATGTGACGCGATGATGCCAGTGATGATGCCAGTGATTCTTGCGTTATTTCTGGCTCGTTACCAATATCTTCACAGTCGAGTTGAATTAAATGAAGTCATGTTGGACAGATGTTGTCTGTAAAGTGACTAATCCAAGCAGAACCACGTGGGCATGTGTTGGAACAGTGGAAAGCACATGCTATACAGAGAAATCCGCTTTCCAGTGCTCCTCAGTGGATTAATGGTACAATGAGTTAAAGTGCACACAGCGTTTTGCCCCTGGTGAGATTGCTATCTTCTATGATATGCTCGTGATATTTCTTATGATGTGTTTTTTGTTGCAGTGCATTTACATAATACAAATGAACACTGGTGAAAGTATGGAACTAAAGCTGTCACTGTACAGACAATGATTAGTATGATTATTAGACTATGACTGGACTACTTTTATTGCATATAATTGTCTTTACCCTAAGGTGTCTTGTTTATTGTTTGAGAGCACATATGAAAAAACTTTGTGCACACTGCCCCCTGTTGGAAAATCTATGTAAAGAACAGTAGCAGTAGGCTACAGTAAAAATCATAGTTTCAAATTGGGATGGGCCATATTGACAAAAATGAAATGCTCAATATTCTTTTGGAATATTCCGATAACATCAAATCAATCCATTGTGTCTATAAACGTATAAAAAATGTGAAATGTAGGTATCGCAAAAAGTTCAGAAACATCACCTTGTCCCCTTATTTGAAAGTATGCAACATCAGTATTTATGTATTATTATATACAAAAAGTTATTATTAGTATTTCGTTTTGTGGCATTTTTCCTACAAAATATAGAACCTGTAGTCAATATTTGCATATCTTCCAACTTGTTTCAAACTAATATTCATTATTTGCCAAATTGTATATATTTTCATTACGAACACAACAAATGGCAAAAAATAGCAAATTTGTTCCACTTTCATAGTTTTACAAAGGTAGTAAATATTATGTTTCAATTATTATAGCATTTTATTCAGGTATTCTGTCATTATTTTTCTTATACTGTGAGGATAGCAAAATATATAAATATAGTTCTTCAACCAAATTGTTGAAAGAAAATCAAATTAAAATCTTTGATATGTTGAAGAGATCTTATTTACAAATAAGGAGTTATTGTAATCAAGAAATTTATCAAAGCATTGGCCTTTATATATTGTATACAGAAATAGAAATCAGAACTTTCAAAGGATTAATATAAATATTCATATCAATATATTAATAATCTGGACAGCCAATCTACTAAATGTATTAAACTGAAATTTCAAAGAGAGTGTAGTCTTTTTTTTCACGGACGAAGAATGGGAAAATATGTAGATATATGTACCTTACACCATTATGTTGTGTCCTGTTGCTCAAAATAAGACCAAAATTACAAGGCTTTGCAAACAATTTTACCATCCCATTCAATTTCAGAACAGTATATTTGGGCCTCAAAACCTCTGCCATGGACACAATAAATGGATGTATTTGGAACATACTTCTGGCACCTGGGAAAAAAGCCATCACATTCGACGTTGAACTAAATGGAACTTTCAGTTTGGACTTGTCTTCATTTTCTTTCATTTTGATGCCTCCTCCCTCTTCATCACTTCACTTATTTCATCCGCTCTGGTCTCGTCCTTATTGTTTTATATTTAAATCTTGAAAAAAAATAACCAAAATAATAACAATAAAAATGATGTAACCATGAATCTGGAGGAAGGAGCAGGTGGAGGCGCGAGCATGCGCACTGGACACTTCATCCGACAGCAGCATCAGGACCAAACGACCCACCAACATCCTCCCGGGCAACAAGATGGTGCTGATAAACTGGCGAAACGGAACACAACGCGTCTTTACACCCGCCCTTATGTAGCTCAGACGCGGTTTTACTGTGTGATTTGAGGGAAGAAACGGCGAGCGCGACGCGGAGACTTCCATTTTGGAGCCCGGAAAAGCGCAGCGATGCGACGACAGTGATGTGACGGTGCTTCCAGCTCGTGCGCCAACGCGATCGTCCGGGGCTCGCCTCAATGTCACCGCGCATCCCTAGTCAAACATCGTCCGCGTTGTAGTGGGATGCACATCAGTATCTGTACGTATTCGCTTTCCGCCGTGATGTCCGCTTTATACCAGGGCGCAGACGCCTCCTCCCCGGATAAATTCCTGGCCTTAAAGGACGTGAGGGAGGTGAAGGAGGAGACGACGCTGGACGAGAAGCTCTATCTGCTGGCATGTGAGAAAGGTGAGCGTGTTTATTTGTCCTGGTGGAGACACTGCATTTGCATAATAGGAGTTTAGGATCAGGACTGAGCAGCTTTTTTGACGTGACTGTGCAACACTATTTCCAGCAGCTCATCCTTCACATTTTTTGTCTTGTAAATTCCATTTGCAGCTCAGAACGCGTCGGTTACAATGGAAATTTGCCTGGAAATGACTCCAAAATGGACCTTCTCCCTCTGCAAGCCCAACCTCACAAGCACTATTTTATGTAAACAACATTAACGTGAGACAAAGTCCAGATGTGGCGTCCTACACACTTGGTGGTGCAGGGATGACTTTGATAAGTGTAGACACTAAGCAGGAGCTCTGACCATATAAAGCGAGTCTAAACATAGAGTCAAACTGTGGCCTTATAGGGGATAACGTTGCTCAAAAATTAAGTCAGTAATGATTTTATCGTCCTCAAAACAGGTGATTACTACATGGTGAAGAAGCTGCTGGAGGAGAACCGACACGGCGAGCTCAACATCAACTGCGTGGACGTTCTGGGCAGAGATGCGGTCACTATTGCCATTGAAAATGAGAACTTGGATATTCTGCAGCTGTTGCTAGACCACGGTTGTCAGGTAGTGAAGGGGTAATACTCGTGCAGCTTTTCTTTTGTGTGTGTTTGTTGTGTTTAACGTGAGCGTGAACTGTTTCCTGTCCAGGCCACGGATGCGTTGTTGGTGGCCATCGACTCTGAGGTGGTTGGAGCAGTGGACATCCTTCTCAATCACAGGCCGAGGCGATCTTCCAAGCCGTCAATCGCGGTTTGTGCCTTTGTTATTCAGCTCAACTTTGGTTCAAGATTCTGTTTATGTTTTGATGATGGAGGCAGTGGTTACGGAAACACAAAAACAGTGGGACAAATGTGATTTATTTGTTCAGGAAAGAGCAATAACCAATAATAGATCTATACGTTTCCGAGTGGAAGTGAATGTGATTCTAATGGAGAAACTGGAATTAGTTACAGCAAATCTCAAAATATGAAAAGGTGGTTTTGGCTGTGAAATTAGAAATTGGTAAGAAATAATTTGCAAAATGCCTTTAATGTAATTTATTTTATATATATATTAATTTATTATTAATTTTCCTGTTAAATACTTACAGAAATGTGACTGCACAATAGTTTTTAATTGTATCTACAAATAGACTATATCAATAATTATATGTACTTTTTGTGATTTTTGTGATAGATTTTAAAAAGAAAACTCCATCCTTTGTAAAAGAAACACAAACTAACTACATTTCTACCTTGGATATTCTGAATTGTGTCTTATTTTTTTAGTTGTAATGAGTTAAATCCATTAGCACTTAGATCTGATATTACTTAATAATTGAATCTGTATTATTGTCAACTTCCTCTTGCCTCCATCCTGGCATTTTGAACATTTTAAAGGGCCGATCTGAAAGAGAATATCACAAGTCCTCCTGATATTTGCAAACTGATCCAACATTATTTCTACATTAGTTGGTAATCTGAAATCTACCAGCAGAGGGTGATCTTTACTGGACAATAGGGGGATTTGTTTTGGCCCATGATAGTTTCCAAATAAAGACACTCAATTACAATCTCATTACAACCACATGCTCCATCTATACTTTCTTTGTGAGCCGCATTAGAGTTGTGTTATTGCTCTAATGTTTGTATGAATTGTTAATTGATAAATAATGTCTGCACTCTGTCTCGGATGTATTGCTTTTGCATTGGAGTCATGGTTAATATAATTATAATATGATAATCAACCGTTTATACAGTTTTTCCCGATGTTTTTGTTTTGTTTTTTCAATACCATCATCTACAATCATATCTTTATTACACTAAATTAACCAAATTGACTCTTAATGTTGTGAATATATGAGTACTGGATTATATTCAGAATCAGAGAAAGTTTTTTTTTGCTATTGTCAGGGCAAAAAACATAAAATTCACACACTAGGAACTTATTTTCCAACACATATGGCTTTATAGTCGATTGGCAGATCTAATTAGGCTTTGACCAGTTATCTTTTATACATTTTAGAAACTGATGCAGCGTATCCAAAACCCAGAGTATTCCACCACTATGGACGTGGCGCCGGTCATCCTGGCGGCGCACAGGAACAACTACGAGATCCTTACCATGCTGCTCAAACAGGACATCTCTCTGCCCCGGCCGCACGCCGTGGGCTGCGAGTGCACCCTCTGCAACGCCAAGAACAAGAAGGACAGTCTACGCCACTCCAGGTGAACGCCGGTCGCATGTTCTCGTCCTCACATTTCACTCCCACGTGTTTGTCGTTTGGTGAAATCGCCTGTGACGGAGCTGGGATGAGGCTGGTTGTTTTAAGCGTTTATGGTGGTATGCACATAATGAGGCTGTTGATAGTGATCCACTGGAGGTGATATAAAGCAGCAAAGAGTCAAAATGTCCCGACACAATGAGAAATAACAAGCAGCAATTCAGTTCAGACAGCATCATTATACACACAGTGGTATTTTATTATGTTAGAGTTTTCTTTGCGCCTTTTTGTATCTTAACTCTATTCAAAGTTCTAATAATCTACTTGAATTGTTAGATTTAGTTTTTTTTTTTAATCTTTTTTAATTGAAAAAATAAAAAATAAAACATAAAACAACAAAAATTAAAAAAACAAGACAAAACCAGAGAGAACAAAATCAATGAAAAATAGTCCAAAAAGAAAGTCACATTTTGTCACAAGTCGGTCAAATTTGTCAATTTTGTGATTTTCTTTTTCTTCGATTTTCCCTCTGTTATTGATATAACTCCAGTCCAGTCCTTAATGAAATATATATTTTTTTGTATTTCTAATTAATTTTTGATTGCGTAATACTTTTATTCTCCTGCTGTTCTTGCTGCTTCCTGCTGTACTCTGCATTGCAACACTGAAGTTTCCCCCGTTGTGGGACAAACAAAGGTTCTCTTATCTTCTCTTATAAAGGTTTTATTAATGGTATATGCTGTAGCTTTCTTCTGAATGTGATGCACTGGATTAAGATTAAATGTAGCTGTCAATATAAACGTGTTATAATTTCTGACGTTTAAACAAGTTTAAATCATACTGTTGCCTCAAAAATGCTGGTAAAACGTGATAAAAATGTATAAATGGTTGAACATATTTGACTTGTTTCATATGCCAAAGTATATTAGTACTAGTATATTAGTACTAGTATATTAGTAAGACACATTTTTGCTCCTTCAAGGCAAAATTCTATGTCTCTATTTCAGACATCTCATCTGCAGGGCCATTTTGTGTGCAATGTAGCTGCTCCACAGTAAGATAAATGAGTCAGTTTCCCAGGTAAACATCACCAAGGTCATCGCAGAAGCGTATAAAAAACAAGACTATCACACTATATCACAGTTTTTCTGCTTACATAAACAGTTCCATCACATCTGGTGTTTTGTGCAGGTTCCGTCTGGACATTTACCGCTGCCTGGCCAGTCCCTCGCTCATCATGTTGACGGAGGAGGATCCCATTTTGAGGGCGTTTGAACTCAGCGCTGACCTGAAGGAGCTGAGTCTGGTGGAGGTGGAGTTCAGGTACGTTCATGGTTAAAAGCACTGAAATACTGCTTTTGACAAAAAGTATGCATACATTCAAAGCCAATCAATCAATCAATCAATCAATAATATATTCAAATCTAATATGAATCCACCATCCGCCATCTGGGGCAAATTCAATATATGTCTTATTTTTACGCTTATAAAATAAGATAATACAAATTGAATTTAAAGAAAGATTAATCAAGATAAAAAAATATGCAGGAAGTAAAAAGAGGGTAGATCAACTATAGTCTATATTCTATAGTATTTTAACTTATAAATTAAACCATTAACAACTGACATCTCCACAAAATACACATTTTCACAGCATTTATTTAATTTATTGAACGCATTTTTCATGAATTTAAACCTTGTGTCCATAAGATCACAATTCTAACTAAATAATTTGACCTTAGAAGGCCTAGTTTAAATAAATCTTATACATTTTATACATCTTTCTGCTCCTTTCCATTCACTCTAATTCAGTGTTAAATCATTATTTCATATCCATGTAAAAATGACTGAAATAAAAGTGAATTATTATTATTATTTTTCACTTGTAAAGTAGAAAATGTAAAGTACACTGACGATTACTTGCACATATGCCACACTAGAATCGGGACTAAACTCAAAACAAAACATGGACTGGATCAGGACTAAACCAGGACTCGAACAGGTCCCAACAAAGCCTACATCAGGACTCAACTGGCACTTTAGTCTTAAATGATTCTCAATTATTCACGAAATTACTGCATATAATCGTTATTATGTGTAATTTGTTGCTATCACCTCAGCCAGTTAATGCTCCGTACTTATCATCACTGGAACAAATGCGTTCCCTCTGTTGCTGCTGCTGATACTAAACTCAATCCCCTCGTGCGTAAACCCGATCATATCTTGTTTGGCTCGTGCAGGAACGACTACGAGGAGCTGGCAAAGCAGTGCAAGATGTTTGCCAAGGATCTGCTGGCTCAGGCCCGCAACTCCAGAGAACTGGAAGTCATTCTAAATCACACCTCCAACGAGGACCACGTGAACAAAAGAGGTCTGATGGAGGAGCGCATGAACCTGAGCCGCCTCAAACTCGCCATCAAGTACAATCAGAAAGAGGTTTGTTTTGTCTTGGGTTTTAGATAAGAGAGCGTAAACTATTGTGTGGATTACATAAAGAAGCAAGAGTACACTGACCTACTCCTCCCACTCGTGTGTAGGCTCATCGGATATGTGTGGGCGAAAGCTTTTTCTCAAGGTTTTTTCTTCATAATTTTTATTTTGTTTTTTGTTTTTCAAGACAAAATATCTGCCAGTTTGCCCTTGAGTTTTACAGTAACTCAAGTTTGGAAAATATCAAAACTGGGCAAATGATTTCACTCGAAACAAGAACACATATGAATGCAGTAAATAGTAATAACATAACCTATTAAATACAAACTACTGGTACTCAAAATGACAAAATGTAGGATTAAAATGGATAATTAAAGCAGATTTTCATGAAAGTTGAGGCCGCGAGCACAGCTTCAGAACAGCTTTTTCAATGTGAAAGTGAATATGGAGGAGCACTAAAGGCAGTGGTGGAAAGTACAAAAGTAAAAATACTGAACGTTACCAACGTTTTTGGTATCTGTACTTCTAAACCTATTGTGCTTTTGTCTTTTATATAGTTTTAATATGCAGGGATCTCTCTAAATACAACTTCTAGTGGTTTAATGATAAGTGGCAACAATTATAATATGGTTAAAAGCTCCTAAAAGTAGATTTTGCATCATCTGTCCCCTTTAAATGATTTTTACAGCGAAAACTTTGACTTTACTATAGACTACTACAACTTTAGAGCAGTTAGCTGTACTTTCTACTTCACTGCATTTTCTTTTAACTGGACTGAAAAGTAGAAGGTACTATTCAAATGCTTTGAGGGATTATTTTGACAATCTGCATACAAACTTTGAGTAAGTGTGTTTAATTGTTACTGTTGAACAAAAATAAATAAATCTGTAAATGATAATGAAATCAGAGTGAAATACGTTTACTTTTTACTCTTAAAATACTTCAATACTTCGTACATTTTTGTAAAAGAAAATATGCTTTTAAGTGAGGCTTTTTTGCTCCTGTATCTGTACTTTTACTTACCGACAAGTAACAAATCTGTGTACTTTTTCTACCACTGACAAGGACAGCCAATCAGCTCATCCCAAAGTGACACATACTGAAGCACTATTTCTCTTTTGTACAAGTTTGCAGCCGATAAAATGTTTTACTATTTGAATGAGGACAGCATTTAGTTCTTGTTAGGGAAAAATGAATCTGCTCATGTTAGAAAAGGACAGTTAGATGGCACCAACACAGATAGAAATGTCAACAGTGATAAAACTGGAGGTGTCCTTGTTAAGACTATGAAGGAGATGGAACATTCTATAACAGTTCTGCTTTTACAGACTGTACTACTTCATGAGGAAAGTGTTTTTCTTTTTGAACTCATTCAGACATTCAGTTTCAGCAGTATATAATTCACTATATACAGTACTGAACCCTCTCACCTGCCTAAAGTGCAGTATTATACTTATAGTTGACGACCTGACTGACACATTGGCAGAAGGAGATAATAATAATGCCTCTTATTGGCTGGTGGGCTATACATCTGCTCTTGTACTTCATCCACATACTTGAGTTAAAATATGGCAGAAACGACTGTAAGACCCTCAGGCAGCGGCAGTCAAACACCAGCTTATCTGAAAGTGAAGAAGCCGTGGGTCAAATGTACAGCTGCTGGTGTTTTAAACGTACAACTCATTTATCAGGAGGGAGAGTGTAGTTCAGCCATCTTTTCTTTTTCTTTTCTTTTCTTTTTCTTTTGAATACCAGTTGCTTTGATTGGGAAAGATTGACACTTATCACATGCTAAACTGCACAATGTCACTAAACACTAGGCAATAAACACACGATTACTCTGAACTATTTGACTCAAGACATTTGCACGTATAAATATTGTGGAAAAACTGTAAAATACTAATGTTTTCTCTGCTGTTCAGTTGCAGTTTGATAGCTTTTGTTTAGTTGCTTGTATCACTAGAACTTTTTTTCCTGCATAAAGGTCAAATATTTTAGTATGATGACTATGAACTAGATTAAAAAAAAGTATGCTGTTTACTGTTTGCAAATGTACTGTATATGTTTCAGCGTCCTGTTTGTTGGTGACATTTTGAGGACTTTAAACCATTCAAAAGATAAAATAACAAAAGTATTGGTAATTGCTATAGAAAGAAGGGCTACAATTAACTATTATTTTAGAAATCATCTAGTCAAATGATTATTCATAGTACATTGAGACTTTTCAAATAGATTATACAAGGTTGAATTTGGGAGCTTCTATATGGACAATTATTAGTGTATTATTGATGTAAATTTTAAATTGGTTATTCCTTTTCAACATTTTGATTCAATAATCTCACTGTCTATAAAAACATCACAACAATTTGTTGTAACCCTATTATCAAGTGCTATTTTTTCATCATTCTAAAACCCATGGATTGGCAATACAGTATACACCTTTTTATTTTTGTATTTTTATTAGAACAAAAACAAAAACAGAACAACAACAATAGAAACAAACAAAAACCCACAAAGAACGAGCTGGACCAGGGAGAACATAAGGTAAGTAAAGGAATAAAAGAAGAAAATAAGGGAGTGGCATCAGAATAAAAGAGAAAAAAAAGAGAATTAGAGTTCTTAATAATTGTCCCATTTTTTCCATTGTTTTTTAAATTTGCCTTTATTTCCTGAGGTTATTTTTTCCACTGTGCGTATGTTAGTTTTATATTTCTGTTTGTACAAATGAGCCGCTGCAAACGAAATATCATCCTGAAAATAATGAATGAAATATATCTATCAAATGCAGAACAATTATTAAAACATATCACACTTCTTCTTCTTCTTCTTCTCTCGCTCCAGTTCGTGTCCCAGTCCAATTGCCAGCAGTTCCTGAACACGGTGTGGTTCGGGGAGACGGCCAGTTACCGGCGTAAGCACACGTGTCTGAAGATCGCCACGGTGCTGAGTGTGACCGTGCTGTGGCCCCTGCTCTCCGTGTGTTACCTCCTGGTGCCGCGCTCCCGTGTGGGCCACATCATACACACGCCCTTCGTCAAGTTCATCATCCACAGCGCCTCCTACCTGACCTTCCTGCTACTGCTCAACCTCTACTCGCTGGTCTACAACGAGGGCATGAAGAACACCATGGGCCCCGCGCTGGAGATGATCGACTACCTGCTCATTCTCTGGATCGTAGGTCAGCTGTTTTCTACTTTTATGTATTTGTGTTTATGTTGACAATCTGTTCAATTATGACACCGTGCTGAATGTTTTTGTGGGAAATTGGCCCAAAGAGGAGGTTGAGATTGTTTGGTGTCAGTTCTAAAATAACCTTCTCTAATGCAGTATTGGAGAGGCTAGTGAGGAATGGCAGGACAAAACAAAACTTCAAAAGCTCCGAAATGCGCAATGAGAATTATTGAAAGCAGTGACCGCCCATGGAAAATATTTTCTAGAAAACGACTATCTATGCATCTATATCTTCGAATAACTTCTTGTTCTCACAGTTTCAGGCAGACCACATAGCATAAGTTAAAATGAAAAACAAATGTACAGCATAAGAAATAATAATATCTTGTGTGGACTATTCAAATAGGTAACATTAAATATAACCTAAATGTGATTTATTCAAATTTTCTTGGGGGAGGACCCTCAAAACCCTCTTTACATTTGCCTATTTCTGATTGTAAAAAGGAAAATGTAATTGGTGTAAATGCATTTTTTCTCACCAGTCCACTGCTGATGTTTGTATTTCATTATATTCCACTGTTGTGTCCATTTATTTACACAGTGTGTTGTTTTGTGGGCCACAACCAAAGTCTTGTTCAGGGCCTCCTGAGGCCGACGTTTTAGAAGTTAAGTTATCTGGATAATGAAATCTGTATTTATTGTGTAAAAGCCCAGCTTTTAGTTCTTTTGCACAACAAACTTAACCGTCTTTGGTATCTCAGTGACCTATATGGTTACATTGTAATCCTAACAATATTATTATTTGAATCTGATTGTAACAGGCTTATGAACTGTCACTTAAATGGTACACATGTTGAAATGATGTGAATTATGTGTGACTGTGTGTGCACTTTTATGTCACACAATATTATGCCAATCCAACAGAAAACATGTCTTGAGGTTTGATTATCAGACAAACATGAAACGTCTGTAAAAATGTGCAGATATATTCCCTTATGTGATAGTATAAAACATATTATTATTGATTGAATTTACCGGTACTATAAACTATATACTCGGTAGTCACATTTTCTATGACTTCAAAACAAAATTCTAAATATCATCCAAATTTCGGAAGATAAAGAAAGAAATAAAAGCACTTAAATTAGAACACAGACCATAGATTTGTAGCTCTTTCTGTGGAAATGGCCGACCGCCTCCTCCTCAGCCAAGAGCCCATTTGACTCAGCGTTCAGTGGTCGTAATGGCTTCTCTGCACAGCTGTGATCTTGCACTTCAGCATCCTCCGGCTCAGTATCATCCAGCAAATATCACGCTTTAACAGACAAGTCTCACCAGTACGTCAGGTGTGGCCATGTTTAGGTCACTGCGAAAGCTTCTAATGGTTGTTTATTTACTGAGATGCCAAAACCTGTGAGAATAGCTTGACAATGTATTTACAAAGTGTTCATTTCATTTGCTTGTGTTAGTCCTCCCACTCTCTCATCAACATGCTGTTCTTTCCCTGATATTCCCAAGAGTAAAATGCCTCAAATGAATGGGAAAACAGACAAACTATCTAACCGTCTGTGCATCTGTGTTTATGCGTCTGGATGTCTGTTTTTCCATACATAAAGGGAGGATGATTCAGATCTGAAGTGATCTAAAACTAGAATGTTGTTTTTTGTCATTTTTCACTCCTAAGTACTGCTTATAGTGGCACATTACACATCATTTACTTTACTTACATGGCTTTGATGGCAATGTGTTTAATATTGGTGATGCAAAAGGATAAAGAGTGTGGTAATTTATATTAAAAAGAATAGGCCTTGCTATATACACTTATACAGCCACCTATGTTAACAAAGATCAGCTAATAGTAAAATCCATGTATTATTATGTTGTATAGTAATAAATCACGTAATACACTTTACCCTCTACATTTTTGTGTTTTGTAGACAGTAAAGCACACAACATAGGACAGTAAAAAATAATAAGATAAGAAAAAGAGAAAATATGTACATAAATTACAAAACTTCATTGACATTGACACTTAGCCTCAGGAACAAGACCAAACCAAGTCTAAATCTGGACTAAACTGGGCTCAAACCAGGAGAAGTTTCTTAAAGTTTGAATGTGAAGAGCCCATTGTTTTGTTTCCACTTTTGTACAATACTACTACTGTTTCTACCATTAATATTAAGTTTTATAGTTTTATGTTTTTGTCCAAATCCTCTCAGACATCTCTCAGTTCTCCGTCACATGACACATATTATCCTCAATAATACCCTGCTTCATGTGTACAATCCTGTTTCGCTTGGACTCTTTCTATAATAATACAACTGGAGGCTGAATCTGGAATCCATTTGCCTTAGATAGTAATAAAATGTCTTTTCCGATGCCGCCTCAGTGTGTATTTTAAATGCTTTTGTCTGATCTGTGCTTTAGGCATGGTGTGGTCAGACGTGAAGCGTTTGTGGTACGAGGGCCTGGAAGATTTTCTGGAAGAATCCAGGAATCAGTTGAGCTTCGTCATGAATTCCCTTTACCTTGCGACCTTTGCCCTCAGGATTGTTGCCCACAGCAAGGTAGCAACACTCGCACAAGCTATTAGAAAGGGTTAGCTAATGGTCTGTGAACACTCAGCAATAGTACAGGGAAGAAAACACATATGTCCCCGCTTGGACGAAAGGGCAAACATTTTGTAAATCACACTGTATATTATTTTTTCTTGGTCACGTCTATATCCCCTTTTTAAAGTTTGGTGCAATTTTGAGGATTTTCACTTGACGTTATAAGGTCTATCTGCCTGAACCAATTAAAACATAGAACGTTTAAATTGACCAATCACATTTAACTGCATTGGGACGTTAATGTTCTATATTTTTTCAGCTTTTCTTCTTAAGAAAAGGCATTTCAGACATAATTTTAAATACATCTTTATGTATTGATAAGTTATGAGTGAAAAAAGTTGATGAAACCTGTGGTTCCTTCCTCTGAAGGCTACTTTTGCACAAGTAAAACACAGTTATCTGTTAGCTTGCGGTCAATGGTCCGACACGGCGGCCGGACTCAAACCGAACAGCACGAGCCCGACCGGATGAATTCTCAAGTGTTTGTGAAACAAATGTTGCGAGAATGCATCTGGTCAGGTAACCAAGTCTAGGAATCATTTAGTATATTAACATCTGAAAATGTAGGAAAGTCCAACTTTAACTGTTAAATCTGTCTATTTGCTCGCCTAAACCTTTTATCATGTACACACACTGATCAGTTAAAATCAAATAAATACATTTTCTCTAGACCCTCAGGATGACCTTTATCCCCATGTAGTAAATGTATCCATCCTTTGTTTTTACATACAGGTGGTCAAAATGATAAATCTCAAAATCTCCAAACAATAGCTAGAACCTTATCATTCAAAAGGGACAATTTATTTTTCAAGAACAAGAATATGTCTAGGTTTTGGATCATGTGCAAGACTTATAGGATCCATTTCCAAGTCATCCACGCCACATATTTTATTTATAAAAAGCATTCCCAAAGTGCTGCAAATTGTCAAATATAAAATAAATATATAATAATTTGACAATAATAATAATATATATATATATATATATATATAGATATATATATAGATATAGATATCTATATTTTGACTGCACAATAGTCTATGTTGTGTCCTTTTTGAGTGGTCTGTCGCAGTGTTATGTTTCATGGTGTTGCAGTTCAAGAATGTGGCGGACACCGAGAGGAAGAACTGGGACGCCTTCCACCCCATCCTGGTGGCCGAGGGTCTGTTTGCCTTCGCTAACGTTCTCAGCTACCTGCGACTTTTCTACATGTACACCACCAGCTCCATACTGGGGCCGCTGCAGGTACCACTCACGTGACGCCACACAGCGCCCCCGGTGGTGACACAAACTTTTAGAATTGCATGTTGGAGAGAAAAACTAAATCAGGATTGTTTGTTTGTCAGACTTTTGAGAAAATAAGGTTTTTGGTGTTGGATTAGACCTCAAGAAAATGCTGAAATCTTTGGCATTTTTGCATGATTGCGAGATAGGGCTGGAGTCTGTCGAAGGAATCAATGTCCATGTGGTTGTGTGACCATAAATGACTTTGTGGTTGCCATAAGATACTGTATTTTTTCATGGGTCACGATTTCGATATGATTTCGATTTTGTTGGGCCTCAGAAGAACAAAAACATGTGCTACTTTTTCTGTTATTTTGCTAAACGAAACAGAACATTTAAAAAAAATTACAATATGCATTAATGTGGTCCATAGTCAATTAATTCAGGAGCCTGTTGTTGATTTTGTTAATTAATTGATTATTGTTCAGAATTTATGAGAATCTCATAAGGTTTATTAGACATAAAATCACCATCAGACCTTTCAATTATGTGCATTTTACATAGAATTAAATGTATTTTTCAAATCGTCCTCAGCAGCAGCTCCTCCACCTCTAATAAAAACACATCTACTCTCCTCTATTTATCACGAAACAAATTATACTAAGTAAATGTTTCCAAACGGGTACACAGGAAAACTTGATGGATAATGCCTTAAAGAAAGATGCGTGTGAACTATGAGCACCTTTAATTACTGACACGCAAAGCCAAACGTTGTCTTAGAGTTTTTCAAAGTTCATATCTTATTAATTCCTGGGTCAATTTAAATGTAAAAGTAAAAGTGTCCGTTGCAAACTGCTGATCCAAAAATGAAAGCAAAACAAGCACCCTTGCCAACTTTAAAGTATCAGATAGTAGTATGGGCACATTTCACATTATATACCCATTCTTTCCTGCCGTGGCATCTTTTCAACTATAAAAAGTGCGCAGTGACTCAAAGATGACAAACTACTACTATTCTACTGCTTTTGGTTGGTACATGAGTATAAGAGCTTTGCTACAGCCCGCTTCAGTCCAGGTCTAATGCCATGTTGGAGGTCTCTGCTTTTTGAGTAGCTAAACAACCTTGAGCTGTGGTGTTAAACTGTGAGCAGATCAGGTAAACATGGAATAAACAAACCCAGCTGACACAACATTCTTCCGAGCATCTGTTAAACATAGATTTATCACAAAAACATGTTGGCTGCCATTATTTTTGCTCCGCCACTGTAACATATTGCAGAAAAAAAACACATTGCACTGATTATTCTTGTAGTTGGTATTCTGGTCATATAAGCAAAATTAGTTCACAAAAGTAACATTTAAACCTTCTACTTTCTGGTAGAACACAACAAACTGTTTTAGAACACATTTGCTTGCGTAAATGAACACTAACATCTTTTACCCATTTTAAACTTTGCATTTCATGTGTCAACTTCGCAACTCGACTTCCTGCTTGACATGTGAACAAAGTCTTCTGATTGGTCGATACGTTTCTAACTCGTGTCGTGTTTACTTGCAGCCAGCTGTTGTAACATTAACTGACACGTTGCTGGTTAAAACTGCACTATATTTACCTCGCTTACCTCACGTATTAAAAAATGTGTCCAGGTATGCAACGAGCTCAGTTTAAATATAACTATTTCCTGTCATTAACTGAAGAACCTATTAGTGGTTTGTCTATAAAACATTCTAATGAACCTGTAGACTGTTAATTATTTCGAGTTGTAACTAAAAATCCCTCTTATTCGTCCCCTTCCCCCCTTCTCCTCTCCTCACGGGCCCTGTGACATCACCGTCTGGCCTACCGCTATGGAAAAACGATTAACTGTTGGAAATACATGTGTCCTTGTGTATCCACGACCGCACTCACATGGCAGACACACCCACTCGTGCACAGGAGGCGGCATATTTCAATACAGAGAGTGTGCTGTAAAAGGTAGCTCGACACATGCCGGCAGACAGTGAGTCAGTCCGATGTGTTCAAGTGGAAAACATGGATGCCCTGACCTAAACTTTAAGCCTGTTCTAAAGGGAATGAGATGGGAAATACAGTCTAGAGAGAATGGCTATGATGCTGATGCAGACAGTGAGATGGCAAATGACCCAGACTGTGAATCAGCAATTGTCAATACAAATGACACCTATTCACATACCGGTATGTAAAATCAACATAGTTCACCTGTTTTGGACTAATGACATCACATCTAATTGATAATGACTTTCGATATTTAAATGATCTATATGTTTAGGATTTCCAGGGAAGAAAAAAACTGTACTTTTTCATGAAAACCAGTTGCATATGTGGTATGTATGCATCTGTAGATACAATCATAATAAAAACCATTGTGAGGTGAACTTAGCGCTAAGTATTTGTCCAGCACAATCTAAAATCTGGATTTTGACCTAAGCTACCGGTATATGATATTATCAACATTTATAGAGCTTTATATAGATGTTGATAATACCATTAATGTTGTTTTGAAGATATGCATCATTTGAATATGGAGTATATTATTTATAGTAAAAAAAGCAACAACAAAAAAATGCATTCATTCATTTTCTACCACTTGTTCCCCGTGACAGTGGCTTTGGGCCTTAGGCGGGGTACACCCAGCTCCTCGCAGGGTAAAAATAAAAATGAAAAATGTCATGTTGTAAATTTTCAAATAAGGGCATATGGTGATATATCTGAGCTTTTGCCATTCATTTGACAGACATATCAGATTTTTTGGGATAATTAAGCCTCAACTAATATGTTTAAAGACACAATATTGTCCGATTATTGTTATCAGGATACTTTGGTGCCGTTTGAACAAGTACTAGTTCATGTTGACCTCGTTTGCATTTGCACATTGAGACACATCCTCTGCGTCATCGAGGTGAAGAGCTGTAACCCTCCACATTCCTCTGTGTTTGTACAGTACAGATTTAACCTGGCTGTTAGACTCTTATTGGACAAGCTCAGACCCTAAATCAAACGTGACTCAAACAGAAAGTACCAAAAGAAATGTGCTTTGTGCAAGGTTCATCTTCTCCTCTGGTCGCTACACTATGTTTAGTTCAATCTTCATGTCTGATGGAGTGGTCATTTCAGACACTGGACACAGTCTGTTTGAGTGTCTCCTGTAAACAGAAGGACCGAGACAGGTGTATTTATGTTTATTATATCAAATCATGAAATAAAAATGACATGAAAGCATTTGGATAAGAGCTTTTATAAATCCTAGATGTCTCATAATGGTAAAATCGACCAAACAATTCAATTCAATTCAATTCAACCTTATGTGTCAAGTTAATATCTTTAAGGTGCGTTCACACTTTACTCCTAAATTGAGCCCACTTTAGTCCTGTTGGTCATGTTCTAGTTATTTTTTAGTTCTAGTCTTGTCCAGGTTATGTTTCTAGTCCTGGTTTAGTCCCAATTTTGATGTGGTGAATGTGCAGGCGTACATACAAGTTCAACAAAATTCACAAAATTGCACAAATATCTGTGTAAAATAGAGGGCATAAAAATGATTTATTGACCAGATATAGACCTAATGCACAGCACTGTTTTCCTTTTAGTCCATAAATAAGGCCTTTGGAATGAGGTGGGGAGACTTGTGTGTCTTCCGTGTTTGTCAGCCTCACCTCAGGCAGAAATAAATCGCTTTGCTTTCCCCACAGGGTCAGTCTCTTACAAGGGCAGATGCTGGAAAACAAGCTTTTAGTCAGTCTGTCAAGCCCTGTGCACCATGGTATTAAATGTCTTCTAACAGTATGTCTTGTGTCCCGACAGATCTCTATGGGCCAGATGCTGCAGGAGTTTGGGAAGTTCCTGGGCCTCTTTCTATTGGTTCTGTTTTCCTTTACTATCGGAATGACCCAGCTGTACGGAACCGAGATGAGAGACCGCGATAAGAAACCGCCCAAAGACTGCGAGGGCATCTTCTGTGAACAGCAAAGCAACGACGCCTTCCACTCGTAAGGGACAGACTCAAGTACACACAACAGGGTCACGCACAAGTACGAGTACAAGCACAAATACTCCAGAACTGTTTACTTAAATGCACTGCCACAACCATTTTAGGTGGGTTTTCATTGACATCACAGCATCCCATTCGTAATATTTTGGTTCTATTACTGCTATCGCAACTATTAAAGGAAATATATTGTGCAAAATCAACATTAATGAGCTTTTCACCTTGTTACAACAGTGTTTCCTCATCATTAGTTTACTCAAAGTTGTATTTTGATTGATCCATGTATGTTTGAGTTATCCTGTAGTGTCCTGCATCTGAAGCCTGAGTATTCAGAAAATTCCTGTTTTCACTTACCCCCTATCTCCGCCCACATCCCTGGTTATAATCATTTGACAAAGTAAGACGCTGCGTTACACATGCAGGCTTTTAAAATGTTCTGTAGCCACTTTTCTCAAATAAAAACATGAAAATGCTGCTTGTTACGCTAAAATGACACTATGAAGAGGCGGGGCTTATCAATTCTGCAGATTCGAACAGGAAGTCAATGGACCTGTTTCTATTACTAAGTCGTTTTAAATCAATATTGTGGTTTATGAATGAACAAAATGTAAAAATATGATCTACTTATGTTGTAGTCCAATACTAAGTTCCTTAAAAAACATCATATTATCTCCTTTAAAACATTCGAGTGTCACTTAAACTGCTGCAAGATGAAAGTTGGTCTGTATTTTGAACAATACACATTCCACATAAGGCATCCATTTGTAACAATTTACCATCTATTTGCGTTACAGGTTCATGGGGACGTGCTATGCTTTGTTCTGGTACATTTTCTCTTTGGCCCACGTTGCACTCTTCGTCACCCGGATCAGCTACACCGAGGAGCTGCGTTCCTTTGTGGGCGCCATGATCATCGGCACTTACAACATCGTGGTGGTAATCGTGCTGACCAAACTGCTGGTCGCCATGCTGCACAAGAGCTTCAGGCAAATAGCTGTGAGTGGAACGCGTGAAATGCCACGACTAGTTTGATTTGAATCTGTAACATAAGTTCACATGGAGCCAGTTTAACCAGCACATTAGATTGGTGCTCTTTGTTCTCTCATTGCATGTTTGGACTGTTGTGTGCAGAATCACGAGGATAAGGAGTGGAAGTTTGCGAGGGCCAAGCTGTGGCTAAGCTACTTTGACGACAAGTGCACCCTGCCTCCACCGTTCAACATTCTCCCCTCTCCCAAAACTGTGTGCTACTTGGTGACCAGTATGAGAAAGTGGATCTGTTCACACACGTCCAAGGGCAAAGTCAAAAGACAGAACAGCCTCAAGGTAACGGTCTAAAAACATATATCAATATCACATATTAATATGAAACTGGACTATTAGTCACCTGCCTTCAGGGCTGTGTAGATATTTAAGTATGAATCAAGATCATGATTATGCTTTGCTATTATTACCATATAACTAATATATTATGATTGTTTTAATTAAGGCTGCAACACTTGATCGACTAATTGTGATTAATCGACTATAAAAACAATCATAGTTGTATTTTGATTATCGTTATCTCGACTGTACAGACTCAAAAGCAAGTACAAAGAGACCTTTTATAACAAAGACAGTGGCGAAAAATAATACAAATTATACACTATTCATAGATACTTTTCAGTCACCATATTTAAACTTTGATTTGGTTAAAAATTTATTCGAAAAGTGTCAATGTAAAATGGAAATATTAGTTAATCAAGTCGATTAATAATTCAAATAAATGTATTATTCATGCCCAGGTTAACTTTTGCCAGTGCATAAATCATAGGCTAAATTTTTTTTTAAAAAATATTAAATCATGACCCAAGTTATTGTATTTGTTAATTATCATGGATTTTTTTCTTCCTTAATGACCAATTCCACTGCTCATACACATGTAAATCTTTTGTCAAAATGTTTCTCCTGTAATACTCTCACATTTCTTCTATTAGTTTATACAGATGAACTATAGTCAGCTGTTACCAAAGATACACCTCACCTTCTAACGACGTACTGTTTGTTTCTCTTTAGGAATGGAGGAACCTGAAGCAGAAGCGTGACGAGAACTACCAGAAGATCATGTGTTGCTTGGTTCACCGTTACTTAACCTCCACGCGGCAGAAGATGCAGAGCACGGACCAGGCCACAGTGGAAAACCTCAACGATTTGCGACAAGATCTGTCCAAGTTTCGCAACGAGATGAGAGACCTGCTCGGCTTCCGGACGTCCAAATATGCGATGTTCTACCCCAGGAGCTAAGAACTGACTCTGTGATCCATGCTTTTCCTCCTTTTCACGCTGTGCGACCACTGACCGGAGCATGTACACAAAGCTCTTTCATATAGAGGCATTTTGGAACCGCATTCTACATATTATACAGTATTGTCTACCAAAGTGTCCAAACTCAGGCCTCTAAGTATTATTCAGCTTTTTGTAAATGAAGGAAGCCATTCTTTACAATGGAAATGCAAATAAATGTTTATGTATGCTTATAACTCTTGTTCCTGACTCAATTCTTTAAACTGCGTAGGTTGATGGATGTGTCAGTTGTGCTCTGGCCCTCAGTAGGTCAAATTCAAAGTATTATAAGTAGTATTAGCATGAAGTATTTGACATTCTACATAATGCAAGCAAAGACAAGAAAACAAAAGATATCGTTTTACATTTATTTGAGCCAATGAAAATGAAAATATAAATATTCACAGACTTTATTTCCATAAGAAAATATTTCATTTTTATTTCCAACCACTTTGAATGTATAAATGCAGCAATGTGTAAATACAGTAACAGTAGATATTTCCAACTACAGTACAAATGATTCAGAAAGTGCTGCTCCATGCAAAATTTAAATTTAATTATTGCACATCTTATCAGCAGCAAATTAAAAAGCTCCAACAACCTAAACCAAACAATCAACTGATGAAATTGCCTTAAACTGACTGAAATGAGAGTAATGATCATGCGTCTTGTGCTGGTTCAGTTTAAATAAATAGCTTCCGCAAAATATATAAACAGTATTTTACATATTAAACTTGTACACCCACAGCTGAGCCAAGGGCAAACGGGTCCAGTGGGAGAAGCTCAGCACTGCTTGTTCTTCAGCCCGTTGAGCCCTTTCTGGTTCTTGGTCTTAAACGGCATTACGAAATGGTGCGGGGCGACCTTCCCGCGGCCGTCCTCGTCCACCTCGCCCATGAGGATGTAGTTCAAGCCTGGCAGGGTCACACACACAAAGCCTGAATGCGGCGGCGGCGGCATGACGGCAGAGACATTCAGGAAGGCCAAGTATCAGAATCTCCACACAGCACGTTTGTATACCGTATGCACATGAAGTCAGATAAAATATGAACATACGGAATTTCTCTCAATATTTGGACAGTGAGTTTGACCGCTCACCTCTGCCTCGGGAACCACGCGTGTTGCAAATGGCGGCAAACTCAGAGCCGTGGGTTATTCTAAACGAGAACTAACCGTGCATTTTAGATGAACGGAAGTCAATTAGAATCCCACTCACCTCTTCTGATAAAGGGACACTTTTTGCACAGGATGGTGATCTTGGTGCTCATGGTCTTCCCGGCCTGCTGGATGGCCAAGTTGCCCTCCTTATACACGTTGATGATGGAGACGGTTGCAAACGTGCTTCCTCCTCTGACCACTGCTGTTATGACCGTGCCTGTGATCACTGGGGAGGTAGAAAATATGCAATGACAACATGGAAACCTAGCATACTCATGCAGGTTTTGGTTGTGACTAGTAGTGATGACTGTGTTTTAGTCAGTGGAACAATGGAACAATCTCTGCAGGATTCCAAGCAGCAGACGACTTCAAAAGTACAAAGAGGAGGCCGAGCATTCACGGGAGCAAGGAACCGAGAACTGTCTATTGTTCATTTAATGGGAGCCAACACCAACACTGTCTTTACATTTCAAGTTAGACTTTTCTTTACAAAGCAGCTGGAAAACTTGTATTGGAATGGCAATTAATAAAATAACATATATTTAGGTCAATCTGAGTCCAGACATGAAATATACTTCAAGCTTTTTTCACCATATTCCGTCAATTTTTACATCTGACTACTACAAACCTGCACTTTAATGTGAATGTATTTCCGGTATTTCAATGTAGAACTAGAGAAAAGTGTCACCGCTCAAATATTATATAAAATAGGATGATTTTTGCAAAATGTTTAATATTCATGAGTTAACAATGCACCCTCTGTAGTCTGTGCAGAACGTATTCACAATTATTCAAGATTTCAGTATGTATAAATGTTAAGGATGGCTCTTAAAATGTGATTAAACAAGATATATTTCCCATATGTAAGATTACAAACTACCCTGTTATTTGAGAACACTTAACACGCAAATACGGATAATGAACAAAATAAAACAAAGTTACGCAAGCCCTTCGCGTAAGTTCACGTATACTTTGATTGAAGGTTGGTTAGAATACTCCGCTTTCTGATAAGTCGGAGGTTATTTCAAAAATCACTTCGACCACAATAAGGCCGAAACTTCACATCTGCCAATTTCATTTCCTGACACGGATGAGACAAGCCAGACCACAGCCTGTCTGAAAAGCCACTGCAACGACTGAGCAATATTGAATAAAAAATAAAAAAGACTACTGATTACTAGACAAAGTATTTTCATTCCACTGTCTAGGCCGTTCATTATAAGTGATGTAACTGTGTTCTGCTGGCTCTTAGCGCTGCAAACTTTTCCGTCCGTACTGGCAAATCTCACTGAACTCTGGGAAATGCAGTTAGAATGTTTGTGGTAAACAAGTTTTGCGAGGAAAACATGGGAAGGCGGAGGCCGAGGCTGAATCGACACATTCATTTATCAACAACCAGAGACAGTCCGTGTGTTTAGTTTGGGAAATAACTGTATCCCACTGTACGGGCCGCTCCACTTCCCAACGGGCAATCAAGCAAGTCTTTGATATGCGCAGTGGAAAAATCAAAGATAGTCCGACGACAAACCACATCTTATAAAGGAGTTCCCTTTTGACGTCAAAGGGTTGGGAATATCGGCTTTTTTAGGCTGTAATTAATAGTAAATATGCTCAATAATAACCAAAAATGACTGTATTTTCAGAGCATCTGTAACCGCACGGGGTTGAGTAAGTGTTGTTCTTACCGAAGTTGCTGGAGCAGTAGTTGCTTTCAAGTGTTCCCCGTTTTTTGCATTTCTGCTGACACAAGGCGGCTGAGTATTTAAGAGCTGCGGGAACAAAAACATGGAAGAAACTGATATTCAAATAGAGAAACGTATCGATGTTACCACTATGACAAGTCATTTTTAATCAGTGAACGCTGTATCTACCTTCACAGTTATATACAAGTTTAAGTTTGAAGGGTGGAACTGTCGAACTGGGGAGTGTTCAGGAGAAACTCAGTAAGAGATATGAAAGGGAAAACTATGATGGCAAAGAAAAGGAATCACTTAAACATTTGATTATAGAAGCAGTGACTGAACAGATAAGTATGTGTTAGTTATTCGTGGGTTTTTGGCAATGGTAACGCTTCTCCGTGGCCATAACAATTCCAAACATGATTTCTTTGTTGAATGGGGAAAGGTCTTCACAAAATCCTTCAAATTAGGAAAGAATCAATCGTCTGAAATCCATGAATACGCTACTATAGTGGTATTGTTGTGGTAAAAGTAGAGCCTTCAGTATTTGTGGCGACTTGCGTTATGCAATTTCAAAGTGAACAAACTTTAACTTGAGTACAGCGAAAAGTTATATAAAGAAGTCAGAAATAACCTGGCATGACTAAGGGAAAAAGCAACAATGAGAAGGAATGTGAGACAAACTAAATTATAAGGTCTTAAGCGTAACGCCATGTGCTGTACATAAAGCGATAAACAGTGTGCTAAGAAGGGAAGCTGATACCTACGTATGGGCCTGGTGGTGACGGGCTGCGTGGTAGTGGTGGAGGGGACGGTGGAGGTTTGATACTTCTTGGGTCTGAACTTGTAGTGTCCGATGAAGCCGTCCGCGGTCAGGCTGAGATCTGACAGGAACTGGATCAGGAGCTGGTTTCCCTCAGAGAACACCGGCCTGTGGGGAGGAGAGCGTCGGTAAAGTGAGAGCCGCAGAGGAGGGGAGGGGGCGGGCGAGCTGTCGGGACACTAAAGCAGGAATCACCTACGCTGGGGGGCTGTCGCCGCAGAATTTCCCGATCCTCTTGGCGTCGTTGATTTCGGCCCCGTTGAAAATGGACACGTGGTCGTAGCGGCAGTAGTTGTCCCGCTCCACGTCGAACTTCTCAAACTTGACCTCAATGATCTGAGTCAAGACACAGAAATGCAACAATGAGTCAAAACAGATGTCAAGTTTTTGAATCATTACGTTGCAAATAGATACACATGCAGTGGCTCTTACCTGGTTTTTGGGTGCAATTATGTGCCAAGAGCAGGTGACACCAGCTGGGTAGTCTTTCTCGGGCCAGTTGGGCGTTTTGAAAGAGCCAGATGGCCTGTCTAACCGCCCTCCACAGTACTGATCGCCTGTAAAACACACAACATTACATATCCATCAAAAGCTTTTCACTCTTTCTGTAAAATATGTTCCCCTGCAGTGGAGTGATCTGCGGTGGTTGATTTTGGCCTACATTCTCAACGTTATATGTAACTCATGATTAGATTGGCGTTTCCCTTTGAAAATATCCCTTGGGCAGTGGAGTTTAAGCCCAATGACAAAAATAGAGAGCAGAAGATTGGTGGTTTTGCTGCGCAGCTCTGACAACACTTATAGTCTGCTAAGGTCTGTATTGTGTGTAAGCTAAGCAGCCAGCCATTGTCAATTACAGCAGTCGATCCTTTGAGACCAGCTATTAAAACTCCATAAAAACAGCAAATAAAGCTGTTCAATTTACACAGAGGAGATGATGTGTCTTTAAGTGTTCGGTTTATGCAAAGACCTGTGAGAAATTCCACGACTGACTGACTGTCAGGAGGATTGACTTATCTTCTTCTACAATTCCTGGGCTTTGTCAGAACAATTTAAGGGTCAAAGGTTATGTTCTGTCAACTTAGGTGCCATGTTTATTCAAATGTGGACATTTTATGACATGGTAGCATCAAATTATAAAGTAAAACAGTTTAGAGACTACTTTTCTTTTCAGTGCAAACTTAAATAAATAATGTTTGACCTAATATCACAAAAATGTAGTATTACTGTTATTTAAAAAGTAGATACAGTATCATAAAGTATCATTTAAAAGTACTACTAGTGCCAGACAAATTGAGATATAGTAAATTTAGTATGCCAGTGCAATACTCACCACTAGAATGAAGACTGTTGCTGTTATTTCTTTCTTTTTGCTCTCTTACCTCTCTCATGTGGATGTGCCGAGGAGAAAACTGCCAGAAAACCACTGCCAGCCGTGTTGGCGTCCGAAACCATCTGCACAAGCATCTTGTTGCCCGTGGAAACCAGGGCTCCCGGTTTGAACGTGCCACAGAAGCGTCCCAGCCTCTGCCCGTTCACGTGACCACTGTACACATCCACATAGTCATAACGGCACAGGTTGTCACTCTCCAAGTCTATAGAGCGGAAGGACAGGACCACCACCTTTCCCTCGGGCACCTGGGAGGAAATGCACATCTGGTTTGTATGATATGAGTTGAACATGCTGCTATGCCTTAACAATACACTAACAGTAACAAGATAGATGGCTAAAACATTGCAGATTTCTATAAAACTATGAAAAATAATCTTGTAACGTTCATTGCCCCAAACTGGAGCCAAACTTTGACATCTGTCCTATTTAAATTCTAGTGTGCTGAGCCTAAACCATATCAATCTATCATTTACTTCTTAGATTGTACAGTAGTCCTGGATATGTGAGAAAATAAAACACCACTTTATTAAATCAAGCCTTTACACTACTGCTTTTTGCACTTCACCTTATGATTTGTGCCATAATGACAAGTATGCAAGTAAGTCACTCACTGTAATCCTCCACACACATTTGGTATTGGGTGGGTAAACTCCCGGATAACCCTGACTTCCAATAACTCCAGAGTCTCCGGTGATATTCCCTCCGCAGGTGAAGCTGGGTCTGGAAAAGACGAATAAAAAACTATTCATTATTAATCGTCTCAAAACAGGCAGCTCCTCCACAATGCGCAAGAATCCTGTGCGTAAACAGCATCTCTGGAGGAAAAAAAAAAAGCTCTCCAAAATCCGCACTCGTAACACATGGGGTCACCTTGTTCAATAAAAAAAAATAAAAAAATGTAAATGTATCCTACCTCCGTTGAGACTGCGCACAGATTTCAGTTAAGAAAAGCAGACACCATGCGCAAAACAGGCTGCACGTCCTCCACATGGCCGGTTCCAGGGCGCCTCTCCTCATCTGGCACCGTGGCATGAATGGCATTGTGCGGAACAGCCCGGACGAGGACGGACAGGGGCAAGAAAAGTACCCGGACCCGGCAGCTCCTGAGCACCTGAGGGGAGTTACAGCAACTGCACTCTGACTGGATCGGATGAATATAGCGTTTGTTCTGCGCGGTAGGAGGGACGGAGCAAACTGCGCTTAAAGACGGGGAAGGGTACATACGTAGACGCGCGGGGGAGAGAAAGGGTGTCGAAGGGTGCGCACTGGTTTCATACGAGATATGAATGAGAAATAACAGGCACAGACTTCACAATTGGAGTAGGAGGTCTGATGCATGTAACTAGTTTGGTAGTGTATATGCTCATCCTCCGAAATTAAAGTTATAGCAAATGATACCAGCTAATCACAAGACAAACAAAAAAAAAGTAACGAATAAATATAACCCAGTAATCAGGCTTCATTAATAAGATCAATTTATGTTGAATGATTGACAGTAAGGAACTCCTCAATAGCCCCCTCTTCCGGATGTTGTGTCAGAAATCAGAAAAAGGTTTATTTCCATAGTCAGTAAATAAAAACAAGACTCACAAACTAGAAACATTCTTCGGTGATAAGGTGCAACATAAAACAACAATTTCAAATTATATAATTATGAAAAATATAAAATTAATAAGAATAAATGAGCATGAATAGAAAATGTGTTGGCCAAATATAACTCCTACTTTTATATTACTACTACAAGTCATATTTTGAAGTAAAATGCCTCATTTTTGAGCCCTTCATCACCCTTTTACCTCCATCATAGACTCGGTAGTTGACTCCGCGGCCTGAATGTCACAGTGTCTATGTAATCGATTATCAATATTTTCGTTCCACAAAAGATGGCGGACAAAACCCCGGGCGGCTCTCAAAAAGCTAGCGCTAAGGTAATAATGCAGTTTTGAGGCTATTCAACGTTGCAATGACATCATGTCAGTCTAAATAAATTATGTGTTGAATTGCCAGAGTGAATTGTATTCATAAATGCAGAATGTGTGTGTCAAATGTAAAAAATGTGCTTGGCGGTGTTCAGAGACGAGCTAAAATGCTATCAGCGCTGCAAAGCTAGCCGTTAGCCGTGTGTACATTAGCTATTGGAAATGAAATGCATCAGATTGAGCTGTTATTATCATATTTGTTCCTTTGCAAAACAATATCCCCTGTAATATCCCCCTCTGGACTAGAGTCTAAATGTCTAAAATATGAGTGGAGACATGGGCCCTTGTTCCCGGTGTTAACATATTAGCAGTGTTAGCAGCATGTTAGCAGTGTTAGCATTAGGACGTTGACACAGAGGAAACCCTGTTGACTTCTCTACTAACGTTACGACATCTAACAAAGCTTATTGAAAACCTGGTCTTAACTAAGTCTGCCAAAGGTCCACAATCTGCGGAAAAATGTCAGCTTATGCAAAAGTTTCCTCTTAACATTTAACTCATGAGGCATGTTATGTTTTCACTGACAGGCGCTGCTTGAGAGCAAGCTCAAGTCCTTCAGCATTGGCAAAATGTCGGGAGCAAAGCGCACCTTGAGCAAAAAAGAGCAAGATGAAATCAAGAAAAAGGTAGGAAGTTGTCTAAGTCACCAGAGAAACAGAAGAACTGTAGCTATTTTATGATAATAATATAATTTGATTTACTCTTTACAGGAAGATGAAAGAGCTGCAGCAGAAATTTATGAAGAGTTTCTTGCAGCTTTCGAAGGAGGTGGAGAGGGAAAAGTCAAAGCATTTGTCAGAGGAGGTCTTGCCAATGCAGCAAAGGGTAAATAGTGAACGATTAACTTTTTTGCTTTTAACAGCAAAGGTTATAACATGTTTTTTACCGTTAGATGAAGCTGTATCCGATGAAAAAAAAGGAAAGCTGTACAAACCCAAATCACGTTTTGAGCCTCCACCAAAAAACATCTTGCCTTTAGAAACACCTTCTCAGTTTTTACCTCTAGACAAAAGACATGTAAGTATACTGTCAGTTGTACTTAATATTTGCTTGTTTCAGTTTAAGTAAACTGTTGACATTTGTTAGCTTTTGAAGAAAAGCAATGAAAAGGAAAAAAAGAAAAGCAATCTGGAGCTATTTAAAGAAGAACTCAAACAGTGAGTGCATTTTCTCTTGAGCAAATAACAGTGTAAGAATTCATTGCGTAAATGTAAAGTTTTTTTTTTTTTTTCAGAATTCAAGAGGAGAGAGATGAGAGACACAAGACGAAAGGCCGCGTTAGCCGGTTTGAACCGGTCCCTGGAGTGGATGGAAGACGCTCATGTAAGTGCTGTTAACTGGGCCTCGTGTAATAACATCACTTTAGTGTAAGAACAAGCCACGCGTTTCATGACCCTGCGCCCCCCTTCACCCCCCGTCACCCACGTTTCGCTGAAACAAAATTTATACTCCTTTCTGCTTCTTTTAGCGGATGGTTCTTCACGAAGAAACCGTCCGTCCAGTGGTAAATTTGACTTAATATAGTGGCTGTGAATATTAATGTTTTGCAAAACTACCTCTCCTCCCATCAGTCTGCTGTAGGAATTGGTTTCTCTGCTTTGTCTCCACAGTTTTAGATGACAGTGCACCAGGCTCCCATGATGTAGGAGACCCATCAACAACAAACTTGTATTTAGGAAACATCAATCCACAGGTAGACATGCTCCTAAAGTAAACAGTTTAGGAATCAACCATAGCCTTTAACAACTTTTTTTATAGATGAATGAAGAGATGCTGTGTCAAGAGTTTGGACGTTATGGTCCCCTGGCTAGTGTCAAGATTATGTGGCCGAGGACTGATGAAGAACGGGCCCGTGAGAGGAACTGTGGCTTTGTAGCTTTCATGAACAGGAGGGATGCTGAACGTGCTCTCAAAAATCTCAATGGTATGACCAAACTTTGCTTATGTCAAAAAAAGACGATGTAACTATTTTACCTAAACTGACACTGCTTTTTATTTTTGAAGGAAAAACTATAATGAATTTCGAGATGAAACTGGGCTGGGGCAAAGGTGTTCCCATACCTCCCCATCCCATCTACATCCCTCCTTCCATGATGGAGCACACACTGCCCCCACCCCCCTCCGGCCTGCCCTTCAACGCCCAGACCCGCGAGAGGCTAAAGAACCCTAACGTGCCCCTGCTGCCCCCGCCCAAAAACAAGGAGGAGTTTGAGAAGGTAATTCAGCCCGCCACCTTGAGGATTATCACATTGTTTACATGTGACTGTGTGAATATGCTGGTTACGAATATATTATTATTTTATACTTTCTCAAAAGAAAGTTTAGATTTTGCCATAATAGTTCATGATGTAGTTGAATGGCAGATGTAACTATGAAAGGTGTTTTAATCACCTCAGTGTCAGGGAATTGAATTATTTGCAGCTGTAAATAAAAGTTTATTGTGCTCATTGAAATGCATTTTTATATTTTGGATCTGTTGTTATTTAACATTACTCACGTTCTATGTTTATTATCTGATGTGACTTCATATACAGACTCTGTCGCAAGCCATAGTCAAAGTGGTTATCCCAACAGAAAGGTACATTTTTTTCTTTATAAATTGGTGTTCAAACTTAGAAAATTACATCCCATATAATTAAAAATAATTCTAAAAGAATCACTGATCGATTGATCACTGCATGCTACAGGGGCAGGTCTGTGTGGCTGAGCAATGGAAGGAAGTGCAATGTTTTCATATTAGTAAATTAAAATGAATACATTTTACAATCTTACTATGCAACAACCACACCATAACCCACATCGTCTTTGCAGAATATCACGTTAGACATTGTTTATGTTGCTTAGCAGGAAGAATCATACATCCATCACAGTCCCATCCCATGCGTCAACTAGCTTTTTCTAATTTAGTGACACACTGTACATAGCCTGCAGATTTTAGCTCTGTTTCTGTGAACCCTGCTTTGACCAATGCTCATTCAGACAGTCTTTCCCCTTGGCCTCTGTCACTACTGGGAGCTCAGTAACTCTGGCCCCTGTGAACAAACCCAAAGTTGGCAGCATTACTCCACAAGACCTTTGACATTGGCCTTGGTGAGCAGCACAACTTGAACTGTCTGCAGCAGCGAGGGATCCGAAAAGCATCATGGGATGGATTGGGAAAGTATACAGAGTTTAACCCCGCCATTGGTATGATCACCTCCAATACAAATAAATGTGATCTGTGTTGTTCAAGCAAGGACATTTGTCTTGTTCACTACTGTAGGATTATTGTATGCAGCAGTAGTCAAAATAATTGTGGCCATATTTACACTGTTTACAGCCAAGACTTGTCTTGTCGGTCACAAATTATAGCTTAGATTTAAGTGGAAAATTAAAAAAAAAAAGCCATTGGGAAAAGTAATTAAGTACACTGCAGTTTCAACCACATCATCCTGTAACAATCAAAATGAAGAAATGCTAGATATTGATTATTACACTACAATTTGTATTCATCAGAGTATGAGCTTAATTTAATGCTCGATTATAAACCTCCTCTCAGTTGTCAAATGGATGTTTATTGGACCAAGAATGAGAGGAGGCATTTATAGAGCAGTAAAGAGTTGTATTTTGATCCGACAGAACATTACACCTACATTTTGAAATGTCGGCACAGCTGTTAGAAGTGTTAAATAAGCGCATGTGTAAACAGTGATTCAAAGGGCAGTCGTCTGAAACCATTTGCTTTAACTGTGCTTTTCTTGTAGGAATTTGCTTTCTCTCATCCACCGTATGATCGAGTTTGTGGTGCGTGAAGGCCCAATGTTCGAAGCCATGATTATGAACCGAGAAATCAACAATCCCATGTACAGGTGAGGACAGACGCTTAGTGTATGTTGTATTCATGTCACGTGATGTAAAGTGATCACTAAACATTCTGGTAATCTTTCACGCAGGTTTCTTTTTGAGAACCAGAGCCCGGCGCATGTATATTATAGATGGAAGATTTATTCCATACTACAGGTATAATCTGTGCATATCACACTGCATTATGGGCCGTTCTTTCTCCAGTATTTGACACATGGATCTGCTCTAAACGTACAGGGTGAATCGCCAGCAAAATGGAAAACAGAAGACTTTCGGATGTTCAAAAACGGCTCTCTTTGGCGTCCTCCACCTCTAAACCCTTATCTACACGGGCCGTACGACGACAAAGATGAGGAGGAAGATGATGAGGAGTGCGGCAAGAAAGGCTGCCTGAAAGAAGAGTAAGAGAGTAGCTCCTCCCACGTTTGCATATTATGTTGTTTTTTTGTTTGTTTGACTATTGTACTTTTATGCTGCAGCGAGCGTGACAAGTTGGAGGAGATGTTGCGTGGCCTGACTCCCCGAAGAGGAGATGTGGGCGAAGCGATGCTGTTCTGTCTTAACCACGCTGAAGCTGCAGAAGAGATTGTCGAATGTATCACAGAATCGCTATCCATCCTCAAAACCCCACTTCCTAAGAAGGTATGACTCATGCTACCTCCATGGTTACGTTTGGTTATTAATACTGACGCAACAAAACCCTAAAAGTTACATTTGATTAATTTCAGATCGCCCGGTTATATCTCGTCTCTGATGTGTTATACAACTCTTCTGCCAAAGTAGCCAACGCTTCCTATTATAGAAAATAGTAAGTCTTTTAAAATTCTTTATATGACCTAAATTGTTTTTAACTTCACTTTTCTATTTCTAGTTTTGAGTCAAAACTTTGTCAGATATTCTCGGACCTGAATGCAACATACAAATCGATACAAGGCCATTTACAGAGTGAAAACTTTAAGGTACTTTGAAAAACTGCACTTCTGTCCTTTTTGACAGAGTTGGATATGACATCTTTAGTCCATTTCTTTTGCAGCAACGGGTCATGGCGTGTTTCCGTGCGTGGGAAGATTGGGCTGTGTACCCGGACCCTTTCCTCATCAAGCTTCAGAACGTTTTCCTGGGTCTGGTTAATCTTCCCGTAGAAAAAGAAGAAATTGTCGCTCTTTTGCCTGAGGTAAAGTCTTTAAAATCCTCACACTTTCTCAGCCATCAGCTGTTGCCAAACGGCTAGACGTTGTGGAAAAATCAAATTTTTCTCTGTCTGGTCAGACTGAAGTTGCTGAGGACGTGGATGGCGCTCCCATCGTGGATTATATGGAGAGTGCAGAGGATGTTGACGGGATGCCCATAGACGGAGCACATATAGATGGCGCTGCACTCGACGGAGCTCCTCTGGACGACCTTGACGGCGTTCCCATTCGCAACATTGATGAAGACATCGATGGAATACCTTGTGAGTGCTACCAAGACTAAATGACAATGGGGAAAATATATGAAAGCGGTTTCATAAATTGAATGCTTTACTTTACAGTTGATCAGTCCAAAGAGGCCGCTTTCAAGGTAGCACCTTCTAAATGGGAAGCAGTTGATGAGGCCGAATTGGAATCGCAAGGTAAGATTTCCATAAAATGTTCCAGATGTTCCAAACGTGCCATTGTGACTAACTTTTATGAAATAATTTTTCTTAGCTGTGACAACGTCCAAATGGGAAATATTTGAGCCAGGCGAGGGAGTGAAAAAGTAAGTCTTTGTAGTGTATTGTGTTTTTAGTCAATGAGACAATGCGCACTGACTGAAGCGTTTCATATTGTGTTAAAGGAACGGGGATGGCAGCAATGACAAGAGCCCTCACTCTGAAGACCCACAGAGCTACTCCAACCCCACCAGAGACGACATGGATTACAAAAGCAATGAAGAGAAACGCTCAAAGCTCCGAGAGATTGAGGTTTGTAACACAAGACTTCTACGCTTGGTACATTTGAACTTTGCATTAACTTTTTACACGTAAAACAGGTCAAAGTAATGAAGTTTCAAGATGAACTGGAATCAGGAAAAAGACCTAAGAAAGCTGGTCAGAGCATCCAGGAACAAGTGGAAAACTATCGAGACAAACTACTACAAAAGGTACTTGCTACAGAGTGGTGGATATGCACATTTAAAGGGGCCGAATTTCAGTGTTTTTGTGCTTTTAAGGAAAGGGAAAAAGAGAAACTTGAACAAGAAAAAGAGCGTGAGAGGAAAGAGAAGGAAAAAGTGGAGACACGGCTGAAGGAGCTGAAGAAAGAGAAGGACAAGGATGACACGCCCACCAGGAAAGACAGGTAAGCTACGGCGTCCAGAAGATATATGTCCATGTTCTTGAATGTATAAGGGCTGTCCACGTTAATGTATATATCATGTCATTTAACTCTGTGGAATCCCAATGTTGTAAAATAGTTCCAGTCGAAGTGTCTTTATTATGATATTCAGCAAAAATCACTTTCTGCCCCTTCTGTGAATTTGAAGAGCAGCCCCCACCTCCATATGGACTGAGGCATGTGTCATTTGAACCTTTTTGTATCTCAACTCCACAATAAATTCTTATTCCAGGAAGCGGCATCACAGTAATTCCCCCAGTCCAACGCGCAGCAGCAACAGACGAGGGCGTTCATCTTCACCTCGCTCTGAGAGATCCGAGCGCTCTGACCGCTCCTACTCTAAAGACACTTCCTCTCGCTCTGTTTATAAAGACTCTCCACGCTCTAGTAAAAAATCCTCCAAAAGGTAAGATTACCTGCAGCATTTATAAGAACTAACATTTTAGCCGAGTAATAGGAAAGATGTTTTTCTCTAAACTATGGATGGCTGTATTAAGTTAACCGAACCTTTGTCTGTCCAGATCTCCATCTCCTCGCACACCTAAACGTTCTCCCAAACGTTCACCTAAACGTTCACGGCGGTCACGATCAAGAACACCCAAGAAATCCACTAAAAAGTCTCGGTCAAAGTCCCGCTCCCGGTCGCCTCATCGGTCACACAAGAAGTCAAAGAAAAGTAAACACTGACATTTGAATGGACTTGTGAAAGCTTCTTCTGAAGCTACAAGGAGCACCCAGTGCTCCACATGTACAGACACATCGTGCAGGGTGATGCATGAGTTTCCACCAGCTGTATGACATGGATGGGGCCATGTCTGTTTTATTTTGTAAAAATAAATAATGTAAATGTTGATCTGAATGTCCCCTTCAGCTCAGTGGAAATGACCACAGCGTGCGATAATGACGGGTGTCTTTTATTCATACTGTCAATTTCCGTTTTGTAGATTACATTAGAAAATTCCTAATAAACATGATTCTTTTTTTAATCAAGTGTCTGTTCACAGATGTAATACAACATTAACATTTCAACTGCATATTTAAGGCATGTAGTTAGTGGCAAATGAAAATTCATTTTGGAGAGACAATGTGTCAATACATCACAGCTTGGCCCTCACTTTCTTCATTTGATCGCTCAGTTCTAGTTTAGCAATAGAAGAGAGGTGCACTTCGTCTGGTCCATCAGCGAGGCGCAGTGTTCGTGCATATGCATACCTGGAGAAAGGGTTTCTGTGGCATTAAAGAGGCTAGTTTTGACATGTTCACATTACATGTATCCTGCTGACTTACATTTGAGCCAAAGGAAAGTCTCCAGACACTCCTGCTCCTCCGTACACCTGCATGGCACAGTCCACCACTTTACAGGCCATTCTTGCAGCAGCCACTTTGATCATGGCAATCTGGAAAGAAAACATGACACTATGATGATCCTCACAATTCAGAAACATTCCTTTAGTTTTACCTGTTTACGTGCCGCCCGACTACCTTTCGTGTCCAGTGCGTGAGCAGCGTACAGTGTCAGCAAACGGGTCTGCTCTATCATAAGGCGACACTCTGCAATCCAGTGAGCCACAACCTCCTAAACAGTTATTAGTCATGTGAAATATGTCCACAAGATGGCATCAGAGCGCTGTGTGCTCACGTGTTGGTAGAGTCTCTTTCCAAACGTGCTCCTGGAAGCGGCCCGTTGGCAGAGCAGCTCCAGGGCCAGCTCTGCCAGGCCCACTGCCCTCATGCAGTGATGCAGCCGGCCTGGCCCCAGACGACCCTGAGCTATTTCAAAACCCCGGCCTTCTCCTGAGAACAAGAGATTAGGTTTGAGGTGCAGTGATAGGCATGAAAACACATAAAACTGCAATATACTGGGCATTCAGCTACTTACAACTGCAAGAAATGTACCTCTTGTAGGTTTCTCATATAAAGCTTACCTAGAATGATGTTTGATGAGGGAACACGCACGTTGTCAAAGTGTACTTCAAAATGACCCCCGTGAATAGCATCTGGAATAGAAACACTTCCACGTTTACATTGGATTTGTGGTGAAAATATATGAAATGACAAGAACACAAGCACAAGCACGGTACCATCGTGTCCGAACACAGTGAGCGGTCTGACCCGAATCACCCCTGCTGTGTCCATGGGTACAAGGATCATGCTGTGGAGGCCATGCCTAACATAACAGGAAACAGAAAATCACATTAAAAAAAGGAACAAATCATTATAACATTATATGATATCCACTGACCTGCTGCTGGCATCACTTTGTTTGCTTTTGCACATGACGATTGCTATTTTACAGTCAGGATTACCAGCACCTGCAAAAGGAAGAGAAGTGAAATATTGTTTTATAGAAGCTCTGTTTGATACATTTGCAAGTTATATTTCGTCTGACTGTCCTTGGCCCTTTGATGACCCACATAAGAGCGGAAACACTGAGCTGTCCAAGAGGAAATGACTCTGTTGGATGGTTTGTAGACAGACAGCCTCAGAGACACAGGATACACTATATCTAACATACTGTGGTCAATTATACTGGAGTCATTTCTTGGGCATTCTAGTCTGTATTTTCATTTAAAGACCCTTTTTTGATATCTATGTTTTTAATACCACATATACAAAGAAAAAGGTTATGTTATGCAACAAAACAAAAAGCAAGAGCAGCAATAATTAAGTATAAATTGAAAAACAGGCCAGATAAAGTAACACTGATGGTTTATTTAAAGAACATACATTAAAGAAGAACAAACATTAAAGCTGGGGAAACGGATTTTCACACTGCAAAAGGAGGATTAGGGTTTCAGTCTGACTAGTTCCCAGTTCTCACAAACCCTTTGCATTCATTCAAGCCACTGGATTTAGAGCTTTTTTCAAAAGGCAAAGAGAAGCCTGGATGGACCACCCAAGCGCAGCCAATTAGAACGCAGCATTCGGCTTCTACTTCCGGCTTGACGAGAAATAACATACTTTATTATTACAAACAGACAGCCTCCTTTTTGTCACAATGTCCTGCTTTTGCAATAAGCTCTTTGGGGGGGAAACACAAAATGTACTAATTTACAACAACAAAAAGTCAGGTACCCCAGGTTTAATGATTGCAAACAGATATAGAAATAAAACTGAATGCGCTAGATTTAGGATACGGCACCTACATCACAGTTTATACACTGTTTAAACTTTAGAATACCAACTGGTATAGTACATATATAATACATAAAATATTGCCAGGACATTATTTCTGCACAATATATTGGGACTGATTTGAAAAGTGACAATTATACAATTATATAGATAACAATAAGTCCCCTGCAAAGAACAAAATACCCTGTAGTTTGGATGCTCTACAAACATGTTCTGAAAAAAATAGATACTTCATATTTCAGTCTGGTCTCAAATGCTTCTTAGTAGAATTCTATTACTAAATGTAACAAATGGCAAATCTGTCAGTAAAAAATGCTTTAGATTTCCCCCTGAAATCGTGCAGCCCACGGTCCATTCCTGTCATGTGTTTTTTGGATCCCTTAGGATAAAGACTAGATGACAAATAGCCTGGCTTCCTGTTTATACGTATTTACGAGTAAAACTATCCAAAAGAATGTGACATTTGGAGGTCAGACGTGTCCAGATGGAACCATCCATTCACACTAAACCAACACAATAATCAAAAACACTGCCACAAAAGTTTAATCGTTTACCCAGCATTGATCAAAAACAAAAACAAAACAAAGTTGTATATGCTGGCGTGGTGACCGTGGTAACCAGAGAGAAGGAATCCCAGACTGCTCCACCCCAACGTCTGTCTGTTTGCCCCGGAACAAGGCTCCGTTTCACGTGAACTCTTATGTAAGTATGATGTACCGCGGGGAGAACCCTGCTGTGCCCAGACTTGTCCCACTGCTGGAATGAAGCCTCAGAACAACATAACCAACATTTTATTTAAAGAATCAATGTGTCATTTCAGGCCAGTCTAGATTCAAAGTGTTGTACTTTTATAATCGTCATGCCACAAACGGATCATCACACTTCCCAGCATATGCAACATGTGGAAGGCTTTTTTTCCGTTTAAAAGATATAGACCTTCTTAAAGTTTGTAAATCGATTCTAAATTCTAAATGGAGGCAAACGTGAAGTGGAATTTAGTGTGATTTCAATTGTGAAACTGGGATTAACCAAATACAAATTGTGTTTTTTTTATCCTTTGTTATAGAGCAAACTAGCTTGACACTTCATATTTACATCTGATGTGCGCTAATTATTGAAAATAAAATACAGTCGACTTCATTTTGCCTCCAGTCGCCTCCATTCTGGGAGTTTGCATTTTAAAGGGTCTATAGTATCACATTTTGAATTGTTAATCGCTATGGCAACCATCCTAATTACTCCTGATTCTGAAATCCCATGAAAGGTAATCCAAATGCAAAGGGATAATGAGCCACTGTACCAGCCCCAGCTTGAAGAACTGGAGAGCGTTGCATCACAAAACAGATTTGGCATAAAAAAAAAAGCTAAATGAACATGCAAATCACTGCATGACGTGAAGCTCTGCTCGCACCAAACACCACCAGAGACAATATTGGGCCAACTGAGTACTGCCAGGTCTAAAGCTTGACAAACAGCACTATAAGTCTGAATGAGGGTTAAACCTGGTCTAAAATAAACACTACAGCTAGTTCTAAACAAAGACTAAGCCAAAAAGAAAGACAAAAATGCTAATGCAAAATAAACTCTGCATACCACCTGGAGGAGCTTGTGTAGCAGTAATTGTGCACATTCCACAGTTTGAGAAACATTGTTCTATCCTGTTATGACATCCAGTATTTTATATATCAATGCAGAGTTATGCACTCTGTCCACATCAGTCAAGCTAAACTACTACATTACTTTAAATATCTTTATGAACTCATTTTGTTATTTTAGGAAACCATCTAATGTAACAGGGACATTTTATTATATATTTTAGTGAGCTAACAATAACGAGATAATTTAATTGCAATTGTAATGTATTATAAACTCTTTTTTTCATTGTTGTGTGTTCCTGTCCAGGGACTGCAGAGGGAAAGTAGCAGTGACTAAGACAAGAGCAAATCCCCTTTTCTTTGTAATGTACATGTACAAATAAAGTACAGTAAAGTAATATTCCGTCACTATCTTGTCTTTATAGAAGAGGTGTTATCTGAACTGTGCACTAATAAAAGTATCACATGGGATACTCTTAATCATCTTCCGTTGAATGTGAAGTGAAAATGCACACCCAGAACATAGTTGCACGCGCAGGGCCCTCCTCTGTGAGCGGTGGAAGGATCTGGGCGGGTTATGGCAACACTGTGAAAACCAGCTCATCATACGCGACCACAACTCAAGAGCAAAGGAGCTCTCAGGAACACAAGGTACGAGCCCTTCCACTTTTCATGCTAATTTAACATGCGGGCAGCATAAAGAAACTGCCCTTTTGTCAAATGTTTTATTCTTGTGCCTTGTGTAGATTTGTAAAGCCAAAGGTTGATTTTATTCTGAGTCATAAGTCCAGTGATTATTTTATGACATTATTTGAACTGCGATGAGATAACATTTGAACGTACAATCTTTTTTGCTCTGGTTTATTCCTTGTTTTTTTGTTTCTTGTGCATTATATTTGTTAAAGTAAATGTGCAGTTTCTTTCGGGGAATAAAGTAAACGCTACATCGAAGTAAAGGAGGTATAAATCCCACTTTACTAACTACTAAATCAGCTATTATGTTCTTATTTTCTGTTGCAATACAGCCAAAAGTATATGTATAATTATTAAACACATATGAGGCCCAAGTGTTGACTGGGTTGGAATACTTAACATTTTTCTAAATGCTCAAACATCTGTTGTGGAAACCCTTGAGGGAGGTAAACCCAAGTGACGTAACAAACCTGGAGACTATTTTTCATAACAAACTCAACAAAAACAGAAGTAATAATCAATTTAGTTGTCACTGAACCTATATGCAACTCTATTTTTTGTGTGCAATGCCAAGTTTGACATTCAGATGTTTAATATCAAATCAGAACCTTGGTCCTTATCTGTCCTGCTTTAGTAGACACAACATCTCTGAGAACATGCTGGATCTCAGAAGAGCAGATTAGATTCAAATCAAAAGTACAAATACAGTGTAACATGTTAGCATTGCTGTGCTGAAAACTGCAACAATTTAGAGCAACCCACAAACAAATTCCTACAGTGCCGAACGCAAATCATTCAAATATTCTGACAAAATATGTTAAGACTTAATCCTCCCCACCTCCCCTCACCTAAATGTACCTTTTTCATTTTGCAGTAAATATGGAAGATTACTTTGAAGACGAGGACAGCCTGAATGAGACTTACGACTATGATGAATATTACACACTCTGTGACAAGGAGGCCGTGCGCTCCTTTGGCAGTGTCTTCCTGCCCATCATGTACGCCGTGGTTCTTGTGGTGGGCTTGTCAGGAAATGCCCTGGTGATGGTGGTCTACACTTCCCGCCTGCGCCTCCGCACCCTGACAGACGTGTGCATTCTCAACCTGGCTGTCTCGGACCTGCTGCTCCTCTTCACGCTGCCGTTCTGGGCGGCAGACGCAGTTCACGGATGGAGGTTAGGTTCTGCAGCTTGTAAGATCACGTCTTTCGTCTACAGCACTAACTTCAGCTGTGGCATGCTGCTGCTGGCCTGCGTCAGCGTGGACCGGTACAGAGCGGTGGCCCAGGTCACAAGGGGTCGACCCGGGATAAGCTCTAATGTTAAGAAACAGTGGCTGCTGGTGTGTTTCGCGTTGTGGGCTACAGCCAGTTTCCTCAGCCTTCCAGAACTTATCTTCTCCACAGTCAAACACTCCCACTACGGGACGTCCTGCACAGCTGTGTACCCCATTCACATGGCCAGAGCTGCCAAATCTGCCCTGGAGCTCCTGGAGGTCATCCTCAGGTTCCTGGTGCCATTTGTGGTGATGGTGGTGTGCTACAGTTGTGTGGGCTGGACCCTGAGCAGAGAGGCAGGGGGGCGCAGACAGAGGAAGTGGCGAGCCCTGCGTGTACTGCTGGCTGTCGTGGCTGTGTTCCTGCTCACTCAACTGCCCTACACTGTGGTCAAACTGAGCCGCATGCTGGACATTATCTATGCGCTTGTGACAGACTGTGAAACCAGTAAGCACCTGGACCGGGCTCTGCAGGTGACGGAGAGCCTGGCCCTGACACACGCCTGCATTAACCCTCTGCTCTACGCCTTCATGGGCTCATCGTTTCGGCCGCACCTCCTGAAGACTGTTAAACACCTGGGCCAGCGCCTGGGCAGTCGCCCGCGCCACACGCCCGAGGAGCCCGCTGTGGAGATAGCTCTGAACAACTGCTCACAAGTGCAGTCACAGTCTGACTCGGAGGACCAGGACACCAGCACGTTCACCATCTAAGACTTGAGTCATCTACTCTACTTGCACCTTTTGTTTGTTATTTTTTATAAACTGATCTAAAGGACAAGTGTACATATGTTTTTCATATTTTCACATGTATGTACACACAAAATGTACACAAAAATATTGAACAAATATTTTGTAAAAAATAAAACGTATATCTATTTATCTATTATCAATCGACTTGGTGAGTTGGTTTACTTTGCTGCTCTCATCATCTGCTTTTCATTTACCATTGGTTAAGGATGCGGTGGTTTGATTGCACAAAGGGAAATCCATTTAATTAAAAATATTTAGAAACCAACTAACCACCATCAAGGATTGTTAACATGTCTTTCTTCTTTGATCAGAGACTTATTTTACTTCTTTCATAGATGTAAACCATGAGTCAGACCAGTATGGGATAGATCAAGCTCCAAAAGCATTACAGTATAAACATAAAACCTCTTAACCATTCTCTGCATGCACACTCACTATTCACGCATTAACTGCTTCCAGCTCAAAACTGGGAAAAGAATAGCTCATACACCAAGGTGTGTCACACACAACAATATGGATTTGATTTCAGTGTGAACCTTACAAAGAAAGGGATCTGTACCAGGTGAACAAGCAAGTTCTGAGCTCCACTCTGACCTACATGGAGTCTGGACTTTGAGGCTTTATTGTTATTAAATTCCCATATCGACCAACCTAAGAGAAGCTCGGGTTGTTTTACCTTCGAGTAAAGATATTTCTCCTTTTGTAAATCATGGATTGCCAGAGTTTGTCTTGAGTGTTTCAAAGACATTGAGTGACTTTACAATGACATCAGTTCCATTTCACATGCACAAACAGGCCAATGCAGAGCTCTTACTCGACACATGGAAAGACTGAGTGGAAAAGGAAGGAAAACATCCTTCTCTTTTTTTCATTGCCTCTTATTTGCCTCTTTACTTCTACTTTATGGTAATTTAATACGAAAATAGCATGGTTGGATAAAATGACTCACAGAACAAAAACACATGCTATGGTTTGGCAGTATTCAAAAATGCAAACACAAGCACAATAAAAAAATAAAATGTCAAGTCTAGTATTTATGTTGTGTGACACAATAAAAAAAGAATAATGTAGAGATGCACGTACCACTGCTCCACCATTTCTTCCCGTTTATAACGTAGCTGTCTCCGTCTCTGTCAAGAGTGCACTCTATGTTTGTGGCATCACTGGAGGCGACATCAGGTTCTGGGAAGAGTTAATAACAATAGTATCAGCTGAGCTAGAGTTACCATGTAATTTTAACTGATAAAAACTGTGAAAACCTCTCAAGGAATCATTTTAAATACATAGGAATTAATATTCTATTGACAAATGTAACAATAATTTGGTTTTGCTCATCTTGGTTGTTTATGCTTTTCTAAAGTACAGAGTTTCTGACAAAGCAACATCCCTCAGTTATTCCAGTCACTGTTGACTAAACTATGTGTGGTTGACACCCACTATAATGGCTGCTGGCAAGGGTTCCCGGCAGTAAGCAAAGCAGATGAAATCAAAACAAATATTAACATTTCTTCATTTTTTTGGGATCGTGTTAAGTTGTAAGAGAAGAACACAGTGCCATGTTTAATCCAGATAATACCTGTCATGCAGAAGCAGGAGCGGATCTCTCCTCTGAGCAAAGGCTGCAGCCAGAGTCTCTTCTGTTCTTCACTGCCAAACATGTGGAGAACCTCCATGTTTCCTGTATCTGAGAGGAAAGAACATAAAACCTTTCATATCATTATTACTCATTTAGTCTGGCATTTATGAGCTGGATGTATTTTGATATATGAATATATATGAATTAATAATATATTAAAAATATTAATATTGATTTATATTTTATAAAATGTTGTTTTGTTGAAAAGGAAGGTGGAAAACAACTGCAGTAGTTTACCAGGAGCCTGGCAGTTAAAGACCTCTGGAGAAAAGAGGCAGCGCCCTGTTTCCTCTGCAACATAAGCATAGTCCAGCTGACTCAGACCACTGACATCAGGGAGAAACAGATTCCACAGTCCTGCTGCTCGCGCCTTCACCTAGACGTATGAACAGTTAAATGTGCATTTTAAAATTTAGAACCACCAGAATCAGGACCATTACAATGAATATAATACGATATTTACCTGAAGATCTTTTATGATTTGAGGAGTGTGCCATCTCTGCGGGGAATGTGCATGTTTGATGTAATACTCTTGAACCTCCTTTGATTAAAAAATAAAATAAAAAGGTAAAGAGCGTAACAAATAATTGAAGTTATGGAATTTTGGTACAATTATGTGGATATTAGTGAACTGCTCAGTAATCCACTTTAAATTAATCTATTTGAATGGACTACTGTGCTGAGCTCTTTCATGTGTAAGAAAACAAACGTCTTTGTTAAGGACATGGATACTGTACCTCTTGGGCAGGTAGAACATATTGTCTCATGAAGTCTTTGACCTGCTGTAGAACAGTTTGACCTTTCACTGTCTGACAAAACAATGGGTCTTCAGTGTCTTTAGGGTTTAGGTTTGAAAGAGTCCTGACAAAGATACATGAGTGAGACTGTAAACATGAATTATTGGCTGAACTTAAGAGAGCTGATATTAACCTCTGAGCAATCTGTAAGGCAATCATAGCCAGTGGCTCCACACACTGGCCAAACTGAGCAGCGTTTGGGGCGCTGGCATTCCTCAGTAAATAGCGAGCATAAATCCCCTGGTAACAAAATATTGTAAAAGTCGATTAATTTCACTAAATGTGACTAAATGTGCTTGAAATTGAACAGCCTATGTCGGCCAGTTGTGAGACATACAAACCTGGGCAATGCCTGCCATTTTAAAGACGGATAGAGCTAGATAGAAGTTTAAATCTGGTATTGAGGATGGAATCCCTCGACAATTACAATAAATGGAGATCAGGTCCTCTACAGCTGGAATACCTATAAGCATGAATGATGAAGAAACACATAAGATACCTTTTAAATAACAGGACCATTCATTATTTACTACAAAAACAATATTTATATTAGACCTTCTACTCCTTTTAAGCTGCCCAGTGAGCTCGATAGGTTAATGTCTTTAGGCCAAAAGTGAGGCATGAGGAAGTAAGCAAAGTCTGCCATTGGTTGACCTGTGGTAGAAAGCTCCCAGTCTAACACAGCAATCACACGAGCCTAAAAAACATTAGTTCTGATTATTTAATTGACTGAAGATGAAATACAAATCATGTAATAGAGTACCTCTTTTGCATGAAATATTAAATTATCAATACGGAAATCTCCATGAACAAGAGTAACTTCATCATCATTGTCTGGTAGATTTGTCAATAGCCAATCTGAAAGATTGTTCATGTCTGGAATGTCATTGTGAGCAGCTGCGCGGTACTGCTTTGTCCAGGTAGACACCTGTAACACATATAAACAGTAATAACAGTTATTACTTATGTTGCTTCTCATGTTGTGTGATCTACTGTATGTGGTCTATGATGCACCTGTCTCCTGGAGTACCCTGATCCTTTTCCATAAGCTTTAAGATTCAAAGATCCCACAGAAAGCGAATGTAGCTTTGCCAAGACTTCAGCTGCAGCCACATACAGAGCAGTTCTCTCTGTCGCAGACAGTCCAGGGAGGCGAAGGTCCCGGAATATACGTCCCTAAAACAAACAATACAAACAGTGAATTTGAATATATTAAAGATAAACATGTGTTTATTTTTATTTTTTGGTGGGGAGTCCTTGCCCCAAGTGGAGGAGTTCAAGTATCTCGGGGTCTTGTTCACGAGTGAGGGAAGGATGGAGCGTGAGATCGACAGGCGGATCGGTGCAGCGGCTGCAGTGATGCAGTCGCTGCATCGGACTGTTGTGGTAAAGAAGGAGCTGAGTCGAAAGGCAAAGCTCTCGATTTACTGGTCAATCTACGTTCCTACCCTCACCTATGGTCATGAGCTTTGGGTAGTGACCGAAAGAACAAGATCGCGAATACAAGCAATCGAAAATAGTTTCCTCCGCCGGGTGGCTGGGTGCTCCCTTAGAGATAGGGTGAGGGGCTCTGTCACACGGGAGGAGCTCAGAGTAGAGCCGCTGCTCCTCCATGTCGAGAGGAGCCAGCTGAGGTGGCTCGGGCATCTGTTCCGGATGCCTCCTGGGCGCCTCCCTGGGGAGGTGTTTCGGGCATGTCCCACCGGGAAGAGGCCCCGGGGAAGACCAGGACACGCTGGAGAGACTATGTGTCTCGGCTGGCCTGGGAATGCCTTGGGATCCCCCCGGAGGAGTTGGAAGAAGTCTCTGGGGTGAAGGAAGTCTAGGAGTCCCTGCTTAGACTGCTGCCCCGTGACCTGGCCCCAGATAAGCGGAAGATGATGGACGGATGAATGTGTTTATTTTGAATCAGAAGCTGGGAGTGCATAGGGCATAAGATGGTAGGTAGATAAGTGCCAACGTTACTGGTGTAACTGGTGTAAATTCAGATCTGAGGCTGTAGTAAAACCAACCTTTACATGTTCCATTATGTAAAACTCGGTTCCAATGATGTCAGCATCAGTGCAGTGTAATAAAGGCTGGGGAACGGGAAAGCCAGCCAAGAACAGGGCCTTTTGTACCCTGTACTCTCTGTCCACCTGTGAATACAAATCACAATGTTATAAGTGACTCATTGTACGAGGCTTTTTCACACTATACACAGGCCTCCCCCTGCAGGAGAAGGCTTAAATAACAGTGGTAAAACAGTTGCCCTTACCTTGTGTGCCCCTGGCAGCAGCTCACCTGGGGGCTTTTTCCTGAGCACATAGCTTCTGGTTGGAGATTCAATTAAAAAAGTAGGGTTGGACTGACCAAAACTAAAACCAAAAATGCATAAGACAAGTACGTAAGCACAATCAAGTTGAAGAACGTCGCTGGTCAGTCCTCACTTACCTGTACTGTCTGATAGTTACTTTGTCTTTATTAGACAGCAGTGACTTGACAGAAAGATATTTCTGAAGCCTGTCAATGTGGAATGTATGTGGCTCTCGTACAGGAGTTGTCTGCTCGTCCATGTCTAAATCATATTAATCATTTACTGTGGTGCAGTAAAAGTAAAGTAGTGTTGACAAGTCACCCGGACAGTTTGACAGTGTGCACACAGCAAACGCTGTAATTTCGTTCCGCTTTACTGTATTTACCAAGAACACTTGCATAATCTTATGCATTAGTATGCCAGAATGCATTCAAATATTATTCTTAAGCTATTTGTCTATGTATGACAACGACCAATCTTTTTCTATCAAATGTTGTTGTGGAATGATAAAATACACTTCCGTTTCCTTCCGGACGCTATAGTCGGGTGCACTTCCTCACAGCTGACTGTTGTGGAGACGTGTACTAGTTGGGCGGTGTGTTTGGTTTTATTTGGTCCTTTTATGCGGTATTACTCTCCATCGTTATTATTGCTGGACTAATCGTACCTTTTTTCAAAAATGGCGACTATTGAGGAGTTGAAATTGCGAGTTAGGGAGCTTGAAAATGAATTGATAAAGTGCAAGCAGAAGCAGTGTGTCGGAGAAGATGCCCACAGCCACAGAGCAAAGATTGACAAGATGAGCTCCGAGGTGGTGGACTCCAATCCATACAGGTACAGATCTATAGAAACTGATTTATTTCACACATGTAAAAGTGTATTTCTAAATCCAAGAAAAGGATTGCGGGACACGCCTGTCAGTGAGTCATTCATCCCATATGGTAAAGAGGATATCAAAACATTACAGTCATAATAATAACACTAGCTAGAACTAATCATCTTTTCATAGAAATATAACATATTTTAATTGTTTAAAGTGTATAGCCTAATTAAATACTATTGGTATTGATTGCATGTTTATATAAGTCACTACTGATTGCATTTATAAACTAGGTAAAATTGTAATTTCATTTCATCATGACCTAAACTAAAATACTTCTGTAATCTTTATAGCCGACTCATGGCTCTGAAGAGAATGGGAATTGTGGATGATTATGAGGTGAGTAATTCAAAATCGCTGAACTTGTCTTATTGCAGTTCTAATTCCTTGATTCACATAATACATGTTGAGTAACGGGCTCTTGATGTGCTCACAGAAAATCCGGTCATACACAGTCGCTGTGGTTGGGGTTGGAGGAGTCGGTAGTGTTACGGCAGAAATGCTTACCAGGTGTGGTATTGGTAAGGTAATGAAAACCTTTCTTTATTTGACATTTTCCCTACATTTGTGCGACATTTTATAAATAAATACTTTCATCCTTTTTGTCATTACAGCTGCTACTTTTCGACTATGATAAAGTAGAGCTGGCCAACATGAACCGTTTGTTCTTCCAGCCACACCAAGCGGGCCTCAGTAAAGTGGAGGCAGCAGAACACACTCTCCGGTAATAAACAAAGAATATTCGATTGTATAATATATATGTTCTGACATGGCATTTTGATGCGATACATTGCTACAGAAAATAAATATTTATGCCACTGACTTTATGCCCAGTAAACCCTTTTCTAAAATATACAATATTGTAAAAAAAAAAAATAAAAGATAATTGTGTATAATCCTAAAATATACTATAATATAATAATAATTCCTAAAAGTATTTATTTGACCCTCTACAGCTAAGATCTTAAAAAACAAACAAACAGCTCACATTTCTTTTACCTCAACAGAAACATAAACCCAGATGTGTCATTTGAGACTTACAACTACAACATCACCACCATGGAAAATTTTACCAATTTTATGGACAGAATTAGGTAAGATAGTATGATACACATTTTCTAATCCACCCATTCATTTTTGAAAACTTTACATTTGCCCCATAATAATTCCTCTAGCCATGGAGGGTTAGACGAGGGGAAGCCAGTTGATTTGGTTTTGAGTTGTGTGGACAACTTTGAGGCAAGAATGGCTATAAATACTGTAAGTGTTACTTTCATTAATACTTAAAAACAAAGCCAAGTACTACACAAAACTAGACTAAATGTGACTAACGTCCTTTCTGTTTGCAGGCTTGTAATGAGCTTGGACAGACCTGGATGGAGTCAGGGGTAAGTGAGAATGCTGTCTCAGGACACATCCAGCTTATTATTCCAGGAGAGACGGCCTGCTTTGCTGTAAGTCAGACCAATGTTCTATTTACATTTTGAATTTCAATGAAAACAGCGTTACTGAATTACACATTTTTCAAACTATCTAGTGTGCTCCTCCTCTGGTGGTGGCAGCTAATATTGACGAGAAGACTTTAAAAAGGGAAGGTGTTTGTGCTGCTAGTTTACCAACCACAATGGGCGTAGTCGCAGGTCTCCTTGTGCAAAACGTCCTTAAGTAAGTTAATTATGTATAAGCTAAAAATGATGTCTTTTGCTATGGATTAATATTTCCACTTCTGTTTAGGTATCTATTGAAGTTTGGAACGGTCAGTTATTATCTTGGCTACAATGCTATGCAGGACTTCTTCCCATCCATGGCAATGAAAGCAAATTCACAGTGCAATGACCATTACTGCAGGAAACAACAAGAGGAATACAAGGCATGGATTCTTATTGATTTAATAATTACCAAGAGGAAGAAAGACCTGTATTATTAATCTCTTTCATATATTTACTTTTAGAAAAAGGAAGCGGTGCGGCCCAAAGTCGAGGTCGTTGAGAAAGAGGAGGAGGAGGTTGTTCATGAGGATAATGATTGGGGTGAGTCAAACTAACACTTTATCAGCATTGTGGGTATATGTTTTGCGATTGAGATTTCTGATATATTTGTTGGTGAAGGTATCGAGCTGGTGTCAGAAATAACAGAGGCTGATCTGCAAGCGGCCTCGGGTCCCGTTCTAGACCTCCCCGAAGGCATCACTGTAGCTTACACACTTCCATCTGAGGTCAGGGTTCTTCTTTTCAGCACTGTTTTTAATCATAGTATTTATATTCTAGATTGCAACATTAACTTTGTCTTCAGGTGCCTGTTGAAGGGGAAACCGTGGATGTGGCTGATCAGAGTCTAGAAGAACTCATGGCTAAAATGAAGAATCTATAGACAGAAGTGGATTATCTGTTACTAAGTTATTGCAAAATGTGCCGCCTTTTTACAATGGTCCGTGTAAGTCAAAAACTACTCTCATTTGTCATCAAGATAAGAATTGTCGGCACTTAATTCAAAACATCCCGAGTCAGTGCTTTGGTGTGAACTAGTTTAATTTACAGTATTCGGCTTTGTGGGGAAAAATAATGCTAAGTATCTCCTGTTCAATCACAAATCATGATACATAATTGTATGCGCATAATCTTTGGTTGGCAGACGTTTTGGCATTGTTTACAGTTTGACATTGTCCTCACTGTCATCAACTGGTGAGAAAAGGTAAATATATTAATACATATTGGATAAAATAGCATTTGCAAATGTTTACACTTAATTACGATATGCAACTGTAACTAAAGAATAAAAAACTAAAGCTTAAAGTTTTGTTGGATTATTCATGCAATTTCATATCACTTTCAGAGGTAGGAGTTGATAATCTCCTAATTAGAAAATACACTAGAAAATATATCAATAAATATTGTAACAAAATAATGAAATACTGTATAAGAGTTCACAGCATGAAAAGCAGCAGACAGCACAAATTCAGTTCAAACTTGACAACACATTTGTAGTTGAAATAACCAGGATACAAAAGAGGATGCAGTTGGATTGAAAGTACAGTGGTCACCTGGACACCTGAGGGAGGGGCACAGGTCCTTTGAGGCTAAATGTGTCTCCACTGGAGGAATGGCGGGACGGGGCGTTTCCACACACCAGCGAGGGCTCCGTCTCCTTTATCTCCATTGCACGTTTGTAGAGTTCAGCTGCCTTCTCATAATCTCCCTCTTCATAACTGTTAAAAAATAAGGGTGACGTTTATGAATTAAAACATCTTCATGACATTTCAGCATGAAGTTCCATTTCACTCTACCTCAACACGGCAAGGTTTTTGAGTGTTTCTCCCACACGAGGATGTGAGCGCCCCAAACTGTCTTCATACACTTTCAGGGCTCGCTCGTAAAGGGGCAAGGCATCGCTGTGCTTCTTCTGGAAATATAAATCGATTCCAAATTTACAAGATGTGCAAAAGTGGTATAAAAAGATGAATAATGAGGCTTTTGAACGTACAAGCTGGCAGTAGATTACAGCCAGGTTGACCAATGCTGTGGCCACACTCGGATGCTTAGGCCCGAAACTTTTTTCTCTGATATCCAAAGAGAGTTCATATAACGGGACGGCTTTCTCCAGTTTACCCTACATCAAAAGGACACAGGAAGAAACAACATAAATAGACTTTGACTTAATATATTAAGAATGTGGGCTGAAACGGAACTGTTTTCTTTTTAATCTCAGCTAAAAATGTGTATTTGTTTAGGCCTTTTGATGTCTAGTTATTGTTTTTTTCTGTATTTTTCTGTGTTTTATCTTCTTTTTCCACAGTTTTATGTGAAGCATCTTTGTGCACCAACTGGATGTTATAAAGGCGCTATACGAATTCATTTTGATTGATTGAATCTACCAATAAAAGTGAAATTTGGTTGAAAATGGCTTAGTTATGATAATAATAATATATATAAACAATTATTGTGACGCTTCGAGCAACCGCTGATCAATGTCTACGAATCTGGCTCAGTATTTAGATTTCTGCTTATTCTGTCCATAAAAAAAACATATTTCTGTGTAATGCAGGGGAGATGAGGAAAGGAATTGCACCGGACTCAAAATGACTTCTCACCCTCCGTTTATACAGCATGGCCAGATGTTTGAGTGTGTAGGCCAGTGAGGGGTGGTCCGGGGACAGAGCCTTCTTGCGGATGTCCAGAGCTCTCTCGTACATGTCCTCGGCCGTCTCATACTCTCTCCTCTCGGTGTGCAGTGCAGCTAAATTGTTGAGTGATTGAGCGCAGTCAGGATGATCAGGGCCCAAAACACGCTGGCGCATCTCCAGTGAACGGGTCAGGAAGATCTTGGCAGCACTGATGAAAACAAAGAGTGTTAAATTTACCTGAAATATGAACCATAAACTGTGTGATAGACTTACTCGAGGTTGTTTTGGAGGTAGTACAAAACACCGAGCTCATTAAGTGTCTTGGCGCTGTCAGCGGAGTCTTTCCCCAGGGTTAGTTCTTCCAGCTGTAGAGCTCGGCGTCTCAATAAAGTGAAGCCATACTGTAAGATAAATACACACTATTAAAGTAACATCTGAGTCATTGTGAGACTTGCAATAGATTAATAATATGATAAGTGCTAACCATGTGCCCTTTTTGGCGAGCGGTTTTCTGACGTATCTTCACTGATCGTTTTCGGAGTTTCTCGGCTTGTTCATACCTGGGAGTAAAAAGACAAAAGATAATTTGATTTGAGTCATTTTTGTGATTCTTCTGTGATACTCTTTTTTTATATCATGAAATACCCATAAGGATTTCTCTCAGAAAATGGTTATGAGACATTTGTCATCCTGATATAAATATAAACTACACTTGTATCATGTATAGCAGGCATGTCCAAACTAGAGCCTGGGGGCCAAATGCGGCCCTCAGACCAATTTTTGTTGGCCCTCCAGCTTCATGCTATGTTGGCCCAAACAACAAAAAGTAGTACTTTTTACTGTGAAATTTGGAAAATTCAGGCATGTTGATGTTATACCAACCTATTATTAATGTTCTAGTTCTAATTAAATTTGTGGAGGCTCATCGCAATTACATCAAATGCAAAATTTCGAATGATTCACTTTGTCATTCAACAAATTCGACTTGTTTGTGGCCCTCTGCCACGTTGAAGTTTCAAAATGCGGCCCTTGGTGAAAAAGGTTTGGACACCCCTGATGTATAGAATAGACATAGTACGGTAAAATAAGCATAATAATCATCATAATAAATAATAATAATAATATGGGATTTCTAGACAACTCTCCATTATAAAGACACCGACTTGTTCTGTTTCTGGTATAACATGGCGAGCGACTCCAGCTCTCGTGCGACACTGCCATGCTCTGCTCCGTAGGCGTTCTCGTTGATCTCCAGGGCCTGCTTGTACAGCTGCTCGGCGTTTCCATACTTCTTCCACTGAACATAAACTCCAGCCAGCTGATGCAGAGAGTGGGCCACGCTGGGATGGTCTGGGTCCAGCGCAGTCTCTCGGATTTCCAGGGATCGCTGTAGAGGAGCCACAGCCTAGACGCAAAGAAAGAACAAAGAGATGTTGAAAGGTTGTATCGTCATGCACCGTTTGTAGAGCTTACCTGGCTTGGGAGTCCGAGGTCCTTCAGGAAACGCCCCAGGGTTTCGTAGAGGTTTGCCAACTTGGTCATACCGTCTTCATTTTCACAGCTCTTTTCATAGTGTTTCAAGGAGTCAAAATACTCTGTTGCCATGGAACTTTTATCTTTACCAACATACTGCCAATATGCCAACAATTCAGAGAAATGTCCTCTGAAAAAACACACGAGACAGACATATATTTACAATAATTTGTTTTTCTAAATTGGGTCATCTAACATTGCACTTTTAAGAAACCTTTTATAGAGATTTTGGGAAACAAAGAGATTCAGAAGGCTGAGCTGCAATTTAGTCTTGTCTTCTTGTTGCAGAAATAACCATGGCAGTTCGTCAGCAACGCGCCATGTGACATGGTCCTGGCTACGAGAGAACAAAAGCAAAACTGTGTTAGATGAAGGTGTTGGACAGACAAGCAGACAGTTTCATGACTAATGAGGGACATGTGGTCATTTTATTGCACCTTAGTTGCTGGTTGAAATAATGAATCAACTTCTCTCTGTAAATGGAAGTATTGTTGCCTCCACTCAGAAATTCGGCTCTTACAGCTTCCCATGCCTAAAGAACAATACAACCCAATCAAACTTTGGGAACAGTTTTCATTTATTTATTTGAGTTAATTACCTGCAGATGTTGGAACCTAATCAGTCCACAACGAAGTGTTAGAATGCACAGGTTTTTGAGTTGGAAAAGTAAAGAGGAAAGCACAGGAAGCTCCAGCTCGGGGAAAAAGTCTAGTACTTCTGATTCACTGACTCCATTGTGACTGGCACACGCAAGGCACAGAATCTACAGGTAAAAATAAATGAAAACATTGTTATATGAACGCAAAGTGCTTCTTTTTATATATTTTTTTCACCAACTTGCTTCTTTCAAATTGTGTCGCTCTCTGTCTGTTCGGAGTGAGTTCAGGGTCATCTTTAGTGCTACTCGATAAAGTGACATGATATCCTGGCATTGTAGGCACTGATCCAGACTCTTTTCCAAAGGCCAGCACAGACTACGGATGCAAACAAAACTGATGTTGCACGACAAAATATGCGAATGTCAAAGCAGCATGACTTTATATTTGGCTTACCTTGTAATAACTCTTGCTAATAAAGTGACATATAATGCGTTACAAGTGGATCCGGAACGACAATGCCTTTCAAGTTTCTTCTCCTGATTAAAGATATTGAAATCAACTTAGACCCACAAAAATACAAATATGTGTAATTGAAAATGGACCAATACTCAACTTGTTCTTTGGTAAGTTTCAACTCCACAATCTGGCACTCTGCATTAACAACACTTTTGACCTCTTTGGGACTCAGAGGGTCTAAATGAAGCGTGGGCCACAGCCTGGATGTATTCACATGGCATTAATATAATATATTATTTTTAGATTTTCAAAACTAAAGAGTCTGTAAACTAAAATGTTGAATACAAAGTAATAGTTAAGCTACCTCCATGCCTGAGGACATGTCTCTACATTAACAGAGACCACCACTCGCACATTAACAGGCAGAGGATCAATCAGCCACTTCATGTGCCGTTCTGCATGCTAAACAATGAAAAGGAAGAATGGAAATGGTAATTGTTGTGCACAATTTAAAAAAAAACATGTAGCTTTACCTGTATTTGATCAATTGAATCAATGATGATGATGATATTTCCTTGGTGGCGTGCGGACAACCTCTCAAGCCAGCGAGGAAATTCTTCTAAAATCTTACTAGGTTCCATTGATAAGCCGGAAATGGACCAAAAGTGTTGGAGCAACTAGAATTAAACAACTTGTTTTTACACACCGTACAATTTTTTTGTAATTATTAAAGTGAATATGTCTTTTCTTTACTTTGACAGTGAGGCGTTTGATGATCAGAACAGGCTCTGAGCTCGTGGAAAGTGGACGGCCAACAAAATGGTACAGGAACAAAGTGTTGGGGGATTGTTTTTGCTGTAGTTCAATCCTAATAAAAATATGAACTCAATTTGTAACATGACCCAATCAATGAATGAATAATAAAACATAAATTAATTTCACCATTTGGAAAGTAGAAGAGATTTGCCTGAACCTGGGCCGCCGGATACGAGCAGAGGAGGAGTAGGTGGAGGTGCGGTGATCATGTCGTTTAACCGATCGATGTACTAAGAGTCATCACATACAATAAATGACCACAAATGACATTGTACAAATCAAATAATTAGCCTAACTTAAAGTGCACATGACAGGTTAGACAACTAATTACACTAAAACATAATAAACATTGTTATTTATAAGATTTTACTAAAAAGAGGTCATTTCTTAACTGTTACCTAGCAATCATAATGCAAACAAGAGCCAAAATTAAACTGCACAATAGTTTTAATGGAGTCTGTGCATTATAGCATCTGGCTGGCTCAGTGCTAGCATCAGTACTTCCTGTCTAATTCTATGTCTATGTGGTATTAGCAAAGTCTAAAATGAATAAATACTATAAGATCAGTAAGAGCAGTAAACAGTGAGTTGTGGTGATGTTAAATACTTCACAAAATAGGTAAATACTGTTTATAAAGAGAAATGTTTGTGTTCAATGCTAACATTAACTCTACTGTTGAGGCACAAAATATTTATGACATACTGCAATAAACTTTGCATGAAAACAATCAGCGAGTCTCTTCTTTAATTAGCTGTTTATTTTTTTCATATGTTACATTTGAATAAAGGTTTGCATAAGATGTAATAAACGTTTAGCAAACCTTTATTAGCCAAAAAAAAATACTCTTATTTTAATTAATCTGTTCCATGATTGTGTTTATGTTGGTTGATGTCTATTTGTAATTTTATTTTTTATTCTTAATTGTGTTGTTAAATTTTATTATGGTTTTTTTGTGTGTTTTATGCCTTAATCTTTTCAAAATTGAAAAAAATAAAAGACTAATAAAATAAATACAAGACTTTTATTTTATCATATGTTTAAATTGCCAGAAAAACGCCTTCTTTGTGCATAAATAAATCCTGGATTTTGAATTTTCTGTGATGATGTCATGAGTAGAGGGGTTCTGTTTTAGAACGCACTGCTACTGTATTTCCCTGTATTTCTTTACATTTCTTTGCAACTTTTTTCCCTCCAACTGCCACTTAACCGATGTAAAACTATGAAGCCTATTTAGCACAGATACTATTCTACAAAAAAGTAATAATTAGAGAGAGATGATGTCATATGCACTTTAAGAAGCTATAAATGTAGACAATACCTTCTGAAAGCCCAGCTGAGAGGTACTGCTGCTACAAGCCTGCTTGTATGACTCAATCTGCTCTTGCTCGTCGTGCAGGTCCCAAAGCACATCTCCAGAATCTTCCTCCCGTCCATCCTCGTGCCCGTAATCCTTTGAGTCGTCATCTACTCCCTCGAGACCCAGCAGCTCCTTAGAAATTCGTGAGAAGTTAAGATATAGTTGCATGAGTGACCCTGAAACAAAACCAGTCTGTACCTGTTTGATGACTCTTTCTAGCTGAGCGTAAATCAGTTTCGCTCCATCTTCCGTAGAACCACAATGATCCACCACCTGTGTGTATGTATGTTTTATTTGGGAAACAACAAATAGATAAGAATTTGTGTGAAAATGAAAAACTCTTGTAGAAGAAATTGAAGTAGCCCGAAAATTGAAAGAGGAGGCATGAGGCTGGAGATCTAACACAGGAGAGGTTTATTCACCATCCGTACGGGACCCGGGGACATGAACCCTAAGACATTGCAATAGTACCAGTATTAATTCTAGTCCTGTCCCGTCTGTTTATGCTTCAGTTGTAAGGAGAAATGTATCTTTCTCTATCAAAGACCAACCTTGACTTTTCCTGTCTTGTCTGCTGTGTTAATCCTTTCCAGCAGTTGCCTGGAAGATAGGGTCAGTTTTTGGTCTTGGTCTGCTCTGAGGTACAACACCAGTGGATGGCCCTCTGGGTTCTTCACAAAGGCTTCTTCACAGTCGTCCACCACCGCACTGCATTAATTTGACGGAACAATCATTTACAAATCATCACTCTCATCATTAACTTTGCAGTGTGAAGTGTAAGAAATCCACCATCTTAGGACAATTTTAAGCCTGTGTAGTATCTTAGGGACTATTTGTCTTGCTTTTACATAGGCCGGTCACAATAATTAACAACTAAATGATCAACTTTGAGCTCGAGATGATCAAATAATAACTAACTTATAGATACTAACTCACGAGTAAGTGTTTCTTTTAGCTATTTTGTGTAGTGCAGCTCATGTTTCTTTGAGTATATTGTTAATTTAAAAACTAAATAACCAGCTTTAGTGTTAGTGACAGTGACATAAAGTATTTCCAATATAATAATGTATCATGAACTTTTCTGAAACAATATATCGCACTTTAAAATGTGTTATTATGACAGACCTACTTTTACATCAAAGGAAAGCCACATTAAATAACCTTTCCTTAGTAAACTACGTTTTGAAATACACAATGTGTCCATTAATCTAAGCTCGGGGGCCAGATATGGCTAGTAGCAGACTTTTTGACCTAAAGTATAGAATATGTGATGGATGTTTATGTATTTAAATGTGTACAGATGAATACAGCTAGTGGGGAGTGTAGAGAAAACATATTAAATAAATGTAAACCTCTAGTTATACCTGGTTACATTAGATTTAAGAAGCAGCACACAGACCGAGCTCCTTTCAATCTCCTGCTTGCGCTCGGCCGCATAAGAGCCAGCAGCGTTCTCAGGGAAGCGAACGCTCAGGTAGAAATGTCCAAGACCCTCGCATATCTTACGCAGCTTAGGGGAGTGTTTCTGTGCACAAAACGGTTAACATTAGTAAGAGTTATAACAAGCATGTGTGTGTTATAGTTCAATCAAACAAGACTGTGGTCAACCTTCACAAATATGTCAAGCTCATCTTTGGTTTCCTGTGTGAAAATAAAGTAGCAGCGCACAGTGTTGCTCCACAAAGCCTGCGGAACATGAGGAGCAACCTGAAGAAGACTGGCCACCGCAGCATCCCAATCATCTACGGATAAATAGTCAATGATAAGTCAAACTGATTGGAAATAATAGATACTCATAATGCCTATCATTTCTTCTTACCTCTACTAACATTAGCAAAGGGTCCTTCCACATCTATAAGACTATGAGCAAACTCTGGTCCTCTGAAAGTCTGTTGCAGGTGCATCATACTGCCCATAGAGGGCTCACTTCCCAGCACGCCACCAGTCCAGTACTCACACTGGGTCCCTGCAGCTGAGGACATGCCAGATACAAAAAATATTTAAGAGGATGTATTACGCAAACATATTTTAATAAACGTTTTACTTTGTTAAAACAATGTTTCATCATTAGTTTACTCAAAGTTGTATTTTGCTTGCTTCTTGCATGTTTCTGTAAACAGCTGTAAATAAGAGTATTATCATTGTTATTATTATTTTTATTAAGAGTATAAGAGTTTGTTATGTTTATGGTTTTTAAGATTTTTTCTACAAGAGTGTTTTTTATAAGTTATCTGTTTTTTTATTATTATACTTCTGTACCTACTCTGTGTTGCAACATTTAAATTTCCCCCATTGTGGGACAAATGAAGGTTATCTTATCTTATCCTTTATTGCCGTAGAAATCAAATACTCAAATACTCTGTAATTAGTTGCAATGGTTTGAGAAAGAAGACTTTTCAAAAAACATGTAAAGGCCAATTCGCTGCTTGAAGAGGCGGAGCTTAACAGTTCTGCAGTTTTGAACAGGAAGTCAATAGACCTGTTTCTTATATTGAGGTGTTTTTGATCGATATTGTGGTCTTACAATGAACAAAATGTAAAATGATTATCTACTTATATTATAGTTCAATACTGAGAACCAGAAAAAAGCATCTTGTGTCTCATGCAAAGGCACATTTGAAGTGAAATCAGTGTCTTACCTGTGACAGTTGTCTGGTTGTCATCTGAGTCTGAGTCGTTTGGATCATAGATCTGGATGCCCTGCGCCTGCAGCTGTTGCAGTTTGGCCTCCAGATCTCTTTTGGCCCGCAGCAAGTCCTGAATCTCCTTTTCTTTTGTCTCACGGAAAATCTACAGAAAAGGTGAAGATATTTCTGATTCCAGTATTTAAATGAATTACATAGTCTATCCCTTCAAAGACTATTTTTGTTTAACCCCTTATTTTTTTCATGCATTTATTTTATCATAATTTATATTTTACTTTTATTCATTGTTTTATGTTGCACCATATGTTCGAAGCAAATTCCTCGTTATTTGTGATGATGTGATTACGTTCACTGACAATGACAATACAGTACTTTATACAAAAGTACCTTGAACTGCCGTTTAACCTTGTCTCTGTCATGTTCAAAAGTAGAAGCTCTTTCCATAGCTTGGTACTTTGCCTCAAGTGCACTTTCCTTCTCTCTGAGGATCTTCTGGTAGGTCTTCTGCAGCGCCTGTGAACAAACAAACAAACAAACTAACTAACTAAAGGATCAGATGCATTGATATAATTTAGTACTTTACAATGTCTAGATTACAGAGGTGGAAAGTACAAATGTAAAAGTACTGTACTTATTTTTACAGTGGATACTTTTTACTTTTATTTTACAACATTTGTAAGCAGGAATCTGTATTTTCTACTCCACTACCTTTTTTTTTAATGGACATACAAAGTAAAAGCTAATATGTTTTTAAACTTTTAGACCTGCTGAAATGGCTGTGGTGTTTATTTTTATAGAGCATTTATAATCTTGCCAATTTGTTGTTTTATTTTTTTTAAATCAAGGTCACAATTTGACACTTTAATACTTTGGAAAATATGTTTAAATTATTTTTGAGTAGATTTTTATTGTGATCATTGTTACTTTACTGAATCAGTGCTTTTTTCTGCAACAAAATGAAGCACCTCTTCCACCACTTGCCCTGTCATGACAACACTGCAGCCGAAACGACTCACCTGAAGCTCCGCTCTCAGCCTTTTGTTCTCCACGTCCAGCTTGGCCTCCTTCTTCTGCATGGACGCGATCTCGTTGTTTTTGCTCACGCGGAAGATCTCGTACTCCTTGCGCAGTCGCTCGTACTCCGCCGCGTACTCCAGGTCCACTGAGCCGGTGGACTTGAAGCTGGCCCCGATCACCCGAGGCCCGCGGCGGAACGAGCTGCGGAGGAGACGGGCTTTGGGCTTCACCTCCACGGGGATCTCGCAGGCTTCTCCGCCCTCTCCCCCGTACCCGTCCTCGATCACCTCGCCCGGGCTCACCAGGGACGAGGCCGTGCCCATCGCTACGGCACTTTCACACGGACTTCACGTGTTGTTGTTTTTGGACGTCCATGATGCTAATGATGATGATGCTAATGATGATGATGGTGGTGATGGTGACTGCCCGCGACAGCTAACGGGACAGTTTCAGGTGAGCATCCCCGAGGAGCTGACGTGGAGCTAATCTAAAGTGCGCATGGTTTTAAACTAAGCTCATCCAAAGTGACCCTAAACTAATAAAAAGTGATCTAAACTAATCCAAAGTGAGCCTAAACTCTAGAAAGGCGATCAAATACATTCCCCGCAGTGTTTTCTTAGCTAATGCTGGCTAACTTTACGCAATCGCAGGGGTCGCAAATCACTCCACATCGCACGTTCACCATAAATAATCGATTAAAGCCGTTGTCAGGGGGTGAAAAAAGAAAATAAAACTACACCGGAGTGGTTTTAAAAAGTGTCATCCAAACTTAAAGGCGTCTCCCTCAGTTTTCTTCACAGCTTCTTCCTGCTGCCCTGGTAACAAGGCAAAGTACGGAGGCTCATGTCGGACAAAAAAGTTTAAAAAAAAAAATAAAAAAATCTGAAACTTTCTGGATTGTTGTTTTATTAGTTAATAGTTACTTTGTGTTGGTTGTAGTTACTGTGATACAACCAGCATAAAGTATAACTCATTTTTAACTCATTTTTGTATTTTCTTACACAAATGACAATCAATTTAAAGGGGCACTAAAGTGGGACAATTTGTCCAGTGTTGAGGGACATGAAAGGACGGAATGGACAAATTTAACTTTTAGATTATAACTGCAATAACAGCGTATGAGTTTCAGTTTTTACTATTCACAATGCAGAGAAAGAGCGAGACGTATTACTATCATCCAGAAGGTCAACACATCCAAACATTTTTTTATTTATTTTAAATTATTTTATGCAAAAACACATTTTGTTTTGGGCTGGGACAATATATTGTTTTGCAATATATTGTCACATGATTTTGTAGTATTGTATAGAATTACATTGGACCTCATGTATCATGTTTATAATAAAGCAGATTCACTGCTTTCGCTTTAAATGAATTCTGCAGAACAAGACAAACTACTACTTCATCTGGCAAATGCTATGACATGATCAAATACTAGTAAAATTACTGGTAAAATTACTAGTGAAATTGACTTTCATGTGATTACATGTACAGACCAAAAGTTTGGACACACCTTCTCATTCAAAGAGTTTTCTTTATTTTCATGACTATGAAAATTGTAGATTCACACTGAATGCATCAAAACTATGAATTAACATATGTGGAATTATATGCTTAAAAAAAAAGTGTGAAACAACTGAAAATATGTCTTATATTCTAGGTTCTTCAAAGTAGCCACCTTTAGCTTTGATTTTTGCTTCGCACACTCTTCTCTTGATGAGCTTCAAGAGGTGGTCACCTGAAATGGTCTTCCAACAGTCTTGAAGGAGGTCCCAGAGATGCTTAGCACTTGCGGTGTTTGTCCAAACTTTTGGTCTGTACTGTATATGTTTGCTAAAGTTACAAGGAAAGCTGGTGTTCACATTAGTATTGTTTATATGAGGGATGAAACCCCAGTGTAACCCCAGCCATTAACGTGCATTATTTAAATGATTTCAGGGAATGTACTACAGTTCCTAATAATATTGAACCACAATACATAGTGATACAAATCTTCTCTTTTTCATTAATTGTAAGTACAGTATCACAATTCTTAATCATGTTGCATTGCAATTTGTTGTGTATTGCAATATATTAACATTGCGATACATATTGTATCGAGCCGTATCGTGATTGTATCGTCTTGTGACAAAAGAGTATCGTCCCAGACCTAACTTTTGTGACCAGGTTTTCTATGTAAATCCCCCTTCAATTCATGAGGCAGCAGTTAAAAAGTGGGCCAAAGAGGTACAGGATTTGATTGACAACCAAGAGGGACACTTGGTCATCTGTATTTTTTCTAGTGGAAGCTCTGCCACCTGCTTGTCTCCGTGGAGATGTTACTGAATTGCCTGCGATGTTCCACAGTATGGCATTCAATGTATTTATCTTGCCTTTATTCAACTTACTCCAAAATAACTTTAAAAACACTTTCTTACCGTGAGCAGCGGGGTCACCTCTCCACCGATCTGACCTGTAACTTGGCTTAGAGGTGCCACCTGCAAGTCTCCAAGGAGACACTTTTAATGCCATACTGTGGAAGATTTCAGGCAAAGCGATGACATCAATGGAGAGACAAGCAGTCAGCAGACCCTCCACCAGAAAAGTTACATTAGGCAACTTTAATAAAGGCCTAATACATTGGGTGGGATAAAATAACACCTTTGGTTGGATGATGATCACACAACAGCATCTCTGGACAATGTGCATTTAATTATGTAATGACTCTTAGTGTTATGCCAAAAAGAAATATGGGGGGAAGATGTAGGAAAGCAAATTATAATACAGCAAGAGCAAGGTTTTGTTTTTCCTGCACTGAAATACATTGTGCTATTTTGTATGCCCTATGTTTTCCTAGGCTTCAAAATCTGGCACACTTTACTCCTGAAGGCAGTGCTGAGGAAGAAGTACATGACTGGGTTCAGCATCCCGCTCACACCGGTCAGAGCAGAGGTGACCCAGTTGACTCTGCCCAGTGCCTCCTGAGTGGCACTGCCCCGAGACTGTGAATGACGCGGCTCACGTGGTAGGGCATGAATGCAATGAGTTCATAATAATAAGGATGATAATTTGATGATAATGATAACTTTACAGGTCTCGAATTGTTTTGTTGTTTTTGGCCTCTTATTCTCAGTAGTATGAGAGAACTATACACGTTAGAGGAATAAGAAATGCCACAACAGTTGAAACAAGAGACGTGGGTGTGTTTGATGCAATAGTGAGTCTTGTTATGAGGGATGTCTTTTTGTGAGAAAAGCATTGGACAAGTTGCTACAGTCCCTAAAAACCAAAGTGTACCGACAATAATCTTTGGATACTTGGCCTTTCCTCAACCTTTGATTTGACTGGTAAGACCACAGACAGAAATCTATCCTGGCTGAACAGTCTCATCAGGTAGAGGCTGCAGTACATGTTGAGGTACAGTTTACAGAGCACCTGCCCCAAAGTCCAGACTGTTGTTGATGTGATGCACTACACGCATGGGGAGAAGGAGAATGTAAGAGATATCTGCTACTGCTACTGCCAGGTGACACAGAAACACCTTTGATGGAGAGGTCCTCTTCTGGTTGTAGAACGCCCACAGTGCCAATGCATTTCCAGGAACAGCAAACATTAAGATAAGGATGTAGAACGTGGCCAAGGCGATGTTCTCTCTGTGAGAGCCTCTGAAATGCCAGCCCGGCTCCCTCTGCTGCTCGGAGATGTTCATGGCTGGTGTGTGTCAAGACAGTCGACTGAGAGAGAAGATCAACACACATTTCCCTATTGTCTATGTGATTCTATAAGTGTATGGCAGGTCAGTGACGAAATGTGTAAATCATGTATGAGTATGAGTAAGCATTGTTGGGAAGTAACAGAACACATACAACATACATATTCAGAATACTGATTGTGAGTAACTGTATTCTACTACAGTTACTCTTTCTTTTCATGGTTACTTTTCATTAATTACTTTTCTAAAATCAGAGGTATTTGATCATGAAATTTAGGCTTCAAACGTCACTGGGGAGAATATATGATCTTGCTTGAAAACACAAAATCTACATCTTTTTTAAAATTTAGTTTTAACCTAGAATGTTTAAATTGTGTATTTGTATTGCTGTGTCCACCTGCACAGGGACTAGTGTTGGGTGTTACACCAACAACAATGTTTAGGAAGAGACAGGAACCGAAACAAGGAAAGTAGAAAACCCACAGATATGACTTCTGGTGGCAGGTCATGTCCCAGTCAGACATAAGCAGCTTGTAACATTGTAATGATGTTCTCTATTTCTATTATTGATGATATGTCATTTGAGCCTGTTTAAAAAGTAGTTTGTTGTTTACCTCTGTTTAATGTAAAACACACAATAACCCATATTTATTTTACAATATTACAAAAAGGTAATCCCTAAGTAATGTGGCCGAGCTTAGTTACTTGCTTTCACAGTAACAGTTGTTGTACTAATTATTATTGTTAATATTATTGTTATATTTTTTTTTTAGAAGTACTAATGTGTAACTCCCCCGACCCGGGGTCAGCAGATCAGCAGTAGCTAAATCTGTAAAGATTACTTATTTCTTTTGCAAGATTAATTAATTTGTACACGTTCTCTGACAAACAAAATAAACTAAACTTAGTGTCATCTGAGGTCCATTTCTTTATCTTATACTCAAAATGAAAACAGAAGCCTGTTGCATGCACATGTCTTTATTTTTGCTACTCCGGTTTTGTCTTAACCATGTTTCTTTTAAGGTATGATTCTTAAAGCTTTACAAAAAAGACCAAATATTTACAAAATCTATTTGTGCAAACATCATTATTCTTTTACACCACTCTCCTAAAAGTATTTGAAAGGCATGCATACAAATAAACTTTGGTATGTTAACAAAACTACTCATCTTTTAGTACAAGCATCTATGTACAAATGGCAGAGCTGATATATGTTTCACTTTGTTTAGTACAGTTTACATTGACAACACTTTCACTTCGACCGGCAGCGTGTATGCTCTGGTACACTTTTGAGAGCTTTAAATTCTCCCAAATCTCATGACTGGAGAGTAATTGTACATGTTTTGGCAATAGGCACACAAATGAAAACTTGTACTACTCATTAAACCAGTACTATATGTTTAGAAGTTGGCAGTTCCAATGGGTGACAAAGATGAAAAATACTACACAAAAAAAGATTAATAAGACTGTATACTATTTGCGTGTATACATTCATAAAAAAGGCATTTACAAGGGTTGTTTTAAAGCAAAATTAGAAATATAAGATTAAATAAACTATGATTATCTAGCCTCTGTTTTGAAAAATAAAACTCATTTTACACATGATTGTACATCAAGTTCCTAGTCATTTAGCTACATCAAGAAAAATAGATTTTTAACATCCTTTTATAGTGGCTAAAAGATTCTATTACCAAAATATCTTGCAAGCGGCGGATGAAAAAGTGAAAAGTGTCATAATACAGGAAGTGCATCAACAAAAATAAACCCAAAATATATGAAACATGGGTGCTGTGGTCTAGGCAGTGTCCTTAGCCGCGGTTGGGATGCAGGACTTCCCACTGCTGCTGCTGCTGCTGCTGCCGTTGTGGGCCCTGAAGCTGTTGAAGCTCGGTGTGTGTATGGTGCGGATGCTCTTACCGCCCGGGCCCAGAGGGGTGGGCGAAAGAGGGGAGGGGGTGGAGGCGGGTGAGGAAGAGGAGGAGGAGGAGGAGGAGGAAGAGGGGTGCACTCGCCCATTCTGCGTGGAGAACGAGAGAGCTTTACCTGTGTGCTGCGAGGAGGGCAGTTTGAGGGATCCGTTAGACAGAGAGGGGATGTGCGAGGTGGGGAGGGGGAGCGAGCCGGAGCGGGCAGGCAACATGGAGGACTTGGTTATGGTTACAGAGGAGGAAGAGGAGGAGGAAAACGAGTTAATGTTGTTAGTGGCATGGTCCGGCGCAGGCTGGGAGCCGCATTTAGTAGAGCTAGGATAAAAAGCGGGGATTTTAGACACGGGTACAGACTGGGAAGTGGTTTTATGATCCCCTCCCACTCTTTTAGCACTTCCGTTAGCCTGCAAACAGATGCCAAAACAGATACTGGTTGTCAAATCAAATGGTACAAAATGCAAGACGATGTTAAACAAAAAAGAACTACAAGTTATTGACATACAAGACTAAACATTGACATCACTCTGACTAATGACTAAAAGCTGTTAAAGTTTGTTTGAGAGAAGAAAAAAAAAAAGGCAGACAATTGTGGGTTAAAATCGTGACGTTGCATAGGAAGGCGGTGTATTTTAGGGCGGAGGTGTTATGGGGTTAGAAAGGGTGAGAGCGACAGAGAGAGAGCTGTCATTCCAGTGTGACGGTGCAAAGAGTGGGAGGAGTCTTTTAAAGGGGAGGAAATATGTACATCACCATGAGTTAAGAAGCTGTGCAGTTGTGCGAGAAGGTGGAATAAAAGTCATTTTAGCTTGTCGTTTGTTTGTTTTTTGACAGAAGCATCTTGGGAGTGGGAATGTGGCAACACTGTTTAGGAACTCAGCTGTGATGGAAACTGGAGGATGGGATGACAACTTGGATGACGACATGGTTAAGAGTCCATTTCCTGTTGCCATTTATCCAGTTTTTTTTTTTCTTTTAAGTCACCAACACAGCCAAAACCATGAGCAGTGTGGACATGCAGAAGCATACAGTACAGTGATGTTATTGGGGGGTAATAACAGTCAAGAGTCAAAAACATGCCTTCTTGAGAGAAACGTTAACAGATCCACAGTTGCCAGCCTTGGCGTTTGTAAGATTTATTTTCTTTTTTTTTTTTTTAAACACATCATAGCTCAAGCTTTGGTAGTCTTTTCTCCATTATGGTACATGCCTCAAGTTCTGATGCCTTATATATATTTTGCAGGCCCTAAAGTAAAACTACCTGTCGGAACTGCCTCTGAGCGTCCTGCAGTTTTTGCTGTTTTCCTGCTTTTTCTGTGGACGACTGCCTGGACTTCGCGGACAAAGGGACGGGCATCCGACTAGTTGGGGAAGCGACACTGGCATTCTGCAAGGGGATCCAAACGGAAAAACAAAGAGAGATATGAAATAAAAGAAAGGGGGGAAAAAACACACACCATTCAGGAAGTGTGAAAATTTCTGGTAAGGAGAAGTTGTACATGAACACCTCAATATTGTGAAACAGTCATAGAGCATGCACCCCTTTAGACATTATACATTTAAACATGCAAAGAGGTCAACAAAGATCCATCGTGAGTGTATCTTTGATGAGGAGACTGACACACCGTTTTAAGCAATGACTTCAAGGAAATACACAGATGGAAGTCAGAAATATTGTATTAAAAATGCCACCCAATCATGATGTCCCCATGATTTCACAACGTGGGAGAGACAGAGAGAGCCACGGGGGCTTTTTTCAACACTTCCCAGCACCAATGGAGTGAAAATAACTGTCATTGTTTAGTGGTTAAAGTGAAGGTAGATTTGAAGGAAAAAACAAAAACAAAAGAAGAACCCAAAGGCTTCCCGGAGGTGATAAGAGCTAGATTGAGACCTGTTGTATGGAGCAGGGGGCACTGGGAGCATTGGGGTCAGATGATGCAGTAGTAGTAGTTGTAGTACTGGCGGTGGTGGTAGTTGGGGCGACTACAGGGCGGGGAAGGATTTTGGGTTTCTTCAGTGCGCTTTTCAGAGGTGCCTTTGGGCCAGAGCCTCTAGAGGAAGGAAGTGAAGTAGATCTTTTCAAACTTGCATCAGATTTCTTGCTGTTACCATGAACCTCCTCAGCGTTAACAGTATCGTCGGGCGAAAGGGGACCCATCTCACTAATGGTCGTCTCCAGCTGCTTGATGGTCTGCTCCAGACTGTCCAGTGTCTTGTACGTGTTCTTGCGGATCTCGTCCGTGCGGCACTGCGAATCAGAGTTTTGCTTCTTGAGCGGCGGCGGCACGTCCGACGGCCTCCCCGCTAACGATTTGGAACGCGAAATCTCAAAGCGCTTGGCCTCCTTGTGCTGTTTGACCGTACCATCCGATTCCTCCTCATCTTCATACACAACCACCTGTAACGTCTTCTTCCCGGACTTTGTCCCCGTGCGGATCGCCTGAGTCAAAGCTGCCAGTTGCTTCTTGGGGAACTTGAACTTGAATTTCTTCTTGCCGTCCTTGCCGTCCCCATTCCCCGTGCTGTCTGATATTTCGTTGATGGAGGATGAAGACGAGGAAGACGGGCTGTGATCCGTGCCAGATTTGGACTTTTTGCCGTCAACCGCGTCCCCAGCTGTTGCCTGCTGCCCGCCACTCCTTTCACTGTCCGACTCCTCGCACTCCTCGTCAATCGTCTCCTCTGAAAGCATCCTCTCCAACTCCTCATCACACTCGAAGACGGTGGACAGTCTTTTATAAGCTGACCGGATGTCCATAGGCTCATCGAATATTATAATGACCGGTTTCTTGTTGAAACTGTGATCCGGTGAATCCACGGGCGAGCTGGGTTTGCTGCTTGCGTTACCTACAGTTACAGTTTGTAAGTTTTTTACATTCACCAATTCCTGATATTCCCCATTGGATAAGGCCTGAACTCTTGAGTTAGTGATCTTAAAGGCGATGTTGTCAGGTGGTGGAGGGGCTTCTTCCCCTGGCAAATCCGGGCTAAGACTTGCCTCTTCGTTTGCCTCCACAGTTTTACCTTTAGGGGGCGCCCTGTCTACATGAACAACCTTTGCCGTTATCTCTTTATTGCTCTTCACGACTGTCAGAGACTCGCTTATGACAGGCTTATGTTCTTGCACAAATTTTTCCTTTTTCTTTTCATTGTTTATTTTGTTGCGCAAATTTCCCTTCTCCATTTCCGTACTTGTCTTCAAAGACTCGGAACGTCTCATGTGTTTCCGAGGAAGCTTGAATCCGTTCAGTCCGACGGGTTTTGGAGAAATCGGTGGAGGTGATGTAGGTGACTTGGGTTGCTTTGTTTGCTGCTGCTGCTGCTGCTGTTGTTGCTGCTGCTGATGCTGCTGTTGTTGCTGTTGTTGTTGTTGTTGTTGTTGTTGTTGTTGTTGTTGTTGTTGCTGCTGCTGTTGCTCTGAAGGATTAACATTGACATTTGAGACCTGTGATGGAGGCGGGACAGGTTCAGGGGCGTCCTCTTGTCCAGGTGTGGGCAGTGGATTTTCTTTGGGAATCTGTCCAGTGACGTAGTAAATAACCTGTAAGGAGAGCCAATGAATTAAGATACTTTTGTATAAAGAAAAAATTACGACGGCATTTTCCATAAAAGTCATTTTTATACACACCCCTTGGCTTTGTCGAAGTGTAGTATTCCCATTTTCATCCGTTTCTGGATCTTTCTCCTCCCGTTTGGGCTCTGTGTTCTGGTAGGAAATTATATTACCATTTAACTGTGTGTCTGTGTGGAAATTACGGATGACCCGAGCAGTAGCCTTACTAATTATGCAAAGGCTTAGAATATATTTCAGTGTTCAATCTTTTTTAACATATTTAAAAAAATAAAATACTGAATTGATGTTGTTTATTTGGTTTTTGTACTTAAAAAATAAAGCACTATGTAACTTTCACCTGCCGTCTCAAGTCTAGGTACAGATCATAACCTAACTCTTAGTAAGAATGTATGTTTTCCAAGGTGTTTTTGAGCAATAAAACATGTGTAATTGTACTTATTATCTTAAATGTATGTGTTTAGCGCCGTATTGTAGAACATTAAGAGATAAGCAGGTAGTAAACCCTCCACCAGAGAAGTTACACAGTGCACCTTGGAGTAGAAGCAGCAGCTTTTACAACCTTAGATACACATCTGCATTTAGAGTGACTTATTTACTTCTGCGTCATCCAATTAAGATTAGGCAAGTTCAGGACACACAACAAATACAATCTGATGAAAGAAAACAGCTGTGGTTGGGAATTTGAGACATTAACGGTGGCAGACATACTTGTAAAGCGGAAAAGGCAAACTGAGGGTAAACAGCGGAGGAATAGCAAAGTCTTGAATCAGATCAGGTGAAGGACAGAGGCATGCGAAACAGGCCAGACTGACCTCTAGTGAACCAAGTCTGCAAAAATAACCTGTGTTTGGTAGGTCCTCAAAGAAAGACAGAGGGCACTGCTTTTTACTCATTTATTTATTATAAGAAAAATGTGCTATTTCAATGACAAGACATAAAATATACTTGCACACAGCAGTTGGGAGTAATCAAACATTTTTTTTCTGCAGACATAGTCCAGAAAGTTTGAAGTTTCGGTATAATCCAAAAGGGATCAAAGTGAGGGAGGAAAACGTGGCAGCGAGGATAAGGAACTTGTGAAGGCAGCAGTTATAGTTCTCTGGAGTGAAAGTAAAGGGTGCAGATGTTGTAGAAGTTTTAAGCCGTCGGCAGTGTCAGACAGTTGGGAGAGGCAGGCAGTTAGCTGGGCTGCGGTGCATTGGCGCAGAGTTTACCTTTTTGTCTTTTAGGGGCAAAATCGTCCCCGCTCTTAGCTCTCTGATTTGTGGCTCAATGCGAGGTGTGGGCTCAATCAAACTTTTCACCTCTACTTCTTTGTTTGAGCACTTCTGGAAAACCTAAAAACAAGTGTAGAAAAGGGGGGGAAATGGATTTGATGTCAAACCCCGAAGGAGGAGGAATTTGACAGCCCACCACAAAATCAAACATGACGAGAGAAAAAAGGACAGACACCGAACACACCCAAATACAGAAAAAGACGGCCCGTGACATCGTGACCGTGTGTTTGCGTGGCGTGAATCGTGCGTGGTGAATCTGACCTGGAGCTCTGCCATGATCTTCTCCCCCTCGTCCTCCTCTTTCGGGGCCGGGGGAGTGGCAGGGCGAGTCGCAATGGGAGGTGTGCTTGGCTTGGGTTTGGTCTCCGGAGGAACTTTGGGTGACCTGGGTTGGGGAGATGGAGGTGGATGCTCCTCTTCAACTTCCTAATTTACAAGCAAGAAAAAGAGGTTTTTATTAATTTGATCACATTCTTGAAAAATCAAGAAGCTATAGTGACAAACCGGAGTTGATGTGGACTCCTTGCGTGTGAAGACCACCTCTCCGGACCGGGTGGTGGTCATGCCTGAGGTGGGACTGGAGAAGGTTTTCCTTGGAGGGGGAGGTGGAGGAGACTTGTTGGCCTTCTCAGATCCTGTCTTGGTGCCGTTGTCTTTGGATGATTGTCTCGTTACAAGAGGCTGGTCGCTGTTCACCCTGGGCGATCTTTCCAGAGTCGGCTTGGAAGGCTTGGGAAGTTTTTCCGGTGCTTTTTTGACAGATTTTTCCGTGTTGCTTTCAGGTTTCAACTCTTCTGCAAAAACACCAAAGACTTAGTTGAAAGTATTTGCATTGTGGAGCGTCTGTCATTTGCTGGTCTCCAAGGAGATGTAATGGCTTTGCTTGGATTGGTATTAAAGATACTGTGCCTGATTCTTAAAAACATGAAAAACAGAACTAGTTCATTTTAAACTCTTTGCAGCAATCCACATGAATCGCGCACGTATTCAATGCATTTTGATGATCCTAAATGTTCACTGTTGTGCGCTTGAACAAGAGCGAGTTTTGCCGTCACAGTTAAGCTAATGCTGCGTTCAAGTTGTCCTCGAAAGTCAGATTTTTTGAGCCACGGCTTGTAAATTCACGCTGGAACACCCTCAAACCTCGAAATCCCTTCTTGGAAACTTGGGCAACATTTCAGAACCCTGAGTTTATCCGAGTCCAACATGGCTGAGCCCTGAGTTTTGATAAAGTTTAACATCTGATAAGCGTTTGAGTTTTAAATGCTCTGTGATGCTAATATTGCTAACGTCAATACGGAGCTAACATCAACAAAAGCAAAAATTCCCTCTCAGACATTATAAACTGCAAATGTAATAACTATACTAAATTAATTTAATTGAATCCACATTTTTGGCTTATTGTAGCACTCTACATGAAATGTAATCCACTGCTCAATGTTTTTACAATTTGACAACAACAAGCATGCTAACAGTGCACTTCCTGTTTCGCTGAGTTTTTTTTACCCTGTGAGCTGCTTTTACCATAGACGTATCTGAACAGGGGCAAAAAAGGGACAAAGCTGATTTTACTTTGTTACATGAAAAAAAAAAATCAGGTACAGCTCCTTTAAACATTTTTATCACCGTGGAGACAAGCACAAGGCCAAGTTATAGGTCAGATCTGAGCAATAATGCATGCTTTTTCTAGTCCTGCCAAGTAAACAATGCCATATTATAGAACATTCTTGGCCAAGCAATAGCATCTCCATGGAGACAAGCAGACGGCGCACCCTCCAGCAGAAGAGTTACATATATCAAGCCTAAATATACACCTGTTTTATATGACACTTTTTTGAACACTGGAAATAGCTTTTTTTGTTTGTACCTGTTGGGGATTCCACAGTCTCAGGAGTGATAGGTTGTTCCATGAGGGCAGCCTTCTCTTCCACTTCAAGATTAGGAATTCCTTTCATCATATTTGCCTCAGCCTCCTGAAGTATCTTCTCAAACTCTTTTCCATCATAGAGGCCCATGTTCTGCCTCCTCTCCTCCCATTCCTTCTCTGCAGCCTGTGAGACAAATAGACATTGTAGCTGTGCGTATGTAATTACAGTATATTGATATTGAAAGACAAATAATACCTTTATTGACATTGCTCTATTTTTTTCCGGGTTTTTCTGCAGCTCCTCTATGATCATGCCCTTGTGAAAAGTGCTGTTGCCGTTACTTGCTGGATTCCCGTTGGTTTTCTTGTGGGCAGGTGGGTCAACGGAGATGCCCTTGGGTGACTCCCGGCCTTGAAGCTTGCTTTGGGTGGGACTGGGGGAGTTTGTGGGGCTAGGCGTGAGAGGTGGGCCAGGCTGAGTGGCCAGTGCTCCCGACTGTTGGGACTGCTGCACGAGGACCATGGAGCTCTGCACTTTGTGGATTACAACCGGGGAGGAGGGCATGAGTTCGGATCTAATGGTCGGGTTTTGGGGCTCGGACGGGGCGGGCGTGGAGCTGGTGGGGGCTGATACAGGGAGGGAGTGAGTCATAGTCTCAGCTGGAAGAGGGCTACTGTCTGCTGGATTGTTAGCAGCAACAGGCGTCTTCTGGGGGATTTCAGAAGCACTTCTGTAGAGAGGACAAAGACATCGATTTACTATAGTTACTATTGTAGTAAAGCAATTGTCACTTCAAATATTCAGCAACTGATGACCATAGATGAGAAAAGTGGTTAAACTTACATTCAGAAACATAATGTCATTCACTAGCTAACAGTAATTGCATTTTTGTAAATAAAAGTGGCACTGTTAATACTACTACTGATAATACAACTCACTATTAAAAATACTAATTCCACAAGTAGAGTCAAAAGCACTAAAACTATATTAACACATCCAAGCTTGCATAAATCATACACCAGCTTATATCTAAAGCTATTTCAATTCACTAGTTATAACAATAAGAGCATTTTGTAACAAAAACTAGTACTGTTACTACTGCTACTAGTAATACCACACCCATTACAAATACACCTTCCACTACTAGGGTCCAAGTACTCGACTAAAACTACATCACTGTAATAATTAACAACCAAAATATTAACTGACTTAGTTATTGTCATTCACCATTCAATATAAATAACAAAGTGATAACAAAATTGTTAAAACTACAACTATAACTCTATGCCTACCACTATCTAATAGGGTCAAAGAAATCTACTATAACTATATTAATATATTCAATTGGCTCTATAATATGATTTTCATGGTTCGATAACATAGCCTGTTTGAAGTCAGAATGAGAGAGAAGTCACAAGTGACTTTTGTATCTGTGACATATTAAAATGGAAATGAGGAGCTGCAGTGTTCACCGAATTAATTCACTTATCGCTTCACTGACGGCAATGGAAGTAAATCAAGTCGGACGTCACACTCCTCTGTCCACACAAAATGACCTCTTTGATGGGATGAAGTCGGCCTTCCAGAGTAATCAGGGCGCACAATCTCCCACAAAACCGATCTTGTGAGTGGCTCGAAGAATTGCTTTTTGTTTTCCAACCTTTAGCTCCCTCTTTTCCTCTCTCTGCAGATTTTCATTTATTTTGGTGCCTTTTTACTTTGCTTACTTCCTGAGTCCGCTGAGTATATCTGTGAGCATCTTGACCCTCTTCAGCATGCTGTCTAGTTTATGAGGCTCTTCCTTCAGAAACTTCACAGCATCCACTTCCACTCGTAGCACAGCTCGCATCCTGGTCTGCAGAGCTGGGAACTCCCCTGGGGTAAAAGCACAAGTGGTGTTTAGATAATAATGTGAATTTATTAGTTTACATTTTTCCTATCACTAGAAATTACTACAAGACCTGACCTTTGAGGCCAGCCAGCGACTCGCCCACTTTCCTCAGAGTGACGGCTCCCTCCTCCACATCTTTCAGGGTCACTGTTCGCTGGGTCCCGCTGTTGTCCATCTGCAATGAGCCCACGTACTGCTCCAGCTCACTGCACACAAAGTGATAACGATTTCTAAAGTTAATTAAGGAGACTCTATAGTTTTTTGAATTTTTACATTTCTATTGTGGATTATTATTTCTTCAAGAGCATGCTAAGTAAAACTAGTCGGTGTACTCTTTAAAATAGTAAAATGTATCAGTTACTTTGCTCAACTGTATATACCACTTAAGACACATCATAATTGTAGTTACCAACTTTAAACAGTAGGGGGCAGAGAACCACCATATAGAAAAGTGTGAACAGTAACTAAACTCTCACAATTTCCTAGTTTGTACCAAATGAAGAAAGAGCTGTATTTATGCAATAGTATGTAATAACATTTATGTACAAACTTCATTTTCTTTCAAGTATGTCCTGAGCGTGGCTCTATTGTGCTGACTGTATCATGGCACTAGAGGCTGTACAAATCATAGTGCCTCCCCCAGAGAAGACAAGAACAAAACAGCATGTTAAATGCCCTGTTATATCAAGCACTGTTGGTATTGGAAATTATGATGGAGACTTCAAGCTGAGAAGGAAATTTTACTACCCTTTTTTTAAAGCCATAGACAAAACCGAAATATCTCAACTATATATGGTATTTTATTGAACATTATGTTATTAGATATATTATAATAATAAGATTGGAACATGACCACCAAAAATGTATCTTATGTTATGTTTAGGCTCCTATTCAGCTGCGCCTTTTACACCTTTCACAGTTTTCCTCACTGCCCCTAAACCCATTACCAAACCCTATTTAAAATGGCAGCAGATGTATTTGCTGACCCCAAACTGGCTGGATACTAACATTAAATGCGAGTTTAATCCACTGACTTCTGGGCCTGCTCATTCCCAGCCCCTCTAAGCTTCAACCATTGTGGTTTATTGGAACACAATAGTAGGACAACACTTTTTGACCTTGCCCTTAAAAAATCGAAATAAAAAGGATTCAATAACTGCTTCAAGTTGGCCAGAGAGCGCCGGTCAATCAATAATTAAAAGTATATTATTTTAAGTGGTTGTCGGAGGCTTGTCAGAGTAAACTTGTTGGCTGTCATTTAGAGTTTGATGGATTGTTAAAGTTTGAATGAAGAGGCCAGGTAATGCCTTTGGGACATGTTCTAAATAAGGAAGCACTCTGTCAGGAACTTTAGGGTGTGTATTGCCTCTGTGTTTGTGTGTTTGAGTACTAAAAATCCAGCTTACATTACACACAGAATGCAGTGACCTGAATTCACCTGAGTTGTGTGAGAACGCGCTCCTCTAGCGTTAGATACTTGTGGCGATCTTCTTCCACAATAGTTCTTTGCTTCTGCACGGGGTCGTCCGCTCGCTGCATGGCCTCGGCTAGTTTTACGCTGATCTCCTGTTCGGCCTTTTTCAGCTGCAGCCGTAACGCTTCTTGGTTCTGGAGCTAAAGACATGAAGGCATAAACAGAGCAGGGTGAGCAATGAAACTGCCAGCTTAGTATTATAATAAAGTATAATCATATTATCTTGTATTGGATAATGCAAAGTGGTGAGGACTGGAGAAGATAAAAAAGCCTTGCCTGGAGCTGTCTCATTTGGTGGAGTTGCATCCTAAGGTCAGAGACATTCTTCCTGAACTGCAGGAGGCTGACTTTTATTGGGGCCTTTTCCGTAGGGGCCGTGGGTGTCTTAGGGGCCAACACTGGAGAGCCACCTGTGTGCAGACATGTTCAAGCTTGGTTAATTACAAATACACAGTATAATAAAAAATCGTTAAAAAACTTCATTATATACAGTAGTTACAGTAGTTAATGTTTGGACAATACTACTATTTATACTAACGAAACATTGCTACTACTGTGTTCATACTATTAAAACTGTTATGCAATGAGAATAAACAGCACCTCTGAATACATATAACATTATTATAATTTTGCAGCACTAATAATTCTTCTCCTCCTGGTAATTAGTAGACTCCTCTGGTCTACTAATTACTGCTGAGATGATCTTACAAGTCCTTTCTATCAATCCCATTTTTCTCCTAGCAAGTTACACAACTGTCAGGTTCAATATTTGTTTTAGAGCCGCAACCAACAATTATTATACCTTAGTTAGCATAGTATAGTTAGTATAGTTAAACGATTATTTCTATTGCACATTTTGATTTTTCACCCTAATAAAGGTTGAAATATGTTTTTTTTTAAATCTATATTGCCGCTGTTTTTGTTATAAAACGTCTTTTGTCATATGTTTTGAAGTCTGTACAGTTCAAATAACTATAATGATTATAATCAAAATATGCAAACTATGATCTAATTTAACAATCCAATTCAATTTAATACTGCAGCCATAATTTGTTTCATAATGTTCTAAACACTGGTCTGCCTTAAACCTTAGAGAGTTGAGAACAGTTGTAATATTTGGCGCTTTCTTCATGGTCACATTTATAGCTATAATGTGGACGTATGAGTCTATTAAGCGACCCAGCCCATTTCTCACAATACGACGTGCCTGTTTGAAGTGAAAAACAAAGCTCCCTCGCCCTTTGCTATTTTCTACACAGGAGACTTTAGTTTTCCACTGGCCCATTCACTCCAGTCCAAAGTGTGACAGCTGCCTCAACTTGAAGTACAGCTTCTGTTTTGGGCTTGGGGAAAGCAGTGTATTAACATGCAATAACAACTCTGCTGTTTTGAAAGGTTTCGGAGCTGAAAATACAGTCCAGTGAGGTGTGGGAACATTCAGTTGGCGAACTAAGATTAATTTACTTATTACAGTGTTTCATGCTTTAAATACTGTAACTGACAAAACTAATCAAATTAAATAACTTTTGAATCCCAATGTGTTTTAGTACAAATTAAATAATCATGCAGAACTTACTCTTATTGTCAATTGCCCAAGTTGGTTTAAAATGGCAAGAAACAGCCATTTTAAACCAAGAAACGGCCAATTTCTTTGCAGTGGATAATCGATTCTTGAGTACTTTTTGCAATGGACAATTTAAACACCTTACCTTATGCTAACGACTCATCTTTTGCACAGTAATTTTGCTTAACTGCTTTGCTTTATCTTTGGCTCACATCTTAAACCAACATTTGATTAAATCTTTGTGATACACATTCTCCTAAACCACCCATAAAGTTTGAGTTCTTTTTTCAAACAAATCTGCCAACAGACTTCCCACAAGCGCAGATTAAATCAGAGAATCTTTTTGGCATCTTCGATAGCCGTAATAGCTCAATGTTTTGAGTTGCTCGAGTTGCTGGATTTTAGTCTCCTAACATCTATTAAACAGTATGTACCTAGGATTGGGATGAAACCTGAACCAGCTAAGCAGAAAGCCTAACTCTGTTTTCCCTCCCAGCACTGGAGCTCATAGCACACTGTTGACTGACATTAAAGTAGGGGCTTGTCTGCACATGAATTTACCGTACTAAAACTCCAAATTGACCTGCAAAAAGCACGCACACCAGTAAAACTTACCGGAGCTGTGAGCGCTGTGGGCAGGGGAGGATGTATTTGGTGGTCTCTCGCTGCAGTCAGAAGAAAAGCACTTGTGAACATTAATGATAACAAAACTGAAAATACCCTCGTTTGTGGTTTAGTTTTAGTAGTGAACAAAGTATGAGGAGAAAGACAACTAGAGGTTAAGATGATGTTAATGTGATCCGCTAGCACCGAACGCACACATGTTGCTTTCAAAACATATTAGATGGTCCAGGAAACATTAATACAACAAAATGCAACAGGCCGAACCACAACCAGACGATTCATTCACAGTGATTCTTCAAATGATCCCACACAGTTAGGTCAACCCAACCCAAATGACACTAAAATGTTCATAATCAGGGCTATACTTTGATGTTTGCTCTGTTAGGTCATGTTTTTCTCTTTTTATCCTGGTGAAGCCCCATTCTGTCCTGAACTGTAATTGCTTACCTTATAGACTCCGTGGTGCCACTAGTATCTGGGCCCTTTAAAAGTGCATGCTGAACAAGACCAGTCAAGCTGGCAATCTGTTGCTCCATAGCCTTCATTCGCTCTCTGTTGAAACATCAAAACACCTACTCAACACAGAGGCCTATGGGTCATCGGGATATTTGATAAATGAGATTGAAAACTTAGAGTAAATTCAATGTTTAATGCCATTGTAAATACACTGTGACTTTGACTTACAAGTGAAGACGAATCTAACATGTAAAAATACCATATTATGAATAAAAGACGCAGACGGCAGCTGTGTCTCTTGTGGCCCCAGGGTTGGTAACTGTAGATTTATGTTGGCTTTGAGTAACGGGCCATCTGAGGACTGTGTTACTAATCTGTCCATCAAACCTCGATCTTTATTAACACTGATATTTTTAGAAAGCAAAACATTGAAAGTGTTTTGTATAATACCTTCAATCTTTTTCATGATTCTCAGGGTATTTCTAAAAGGAATTAGAGTCTCAGGGAAAAAATAATAATTGCCCACTCTGGCTTAGACCCTCCAGGTGGTCTAACTTGATTTGAGATACCATTTCAACTTGGTAAATATTATCTAGGTAAACTCATTGGCGTTTCTAGTGAAATAGTCCTTTTGCCCTTTTACCCTCCTCAGTGTTTATTATGTGCTTTCACTCAGAAGTCAGAGCGAGCATAACAACTGCAGATCTACTGGATTAACCCGTTTGAATAGACCCTGCAGTAGAGCTGTGATTTCTGCCAGGCTAACAGAAATATACTGTCGACAAACAGCCCTACACGTAGTATTGAGTTTCAGCAGTGGTCGTTCTGTCTACAGCTTTACACTCATAACGTCTTAATCGTCAAAATAATAATCTTCAGCTCTGCTGTTTGGGTTGAGCCTGTGAAAACAGTGGTCAGATACGCTGAGTGTTGAGTAAACAGTACAATGCAAACTGGTGCAGTCATGTAGTGTGGGCATACTGTGGATGATGTGACCGTGGACCTCAACTGGTAGTGTTCATGGACAATGAAGTGGAGTTTAGATCAGTTAGATTATTAGAGATGGAGGTTAAGGTGACACTAGGATGCAGAGTTAGTCCATGCCCCATGCAATACACTCACTAAAACTATTGTTCCCTTTCCCTTTAAAACATAGGCTTGGGACCCATTCGTACCGTGTCTGTTTCTCGTTACCCGCAGGGAGGGGTCCCTGAGGGTGACCTGGGACCTCTGTGATCACTGGTGACCCCATGTTGGCCCGGGCCTTGGGGCCTGTTCCATCATCCTTCCTAAAAGACTGTCGCACAGGTGAGCCCCTCTCTATGATGACCCCATGAGGAGGAACTCCATGAGGTGGGACTCCATGAGGTGGAACTCCATGAGGTGGAACCCCGTGTGGTGGTACCCCGTGTGGCGGTACCCCGTGCGGCGGTACCCCGTGCGGCGGTAACCCGTGTGACGGAACCCCGTGTGCCGGAATCCCGTGTGACGGAACCCCGTGTGGCGGAATCCCGTGTGGTGGAATCCCGTGAGGTGGAATCCCGTGTGGTGGAATCCCGTGTGGCGGAACCCCGTGTGGCAGTATTCCATGTGGAGGTCCATGGATGTCAATCATCCGTACTTCAGCCATGCGGTGAGGGGACGGGGGAGGCGTCTTGGAGCCCAAAGTAGGCAGCTGGCTGTTTCTGGACTTCTGTCTGTACAGAGAGGGGTGGTCCATGGTGTCTGTGGGGGTGGAGCTACTGTAAGAGCCTGTGGAGCGAATAGAAGCACGGTGGAATCCCCCCATACCATGTTCGGGAACATCCAGACCAGGACTGGGGTGTGGTCCATGGGCATTTGCTAGCATGTAAGGGTCTGCGTATATTCCCTCATTGCCCCGGGATAGACTGTGGCTTTTATTGGGCATGTCCTCATCTGGCTTCACGTCCCGCCTCTCCAGGATGGCACTGGGACAGGGCGAGATGGAGCGGACCGGGGCGCTGGCATTAGACAGTCTGTCCCTGGGCATAGTGGCGCTGCTGGGGAGGGAGCTTTGTCGCGGGCCAAAGGGGATCCTGGAGGGGGACGGTGGCATGGAGTGAGGGTTGGGGGGCACAGCTCCCTGCATTGGGTGGTGTGGTGGTGGTCCTATGGGTGGCTGCCTTAGCGGATGAGGGCCAGGATGAACCATGTCACCATGCATCTAAAAACACATTTTATTTCAACAATTAGAATTCTGTGTCATACAAACCTGAAACAAAACCATCCATTTTGCTCAAGGAAATACACAAGGTCAGCAGTTTTCACAGAGAAAAAATATCCGCGTGCAGAACAGTGAAACCCAAACCAGCGCCTTTCTATGGAATGTCCTGCTTCAACCACAGGCTTCAACAATACACGAAAGTAATGCTCTTTCTTTGACGGTTTGCGTAGAAATTCTGTATAATACTATTTTGAGACACATTTTGGCCACGAAATCTAAAAATACCAAGGAGTTGACGGACAGTTATTACAATTATTTTCATGTGCACCATCAGGTTATTATTGAAGAAAGCAAGTGATTATTGAAAACTGCATAATTGTAATAAAGACCATTTGCATACATGATTTCAAAATTTCAAAATTTAGAAACGTTTTGTTGTCAAATTTGATGTGAATTGTGTGCATATTTCTGTCAACATGTCTTTTCCAGTTAAACAATGTTTCTATTGTCCCTTGAAGGTATGACTCATATTAGTCAAAAGTAAATTACAGGCTTCCAGGTTTATCCCCGGCTTATTTGAAGATGAATAACTTAGTTGGTTTATAATTCATTTTACCAAGCAAGCCACGGAGTATTCTGACCAAGGCCAAGCTAAATACTGAGGATCACAAGATTTGTTGATACTACATAAAGGCAAAAGGCAAAGCACAATAATATGTTTGTTGTTGAATGCAATATTTGGTGCTGTTTTGATTTGTAGACTGAAAAAATTCCTCTGCTTTAGATGTCAACAAACAGTTGATGCATCACAATTATGAATGTGAGTAAAACAAATATAAGCTCTGACTGTCAAGTGTTTGTAGCCGGGAAACATTTTGTTTTCCTTTGTGTGCATAACACTGCACATTATGCATGTATGATGTATCCGTCAGGAATATCGTCTATTTTAAGCACATTCGACATTTTACTGTGCATCTTAAATCATTAACTAGAGAAGATGTTTTATTTAGGTTTTATAGGCCAGAAAAATCTGCATAGAATATCAAAACAAAAACTGAGCAATACTTTGACTTTGAGCAGGAACTCATTACAAACTTGCAGTTACTTTGCGTGCCCAGGTTTCTAATTCAGCATCGGTTGCCAAGTCAAACATGCAAACAAAGTATATTTACAGCATTAAACTATAAAGTGCACTAGTTTTGTTTTAAACCTCTTCCCATTCAACCCACCGTGTAAGGCAGGAGGCACTAAGAATTAAAAATCAACAACAATTCAATTGCCAATCACTGCACGAGTTACACATCCTTGGCCACGCCCCTTTGTGGGAGAGCGCAATCTTTGTCTACTGATTGACTTCTGCAGAGACTTGAACAACAAGAGTGTGGAGAGTTGCTCTGACTTGTTGCATCAATCATAAATCAAGAGACTGTTTTGTTCAATTTGTCTCTGTGAAAGGTTTGGTACAATGAGTCGAGTTTTATAGAGCCAATATAAAATAATAGGCTGTGTGCAATTATTTAAAAAAAAGAAGAAACTGTGGCTTAGGAAGGCATCTCATATATTTGCACTGACCTGGGAGATTCAAATCTAGAGGGTGTTGTCTATCTTATAAAAAGCATATTACAATAATGCATATATACATGAGAGGTAATGAGAAATAACAGTACTTCACTTCAAGTCATTTGTTCACTTACAAACTCATTAATCATAGTATTTGACACAATGAAAGGCACCAAGAGCAAGGTATTGTCCTATATTTTAAACATGTTTGTTCTGGTCGAGTTACAAAACTAGAGTTTTAAATCTAGCCCCCATGGCCCCGTGAAGCTATCTTTGCACTCCACAAATACTTCAAGTGTTAAGTGCATCCTGGTTAAACAGTAACAGTGCATGCATGGAGCCTCAATAGTGAGGTCATATTGTGTCACAATGTTTTCAATTTTCCAAGGTAAAACTTTTGACTTGACAGCTACATTTAGGGACTTACTGACAATGCTATCTGTAACATGAGATAGAAGGGTCAGACGAATTACCAGCAGATTCTAAGGATGGGACATTTTGAGGAAAAGATCTTTTGAGAGGCTTTTGTTTCATCAGCAGGAAGCAAACAGTTCACAAATCAGGACGGGAGAGAGATTAGAGCCGGTACAACGAGAGGAAGCGTATGGTGGCGTTGAATTGTAGCTTAAGCACGCTGCAGTCAAGCATGAGCGCCTGGACAATATGAGACCCCCCAATGGCAGATTAAAGGAAGCAGGGGGACATTCTTTCCCTTAACTGCAAACAAGTCAGAGGTGCTAGCTCTATGACTTGTTCTCAAAGTGTCGTGCAACTGACACGAACATATTGGTGAGTCGTTGATTTTAAATCCATCAAAAATATTTAACATTTTAGGCTGTTAAATTCCTATCTTGGTTCGGTTTTAGATCTGTTTTAGATTTGGTTTAGGCCTGATTCAGTCCCTTGTCCAGTTTTTTGGATTCACTTTGGAGAGTCTTGAAATGCAAATGGCGATCTGCGTTTCTGTGCTGAGGGCAAATTTAACTAATGTTTTCTTGATAAATAAAATCAAAATCCTACCTGTACTATATGTTTTGTAAAGCTAAACCTAGCATACACAAGAAACAGCTTCCAGTTTATCGCCAGGTTTATCTGCATTTATTTAATCAGCGTCGTTATGCCGCGTTTGCACGTCTCGAAATAATCATATAATAATAATATTTTTGGCCTGGAGTGTCGTGCGTCGATAAACAGGAAGCAGCTGATGCTATTGTGTGCTAGCTTTGTTTTGTTTGTCAGTTCAATAAAGTTATCATCACCGGAAATGTGGCGGTTTATCACGGTTTATCAAGATCAAGTCAGTGTTTTGTCAGAAATTATTCAACTTTATTATAACAATTTATATCTGCCCTCTTGGAGCTACTCAGGACCTCTTTCGAACCCCTTTAACAAACCAGTATGGTTCACTTATGGCAGTGGACACGCTTTTGGACCATCCCCATCCGCCACTGGAAAATTGTCCTATTTTTAACGCTTTTGTTCTGGCATATTTATTTCCTGGTTCAGCCCAGCTTTGGCCTTGATACAAGCAATCATGAGAGTAGTTAAGTTATTTGACGTGAAAAGATCTACAACCCTGAAGTTTTCGTACTGCCTTACCCTGGTGTCCCCGTTGGTCGGCCTTGATCCATGGCTGAACGCTTGGGCCGGGTCCTTGTGGTAGACTTTCAAACAGGAGTGGTCCGTGATGTTTCTGTAATCAGGAGAAGCAGCCGAGGGTAAGAAAGCAGCCCATGCATCGCCATCAGACCACGGCCGATCCTGTCTAGTCCTCATCCACCAGCGTTCCACCGGGAAATATGCAGACATAGGCCTCTTATGTGACATTTTGAGTCAATATTCAAAAATAAGATTCAAAAATGTCCAATCCTCTCGCTTATCATGGTGTTGACTGAATGTGGTATATGCGGTGCCAGCACTACAGACTCACAAGACAATGTTTTACAGCCCAGATAAAGGGTTAGTCATAAAGTACACAATGAATGGGAACCGCAGAAAAGGGCAAAGTCGCATAGTATTTTTTTCCTCTGCAATAATACTAGTGTTTCAGTCTACTGCCAGTCTGCATGCTGCATTATTGATAAGTCACGGTGGTGAATGCTAATCCAGGGCGTCTAAAGTACAAACATGGCAAAGAAGGAGTTTTCGAAGCAGGGTCTAAATCCTATAGTAGACCATATAAGAAGCTGACAGTTAAATAATCGAGTTGCTGAAATGTGTCCAAAAGCTGTTTTACCAACTGCATTTTAATGATACAAATCTGCTCCTGACATTTGTTGTGGTTGAAAATATAGCAAATCGTAGCATTTACCGTCAAAAAATAAAGAAATAAAAGAGAGACGAACAATTGGCATACATGTGTACACAAAGTAAAACAGAAGAGGTAAACTTGCAATTTTTACCAGATGTGACAGTGTAATATTAAAAGTCTTTTCGTATCTATCTGGTAATAATAGTACCGTATTTTTCGCACAATAAGGCGCACTTAAAATACTATAATTTTCTCAAAACATGACGCCTTACAATTCAGTGCGGAAAATACGGTAAGTCTACCTCATCTGTTTTAAGTATGTATAATGTATGTTTAAAATATTACTGTTATTTTGAATTTACCACCTGAATTACGAACTAATAATAACAGAGGAGAAATAGTTGTTTTTATATGCAAATTGTGATAAATTGTTTAAAAAAGGTCAAATGAAAAAGGGCCTATTTCCATTCATGAAATAGAAGAACTTCAGCCAAAACATTTACAGGGTTGTTTTTGCATATTTCTGATAGATTACAGAAATATCATCCACTATTAGGAGAATCAATACGACCCGCTCATAATTCAGAACGTTTACGTAAATCCCACCGCAGTAAAAGGATCTTGTTTTACCTGACGTCTGAAAGCTCGTAGTAGACGTTCCTCATGTCATCTTTCACGTAGACAGCGACGCTGGGCGACTCCAGCATCTTCATGTTGAGCTGCTGAGAGAAGGCACTGACGAACAGAGCGCGCACTGTGTCGATGCTGGTCACCTCGTTGGGCATGCGGATCTGCTTGGTCTCGTCGCCGTACTGCAGGTACAGCACGCCTATACGCGCACAGAACACACAAAAAGACAGGATGAGGAGCAGTACTGATAGTAATGTAACACAATTAAGGTCACAATTAGCAAATTGTTGTAGAATAACAAACATATACAATTATAACTGTAGTGTAGACTTCTAGGACCATATTCTGAAATGCAGGTGAGTCTTGTTTATACATTTATTTTTCAGTCTTCTCTCAAAAGTTAAAGCTCTTGGACATGTTAGAAAATAATCCTACCATTAAAACAAAAGCTAATCACAATCGAAATGCTTGTCCAAAGAATTGCAATTCTTTTTTTCTAAACTCATTCCGCTTTCTAAAACATTCTACACACTTCCATTTGATTAAAATGTATTCTGAAACTGCCTGACTATATGATTTTGTATTATCAAGTTAAGTTTATTTGTATCTTGCCACTAATTTTGTCTTCACTGACTCTTACAATGTTGTTTTACACAGCTTTTTTCAACTTTGCAAAAACAATTCCAGTCATTTGTAAGGTCTGTAGACAAAATACATTCTTGGTAGAATAAAGGCATGCCCTGAGCAACGATTAGTCGACAAAAGGGGCTGTGACACTTGGCAAAATCCCACAAAATGAATAGAATATTGCCAAAACAATTATGTACAAAGAGAAGCACTAGTAATCAGCATCTTTATGAGTGAAAAAGAAGCTGAAACTGTCCTTCCCAAAACTTCAGATAACTCATGCATTCTCCTTAATCTTAATAAAATACTAATAAATCCAATCACCCAATTAATCGACTTAAAATCTAAAAAAAAAACTAAAACCCCAGTAATTGTGGTACTTGAAATAGCTGCAATCTTTACTTTATCTGTTCTATTTAATGACTTTTAGTGTTTTACTTTATTAAATGTACCGGTATGTGTGATGTCTTAACAGTATGTAACAATTCAAGTCATTCAACATGAGTCACAAAAAAGAACCTGATCTCTAATCCAGTTTTGGTGCACGATTAATGTGGAGGGTGTGTTTTGTGATTTCGTTTCACACGACACGATCAACGCTAATACCAAAATAGCACCACAAAAAACATATTTAACACCGTGGAGCCCGACCACACACTTCTCACAATTAGGAGCGAAATTTGTAAACTGAAGTAGTAGAAAGTAGTTGGAGCCGAGCAGGCCGCGTGCCCAGGGTGGAACAGTAAAAGTCGGGCATCAAACGCACCGCGGCCTGAACCTCTGAACTATGGGTGTGGCTTTTGTGCAGCACTTCAGCGAAACAGATGTCTTTCTCTCTCTCCCACAATATTTATAGACACGCCCACTCTGCACTTGTATAAACAATGACTTGGAAATTAAAATGCAAGTCCATTCTCTGCAGCACTGATTTCCTCTGCAGTTTCAAATACAATAGAACAATACTCTAGTCGTTCCATTGATTTGTTTGAAATTTTTATAGAAACTTTCCACAATAAAGCGTTACTTCTGCCAGGCGTAAATCACTGCAGCGCTACCTTTGCAAAGTGAGCCGAAAATAGCAGGTTTAAGAGAAATGGCTTTAGCGTCGTGCCTTAAAAGGTAGTAAAAAAATGTACCAGATGTAGTCGAAATATTACACAAGATCCTACATGCTGGACGACGAGACAACGAGAGAGATGGGAGCGAATCCAGGAAATCGAAACCGCTAACGTTGTTCTTTATGCCCCGTCTCGGCAGCTTAACAAAGTGCCCATTTTTTAAGCCAAACTTTATCTCCCCCTCGAGAGCAGTTATGTTAACAGTCTGCGAGTTTCTCCAGCCAGATGTTAACAACTACAGAGCTAATGAGTGCCATGACAAAGCGTGCCATTGACGGAGCATTCTGCTGGATTTGAATTCTTCACCTTTGCTTCCATTCAACAATAATGAAAAAAAAAAGAGTGAAAAGCCCGGGTCTAACGAGGAGTCTTGTTGCATTCCTCAGAGCTTGGTTTCACTGTGAATTGGAAGCAAATGGTCAATGGGTTTCCGGACCAAATGGCAAGAAAATAACAGACTGTCTGAGCGGCTGGTCTGATCTCTTTCCAAGTTAAAAAGTTGGATATATCAGTGATCATCAAAACACTCCTGTACATAAAGTATATCAGTAAAAAGCATTAAAAAGTAGAATTATACAGGTATTTCCATGCAGTATATGTAATTGCAGATGTACTTACTTAGGAAAGCCAGAGATATTTTGTTTTCAATTCAACTATGACCGAGAATTGCAGCTTCAAATTGGAGTTTACAGGAGAATGTTTTCCAGTGTGAGTGTGTGGCAGTGGGCGGGGTATAACTATGTGGTGGCCCCATTTTTGATCCTCCCTCCATCGCCCCCCAGGACCCCCACTGTCATGGCAATTGTACTCATGTTTTGAAAAGAATTGAAAAGCTGTTGTGTACATTTTCTTTTCTTTTCTTTTTTTTTAATCTGAGGTGGAATGCCAGAAAGTTAACAATTGTAAAACTTCACAAATATTGTATTTTGTTCGTTTGGTAAGCAGATTTTCTTCAAATTTCATTTTACTTACCGGTACTAATCTCTTGTCTAGTATATATTGTTTTTACCAATGTAGCTCATATTTTTGAGAATCCCGATAACACAATAGACTGTATCATGTCAATACTACAAGAATGTGATAAAAACCTGTGTTTAAACATATTAGCTGAGGTTTAATTATCAGACAAATGTGAAACATCTGTAAAATAGATCACAAAAGTGCAAAAATATCACCTAATACTCGAAAAGCTGCTCATTTTGTGGCATTTTTACAACAAAAGATATACTCAATATTAAAATGTTGCATCATCAAAACAACATTAATGATATCATCTAAATTTCAATATATTGAATAAAATCTGAGATCCAACATTAGGTTTGGTTTTTCCACATTTTAGGTGAACCAGGTGAACATATGACATTATATTTCATTTTTTAATTCAGCAGATTATTCATATTACGATATTCAAATAGATTAATTCCTTTTCAATGACTTTGCTCTGTGCCTTTTGAAGTTTCAGATACTGGGTATAGAAGTGGAAAAAGGCTCTCTGTAATTTCTCTCAGGTCAAAAGGCCTGCCACTCAAAAAGCCTTGGTTATTATTACGAGACATTTCACAGATTTGAAAACCTTTCACAATAAACTCTGTCTTCAACATATAGATTTTCTGACAGGATGATGGTGAGGACAAATTGGGCATTCTTTAATCTAAGAGAACTCAAATTAAAACTCTTGGCTGTGTGTTGAGGTGGAAAATGGGAGAGAAAGAAGAAGATTTGCTGTGTCAAGGTGAAGCTGTTAAAGATAATACTTGCAATTTTGGATTATGAAACAAGGATTTTTTTGAACCATTGCTTGACGGTCAAACATCTTTTTGAAGACTTTTTGAAGACTTTTGACTTCTTAAAAGTTACATAAGCAGGGTTTGTCTTGTAGATAGATTTTTAGCCTAAGTTGCACTATGAAACTTTTCTGGTGGCTTGTTTCCATAGAGATGTTTTTGCCTGGGACGTTACATGATATGGCATGATGTTATTTATCTCCATGGAGACGAGCAGATGATGCCACCAGGTCCAGTTACAGATCAGATCTTTGGTGAGGCGAGCAGTGAGAATAAAACACCTGTAACTGAATAGATGCTAGTTAGATAAGTCTAATGCAATACTGTGGAACATTCCAGACAATGCAATAAATCTCCATGGAGAATTCACACAGCGCCTCTTTAAGGCATCAAATATTACAAAAGGCACTTTCTATTGGCTCACTTTGGAGACAATTGAACCGTACTGGTCTGACTAAGGGTCCAAAGGGGGCTGTGAGTAGCTCCCTGAGGGTGATGGCTCACTTTGCCCCCTGGAACTCTTTAGTGCAAGATGATTGGACAAAAGACAGACATGGCATGAGAGAAAAGCAGAAAATCTAATTTTTTAACCAACTTGATCTTGTGATTTCCAGTGATGATGAAAAACAAGCTCACATCTGTTTATCAAAGTACAGTGCTTGCGTTAAAACTGAAAATATCATAGTTCCAGGGCATAATGAATCTAATAATAGCGCAGTTTAATTTCAAAATAGTCAAGTTTTGAGTTGACAAAGTTTTACCTTTATCAGTTTAGTCAGTATGGTTAATTTTTTAACATCACCACCAATAATATAAATATGTGCACAGAATAATATGTACTTTCATGTATTATTATTATTATTATTGTCCATGGCATATTTATAACCATGAGTAAATTACATATCATTTTGTGCATTTTTTCAAAGCTTTTTTACTACCACACTACATTGTACGGCGGTTGGAGAAAGCAGATGCTCCGAGTGCAGTTTGAACCTGTATCTGCTCATACCTAGTGAGCGGTCCTTGGTCTGGTTGGTGGAGCGCACCACGGGCAGGCTGGCCCTAACCCGACTGCCCCGGGTGAAGGCGGTGGGCGAGTCCCCCTCGGACATGGCCTCCAGTGAGTCGAGCGAGGCCAGGGAGATGTGGTCCACCTGGTCCCCTGCGCCAGGCTGAGGGCTGGGGCCGTGCTTCGGGCTTCTGCTCTGGAGGAGGAAAAGGGACAGGAAAAGGTCAGACCAAACAGAACATCACAGACACACGATGGTATGATAGTTATTACAAACGTTAGGGTGAGCAGACAAATCAGACCTCATTTTTTTTTTTATTATATTGGCTGATTTCAACTAGATGTTAGTTTTTACCTTAAACAACTATATTTGGTTTTAAATGTATGAACTTAAACAAGGCTGACTTTTAATCAGTGACATTTAACTAGAGGTGGGCAATATTTCTGTTGGAATATATACTAAATGTAAATATTGTATCATCTACTACATTTAAAGACACATTTTCTGATGAATTGATGTAATATCATCTGAAAATCATAATCTGTATACTCCATATAAGTAGAGACATATTCATTTGTGTTAATATTGCCCACCCCTACATTTAACACACAAACAAATTATATTTCAGTTCCAAAGCACATGCTTTTCCTGACTTACTGACTTTTTGAGAGCTCAATTAAATAAACCAAGCATTTCATTGACAATATGAAATATTGTATGAAATAAATTAGATACATTTCCTGTACCGATACGTATAGATATATTTCTCTTCTGTCTTGTGATGACTGTTAAATGGACCGCTAGATGTAGTTTGTGCAAAAATAATAATAATTCATCATCAAATCACACCAAAACATTAACTGTTTGTTCTAAATAGACTGAACTGAACTTCTGTAAGAATATGACATATTTGTCGCTCACCGTATGATTAAATATGTTAAAAGTTACAGTTAAAGTGTCAGAAAATGCTCCGAGTCACACATTTTGTTCATGCCTGAGAAAACAGCACGATACACAGTTGCATTTAGCACCACAACAAACCACACCGCTCTCATGCGCTCACTGAAATGCAAAACCCGAGTTGCTATTTCAGCCCTCGCATGCTTCGGAGTTAAGTGACATTACCTGCCCAAAACTTAAGATAAGGACACACTACGCCAAACTTACAGAGCAGATTCAACACAAAACCTAAAGCGCTGATTAGAAACCGCCAACTGTGTCATCCCGAGTTGAGGATAAGGCTCATGTCCGGTAATCAGATCCACTCTATGGACTCTCTAACTGCGCGGACACAATGGCTACGGCCCAGTGGAGTCTTATGGCGCAGCTGTAAGGTGATCCGGACCGGGGGACAAAGTGGGACAGCCTCAGTCAGGGTCAGCCAACACTGGGCCTATTATGAAACGACTCCTTTGAACAAGTGCAGCGCCTTAAATGGAGACTGATTCACAGGTTCAGGCCGACAGGGTTGAATACAGATCACCAAGAGGGCTGTGGTAAACATCCTGCTGCTGTGTATGTCAAAGTAAAACTGGGAATGCAATGCTAAATGTATGAAGAAATAAAATATGATCCATTATATACTTTTTAAGAACCAAACATGCTGCTGCTCTAAGCTAAAGATGGGCAATATATCAAAATGTAGATAATATTGTCAAAGTTTTGAAAAAGGGCTGCACAATATATCGCAAATATATATTGATATTTCAATATTGTTGTTTTTAAAATAAATTGAAAAGCAACATCGCAGTAATATTGATATTGTAGCAAATAACAGCCACATAGTAATCATTTCCAATATTGTGCAGCCCTATTTGGAAGATATGCAAAATTTGAATATATATTGTTTATAGCAAAATATGCTACGAAAAAACAGATTAAAAATAAAACGAGGTATTAAGTGACATTTCTGCACTTTTGTGATTAATGTTAAAGGATTTTTCATATTTGTCTGATATTTGAACCGGAACAAATACATTTCAATATATGTTTTAACACATTTCTGTTGGATGGACATAATATTCTACGTTAAACATGTTGCTCTTTGCACATGAGCATTGCTGCTTTGTGCTATTTCCCATGATATCTTTAATGTTATATGAGCAATAGGTGTAATAAACAAACAAACATTGGCATATTAAGTAATGGACATTTTCTCTTGTTGTAAGTGGCAGATAAATATAGAATCGGGTCAAACAAGGACAAAAGTTAGAAAAACAAAACAAAACAAAACACCAGAGCAACACCAGAGATGCATGATGCAGACAAGATCAAATAAAATAACGAAAACAGCGACTAACTTTGTGAGGCACTTGGATTCTCATCAGGTAACTCTGAATGTCAAGTTCAGAGTGCAGAGCTTTGAGCATCTGCTGCCAACACTGAAGAAGGAAGGAACAGAGCAGAGGAGAAAAGAAAAGAGAAATGTCTGAGGATGGCCAGCAGGGGGGCAGCGTGGAAAGGGAAATGGACATGAAGCTAAACAGAGTAACCACGGCAACAGGTGTACAGCAAGACAAACATTATGGAGAAAGAGGAGAAGTGCGAGGATGGCCAGGTGGTTAACATGTGTGCCTTCGGATTGGGAGCCCAAAGAGAGTGATTTATACTCATAGTTTTCACAAAATACTGTGACTCAAATAGTCTTTGAAGCGACTGCTGTTGTGTTGTGTTTTTGGGCTGTAAAAAGAATAAACTCAATAGAAACTAGTGTGATGTTTTGCCATGATTTTAATGACAATTATTATTCAGTCTATTACATGTCAAGTCATGTTATTGATACCTAATACTTACTTCTTAAAATACTATATGTTCAGTATGGGTGTGTTTGTGTTATGTTAAACACCTCAAATGTTGTTAAACATTTTTTATGAATTTGTTGAAGATACATTTTGATAAAAAGTATATTGTTTATAGTTTTTTTTTAAATGCTACAAAAAGAGCGGAACAAATTGTGATTCTTCTGAACTCATGTTTGTTAAACCTCAATAAATATGTTCAAAGACATGTTTTAACACATTTATTTGGTAATATAGTGGTAATATAGTCTGACTTTTGTTATCGGGATACTCAAAAAACTTGTCAACTTGTCACCTGTCAATATTTCCCATCCCTTTGTGCATTCACACTTTTCATGCACATTCACCACATCAAAATTAGGACTTAACCAGAAGTGAATCCAAAATTAAACCTGGACTAGGTCAGGATTAGAATCAAATCAAACCAAATCCACATAAGAAATACAATGGGCTCAATTTAGAACAAATAACGTTCCACCTACGTAACACAAGTTTAACGAACAACGATAAACAACTAATATTTCCATATTGAATCATTTCTTGTGTTTTTTCTAACCAAATTAATATTAGTTGACTCAGGGAAGAAAAGCCCCTCAATGCCTGACACAGCATCCCAAAACGCAGAGGTAAGCGTAATTCCACATTAAAATACACTTAGGTTGCAGTATCAAAGGATTAAAAAAACATGAATAAATTGCACTTGATAATCGTCCTTCTTGTAGGTCACCTGGAGTTGGCATGTCATCTGAAACCTTTGGGTACATTGGAAAACTGAGCCCCAAGTGAATGATTTATAAGTCGGTTAAACGGGGTCCGAAGACACAACAGAAGGTGCAGTGTGTTAATCAAATGGACTTCTTCTAAGAAAGAGCCGCTCGTGTCCAAAAGGTGTTTGTAAGACAATAGTGACAGTAACAAAAGAAAGACGGCTGAGGCCCAAAGCTGTGTCAACACGTTCAAACAAGAAAGGTGCGATAAACAAAGGGTTATTCTTCAACAGTCAATCATTGTTTCACAAAATGCCAAATTGAGTCTTTTGCTTTCTTAGGACGCACAATGTTCTAAATTGTTATTGTCCTTATATTATACTTTTCGACAGTATATCGTCTAAAATATATGTTTGAACAGTATATATTATAAATTGTCTGTGCGTCATCCACATTAACAGATTTGTGGTGATTTTCTAAATGGCTAAAGGGCTGAGTGAATGTCACATCAGATTTGTAGGTTCCATTGATTCAAAAAAATAAATAATTTTATCAACAAGTTTTGAGAATGAAAACATCTCCAAAACAATTTAATTTTGTAGGTATTAAAAAGGCTTGCCGAAATATGTGTTTACAATTGCAATTTATAACTCACAATCTTAAATGTACTTATTTATTTAAATCAGTGGCGGAAAGCGTACTGAATATTTGTACTCAAGTAAAAGTACAGTTACATGACTAAAGATTATGGCTGCCAAATCTGTACTAGTTACTACCTTTTTAACATGTTTTCAGTATAATTTTGGATAATTCTTTTATGCAAACCTGATTGAATAAACAGAATTAAGTTTACATTTTCATATTAAATTTGCATATTCTTAGTTCTGGCCAATCAGAGCAGGCGATGCAGCAACGTCATGGATGTTTGTAGGTTTAAAAAGGAGCATTATACTCAATTCCAAGTACAAGAGCACATTTAAAACTACAACTGAAATTACTAACAAAAATATACAAAATGACAGTAACGTAAACCCTGCCTAACATTTAATTGACTAAAACATAAAATCATTGTAAAACACAAATATTTTGGTAAAAGATTGCATGTTAAATGATATAGTTGCAGATAAAATACCAATACTCCCTTTAAGCACCTGTTGTAAAAAGCGTCATTAACTTTTACCACTTTTTTTACCACTTCACTATTTCACATTTGACACTATGGTGCTGCCCAAAAGGTCGCAGCTGTAGAAATAGGTCAACTCTTCACTACTTCCTCTTATTCATTCATCCATTTGTGGTTAAACACTGAATTATGTCTTATATCGGGTTCCCCCATTACAGCCACAGTGAGCCACTACTTCATGTCACTAACCAACCACTTCCTGGTGCGGGCGGCAGGTCTGTAACCGCAGGCCGGTGCACCAAGTCAAACCGAGTTCCTCCTCAGCTACAGTATTTCTCTCACTTCAGTCAAATAAGATGATCTGCCATTCAGCGCCTGTCTGCGTTTGTACCGTTTACTCTGACAGCTATGATAGATGTGCTACCCAGAGACCACCACTCGCTTATATGCTAATTTATGACAAGTTATGCACCAAAAGAGCAATTTTCAAAGTGCCACGGAAATACACGGTGACATAAAATCAGATCTTTTATAATAATAGATACCTTGACATAATATCTTACAAAGTCTGAGAAGAATTAATAGTGAAATGTGTGTGCTGGTGAGGCGTGTTTTGAAAGACACTGCACATAAAGAGAGACGGGTTGCGTGCTTGGGTGAGTCACACTATTGTTCCAGCAAATCTTAGCTTGAACTCAGGACATCCTGAAAACAGTCAGTGCTACAACAACACAGCACCGAAGAAGTTTATAAATAGCATCTGAGTTCCAAAAGTTTTACCTCTTGCATTTAACTTTAGGTATTGTGTAATATTACTATTGGCTTTCTTTCTTGTAACTGTGCAGAGAGAGAGAAAGATGCAGAAAAGAGCCGCAAGATACATCACAATCGAATCAAAATTGTAATGAATGGGAGCAGCTGCAATTTGAAAAACTGCAGTTACTGTATTTAGGTAACATAATTTCCATCTGCAAACAGCAGTCTCACTAACGAATAAAAGCTACAAACGCTGCAGTTTAGACCTCGACAAAACATGTTCTGAAATTCATGCGGTTCTTGTATTAGTGTTTAAAATGTGACCTTTGAACAGAATTCTACAATTAAAACATGACATTGCAAATCCAAATGTAATCACAATGCTTGTCATAAAAATGGCATATACTGTACTTTGGCAGATTTATTGTATTTCTGCAAAAAAGTTACAAAAAGAAAAATAGACTGAAAATGTTTTACCTCTACATGAGACTTTTCAGTTCTATATTATCTTTTTGCAATACATGATGGCACTAAAAAGAGAAGCAAGTGCTCTCAAGTATTTCTTAGAATGGAACATGCAGGTGAAGCAATAACATCTCCATGGAGACAATCAGGTGAAAATCTACATAGTATTCCTTTACGTTCTACTGCAGAAGGTGTAAAAAATGTACACAACATCTCCACACTAAACTGACCTACAAGCATACTGCACATCTACAAAACTATCTTACCTAATGGCCAATCTCACACAATGGCCTCAAATGTCAGAACTATGTATGCTACGCTGCAAAACATATCAACATTTACTTGCAATATCTCATGCATAACATTCATATTGTTTGGAAGCGGTTACATTATGTCTTGGCTTATATAACTTGGAATATTAAACAGCTATTTCCATACAAAGTGAGACTGCTGCCTGATTTGACGGCGCAGGAATCATTGTTACATCAGGCCGGCCTTACGTGGCGCTGTCTTGACTGGCAGCCTGACGTGCCGAGCCAAGATGGGCCGATTAAACCAAATTACCATTGTTAAGAATAATGACTCTCCCATCAGAAGCCCGCTGTGTCACTCACGGACACTCAATGTAAAGACGTATAGCCCCATTGAAAGCAGTTACCACACCTGCTACCTGCCCACACAAGGAACACTGATTAAGGCCTACTGTACCTATTATGTAATCAGTATAATCGTGACATTACACGGTCTGGGTTGACCTTAAAAGCCCCCTATTTTTCAGCTATCAAAAAGGCTTACGTGATGCAAAATTATGTATCAGAAAAGTATCAGAAAAAAGGTACCAACAATACGTTTCACAATATGATAGATAGATTGTGTGTCAGGCAGGAGGAGAGGAACCGCCCTCAGGACAAAAGACTCCACAGTGTCCAGCAGCACGGGCATCAAAGCCAGAGTCTCTCTTAAAGTGCTTATGAGAGGTTGGACTATTCAATTAACTCAAATGCAGTTAACATAAGTATATTTGAATGAATAAAAATATATATCACAGTTTATAAAAGTATTTCCTGGTCGTAAATGATGACATCACACCAGGAATTATCGAGAAACCTAGAATTAATGTTGAAAGTGTAAAAAAAATGGTTTCTTTTGTGTCATTTATGCATAACCTTTGGATGGAATGACTCTGAATCTCTTTTGATCTCTGAATAAACCATTTGTTGTTTAACGTGACGTGTGTGTGTTAAATAAAACTTGTATGGTGATTATGAGTTCATAAGTGTCTGACGGATTTGACAAGAGCGTCCGAATTGCTCTGTGAATGAGTGCACTAAAGAGAACGCTAAACAGTGTAGGATTATGTAGTGAAGGAGGGGTTGAGACTAGGGTGGACTAGAGTCACATCACATTTTTCAACTTTTCTCCGTAAACGGCAACATTTATATTTACCGCAGGTATTAATGCAGCAAATAAACACAACATTAGTCAATAAAAACCCGTCATACACACTTTAAGGCTCATTTATGCTCTACGTCCAATATCGATATGCTTAGAGGCTTCGGTCTGGTGTTTTGTCCGTCATTTGGTCTGTATGTGATTTGCTTGTTTCTTGCCCTCTGCTGGTTATTTATGGGAAAACCTGGGTGAGGCTGGTTAGTCTTCGCCCACAAACCAAATTTGTTATGTGAATGCAGGACTAATGGTGATTGGAGGCTGTTGGCATAGATGCGCAGCCACTTTTCTGTCATTTAATTTTAGGGCAGTCATGTAACAATAATCCTCTGCATCCTCGGCATCATTCTTCCATGTTTCCCCTCCTTTGTAACTATCTAAATGCAAGACACAGACAAATATGACACACCGCCCTTTAACTTAAACATTAATTTGTCATAATGCATCACCATTTACTTACACTCTCATTATCCACAGTCACTGAAAAACAATGATAATACCTTGTTTTGTACACATTTTGAGTGAAGGCCTGAGTTGACCAGAAAAACCCGTTCCCCTGTATTGTCAAACCCAGACGTTTAAGAATGTAAACATTTTAGTGAAGGGAGTGGAGGTCTATGTTGGACGCAAACTTCTTACTAATGTGTGAGCACAGCTTTCCACTTAAGATGCTAATTTGGTCAGCCGGGCCCTGGGGAGAGAAAGTATAGAGCTCACTGAAATTACCTGCCTGTAGCTGGATGGAAAAAGCACACATATACAGTATACGAGGAGAACGCTAAAGGGCGCGTTAACCCTTAAAGTCACTGCCAAGGCTGATGAATGTTTCAAATAAAGCTGGAAAGTGTAGGGGCATTTTTTACAACATTGTTTAAACTCATGGAAAGTTGTGTTGTCCAAAAGCCAGAAGAGCCTGAACAGGACCACACGTTGGTGAGGAACGTATCAAGTTGTTAGTAAATTGCATTGTTTATGTCCTTTCTTTTAAAAAAAAACAAAAAACTATAAGGTAAATTAAAATTTGAAAGGCAAAGGAAACTTTTGTTTATTTCAAACTCAATTTCAATATTAAAGGACAAATATTAAGAAATTGTTTTATTGTTATTAACCTTTACGGTGTGGCCTGCTGGAGCAGCAGCATCACAGAGAGGGAGAGGAAGAGGCTGGACAGAGTCATCAAGAAGTCCAGCTCCGTCCTGGGCTGTGCTCTGGACTCGGTGCAGGAGGTGGGGGACAGGAGGGTCCTGGCTAGATTCACATCTATGCTGGACCATGAGTGTCACCCCCTGCAGGACACTCTCTCCGCTCTGGAGAGCAGCTTCAGTGAGAGACTGATCCACCCTCGATGTGCGAAGGAAAGGTTCCGTAGGTCTTTCCTTCCTGCTGCTGTCAGACTTTATAACAAAAACTGTTAGTACTGAACACTCGCAATACTGACCTAACCTAATACTGATGTGCAATTCTGTCATATGTGCAATTGCTGTTGGAATTCATGTGCAAATCATGTGCAATTACTGTGAAATTCATGTGCAATCTATGTGCTGTCGTGACACATATTCATGTGCAATTACTGTCGTGATCACATGCAATGGTATTTATTTATTTGTCTATGGGAGTTTTTATTTATTTATAGGAGATCTTCTACTGAAAGTGTTTTTCAGACTTCCTATAAGTGATCTGTTCTTCTGTATCTACCTCTGTATCTATCTGCGATGCACCAATGAAATTTCCCCATGTGGGACAATAAAGGAATATCTTATCTTATCTTATCTTATCTTGCATTACCTTTAGTTTGACATCTCATGTTTAAGAAAAAATTACATTTGGATCGCTGCTGTTTCCTACAGGACTAACTTAGTTTCTACAAGCTGCAGAGGGAATTACAACAGTCTCATTAAAATTCAACTGGAAAGTTCTCATGGAAATGCAAAGAAACCCGCAATCATACTGATCCTGATTAGACGGGAGGAATTAACGGAACGAGTCTGCCAATGATGTTTGGACTTAAAAACAGCAGAGAAGATTCTTTGAGCCACAATTTTGATACCACAATAATCTTAATTAAGAAGTCAGTGCTTCACACTTCATGTCATTCAGCAGGTGCTTTACCACAATAATCAAAAACAGACTAAAATGTTCTTTCTTTACGTAACCATGTGCTCTTTCACTGATAATGCTCCAGATCATTCTCAAAGATCCAATTTTGCCCTGTTAAGGTGATTTCTTCAGTATTAGTATTTGCTTCTGTTGTTTTAGTATCGATGAGTATGTGATCTTTGAAACTTTTGACAACCCTATAAACTATCAATAAAACACACACAAAATAGGCTGGGCTAGCTTGGAGTTTCAGTAAAAGGCTCAGCTTGGAGCAGAGTTCAGACTTTGGAGGAATAGTTTGCCTTTTTTTTTTTTACTAAATGGCACTGGATAAAAGTTGGTCTTGTTTATAGTATGTTCATGAAATTAGGAGTAAACTGTATCTTTATTTCTTACATGTTTTACCAGTTTTACAGTTTCATACAGAACACTGACTAACTTTGGACCTTGATGAACACAAAGTCAAAAACACACAAAATTGCAATCATTTCCAACAACAAAGCTCTTGTTCTGGTTATCAACAGGCACAAAAAGAGATACAATGTCCACAAAACTACTGCATGGAAAGTACACTACAATTTACCATTAATATCATAATATTCCTGCCGTGTCTGTTCTGTCTACTACCCAGAACACATGCTTTCACCTTCCTGGACAGCACATGTGTTTTAACAGCTTCTCCTTGTACATTTTTCATCCAAAACACCTGTTACAGTCCACTCTGCACTTCAGCACAATATTAAAGCCCTGTCAATCAAAGGGCCCGTGCTCATCCGTATGCTGTCTGTCCACACACCACCAGCCTTTGTCTCCTCGGGCCGTAATGACATTATAGCAAAATCCCCTTGTCATCCATTCCCATTCATTGCTCTCTCATCCCTCGCTCCCTCCCTCCGACAACGCATTCCTCCTGTAATCCTGCCATCCAAATCCCCAGATGACCTTTGGGGGGATGGCCCACTGTGTTAATTGGTGTGTAAAACGAAGATGACTCTGCAACAACAACTGAGGCCCATAACGTTACAATATGAGCATAGCGTGTTATATGTGTTGAAAAATGTATAATATTGCAACTGTTGTTAAAGTGACCTCAAAAAGAGAAAGAAACGTCTAATGTAATCACCAAAACAAAGTGTATTCTGTTCTTTTGTGGTTAACGGAGCTGTACCTTGACTAACCTGATTTTTACCGTCTTAAAAATGTGAAACTCTTTGTCGCACATTTATTTCTGTTTTGTTTTTCTCTCTCTCTTGAGAATAAATAATTGCATTTGCCAATTTTGACATGCCGTTCATAAGGCTGTCACAATATTATTTTAGTGTTACAATTACTGTGAGAAGAAACATCACAAATTACAAATGATTATTATTATTATTATTATTATTATTATTATTAGGCCCGAGCGCCACAAGCTGGCGAGAGGCCTATTAATCTCGTAAGGCCGTGCGAAGCACGGCTGCGAAAGTGCGCACGTAGTGCGCACAAAATCGAGCGCGAAGCGCTCGCCCACTTCCAAACACTCACTAACGCACTCCTCCACTCATGCACGCCCCGTGCATACTAATTAGTTGTAGGAAAATGGAACATTACCGTTGTAAACGGGCGAAGCCCGTGCAAAAGTTCGCACTAAACGAGCACTTTACATTGGGATGACGACTTCGCGGTCGTCATCCCCATATAAAGCACTCATTTGCGCTAAGTAGCTCACGAATACGTTCCCCATCTCTTGCATGTTCCGTGCATATAAGCATGTAAGGCAAAAATTGAACATTATTACTGTATAGAGGGCCAAAAACACAAAGTGGGCGGAGCCCACTCAAAATTATCGAAAGTACCCGTCAGTGACCAGGGACCCACACCATGAGGTAGGAAAGCGCGAGCGCTTTCCGAAAATGTATAGTTTATGATATTTGAAAAATGGGAAACATTGTTTTCGCATCGGAATATTATTCTTTCTTTCTTTCTTTCTTCTTCTTCTCGGGACCAACCCCCCTATTTTTCACCCAGTGAACATTGACGAAAAGTCACAAAAATTTGCACGCCTCTAAAAATCGTGCCTCTCTACATTCTGGCTATTTCCCTTTTCTAAAATTAAAAAAATTGGCGCGTCAGCGCCCCCAAATGTACCAAAAATGCATTGAGAGATGGGAAATGACCCAAAAAAAATCTGATCGTAGAATCATGAAATTTGGCGCAGAGGTAGATGGTGACAAGAGAAGTAAAAAATATTATTACGGCAACGCCGTCCGCCCAACCAAATGTCGGCCATATTGCTTCAAAAATGGCTAAACATGACTTCGGAGTTTTTCCAAACGTCGTACTTTTACGAACTCCTCCCAGGGCGTTGGCCCTAAAAAGCTGAAATTTGGTGAAAATGCTACTGAGGAGTGGGACATCAAAAGTTATCCAAATTACATTGATACCTCTCACGGTCTCTGTGCGGCGAAGCCGCAAACTGTAGCTAGAATTTCAGAAATCTCCCATATTTAAAATTTCTGCCGTTTGCGCAGATAAAGTCCGAATTGCGTCAAATTAGAATCAGTTGTTAAACTCTTTGCCCTAAACCTACTTGAAGTGAAATAAATTCATTTGGCGCCACAGCGCCCCCTACAGATTTTATATGGAGGTTAAATGTTTAGTTTTGCGAAATTATATGAAATTTGACACACAACTCAATTTTAGCATCCCCATCAAAAAAGTCAATGACTCATGTCATAATTGTTATGGCGTTGCCGTAACGATGACCGAAACCTTTCATGTTATTCCAATGGGGAAATCGCCAGAACATGTTTACACTTTAGACTTTCACAAACTCCTCCCAGGGCGTCAGCCCTATTAACCTGAAATTTGGTGAGACTCATCTTCAAGACCATCAAAAGTTATCCACATTTTCATTCAAAGAGTCACGGTGTCTGTGCGGCAAAGCCGCACATTTTGCCAAGAATTCAAAATAAAATTGCTTTTTGATGGTAAAACAAAGGGGAGAAGATGTGACAGCGTCACAGATTCAGCAGTAGGCGTAATAAAAGGACAATTGGGGCGCGTTAGCGCCCCCTCCTCTTGCGGCGTGGCGGCGGTGTGGCGGCGGCGTGGCGGCGGCGTGGCGAGGGCCGATCATTGCCGCTTGCGGCTATATTTATTATTATTATTATTATTATTATTATATAGACTGTAATATATACTGTTCCAATAGTATGCAACCAGCTTTTATAAAATAAACTTTCTGAATGCAAAAGTAAAGCTATGCACGACACATTTAGGTGGACTATTTAGGGTACAGATTGAATTTCTTAATTTTGCTCTTCTTCTAATCTTACGATTAGATTGTGACTTGAACAAATAACCTTGACATCCCTAACTCTTCATATTCAGCTTCAAACTATGAATATCACATTTGACTTCCAACAAGTTCCAACAACCAGCCATATTTGTGATTTAAGCAGCAAATGAAGTGTGTGAAATCACCATCGAAAACAATAATAATACAGACTGTTGACCCTGCACAGCGAAGAGGCAAGATGGCTATCTATTCCGCCACTTTGACATTTCAACAGCGCCAGACTCTCTGACCACATGATCCACTGATGCATATGCAGATATATCACTAGCAGACGCAACACTATTAACATAAATGTCAATCTCAAATGCAGGGATGGTCAAAATTAACTTTGTGATATTTTTGTGGATTCTACTGATAATGACAATCATATTTTTGTAATCCTAAATGTGTTAAAGGGTTGAAATATTAAAAGAAAACTGTAAAAAAAAAAAACACAAAAATGCAGTAATTAAACTAGGGGCAGGCGATATGCCAAAATGGTTTTATGCAGCCAAGATCCCGATTCAAGCAGTTCCTATATTTATGTACTTTATTTAGAAGTAACTTAAGTCATTTACTGCTCTTGAGAGTTCACACTTCACTATGATTCACCTGTCAATAATTTAGAGCATCACAGAACCTGACCAATTCATGGATTTCAAGCATACGGATTCCTTCCTGATTTGACAAGGCAACAGGTCTTATATTGTTCAAAAAAGTGCAATTCAAATCAAAATATTATATCTTTTGAACGGGGGAAGGTCCTCCCAAAATCCTTCAAACCAGGAAGGAATCATTTGCCTGAAACTCATGAATAGGAGCAGTGTTTAGGTTGAACAGAAACAAAACGGTTTAACGATTTCATCATAACAGTAGATCAGATCACTATTTATTTTCACTGCAATATCTCCCTGAAGATTACATGCACATTCTGTTCCTTTTTATATCAACTGTCGAAAGTATATCGCCCACTTACTTCACAGACATTTAAAAAGTTCAGTAGTTACCATGTTGGAGCTGCAGCTGAAGTCCTTGGGTTTAGACACTGGAAACTCCCTGCTCGAAAGGCAACAATGTCTTTCCCTCTGCTGTTATTTCAGTACTTCTCACCCTTGCTCAGTTTAAGCTGTGTCCGGCACGCTTCCCTTGCAGGCTACCCTACCTCCCAGCGGATGCCCCCACCACCACAACAGCCAACACACATATACCCCGCTCTCCAACACACACTCAAACACAATCGGGCGACCAGAAGGGAAAGTTAGACGGAGTCAGCCATCGGGAGGAATCTCAATGCTCAAATACCTTCAAATGCCAAATTGTGGTTATGAAATCTGTAAGAATTCAATCTGCTGCTAAAAGGTGCGTGTTATCTTATCTAACGGGCTAATCCCCATGTCCAATTTGATTCAGTATCTGTCCAGCCCGAGGCGCAGGCTGCAGACGGCAGCTGTGGGACCCTCAGAGATATCAAACCACAGCAGTCGGCCTGGCTCGTTACTCGTTACTCCAGTTCAGCCCTGTCCGGGTAGAGCGGCTCAAAAAAGCTAAATGTAAGGAGATTAAAGGTGCACTTTGTGACTTTTCTGGAGGAGGGTCTGCTAATCGCTTGTCTCCATGGAGATGTTATTGTTTGGCCTGGCATTCAACATAGCTATCTTGGAATTGGTGTATTACAGGTGTTTTACTATTAATAGACTATCTTTGAATTAGGGCTGCAACTAATGATTATTTTTAATAGTTGACTAGGCAAATAATTGTTTATATTGTTCAGTGAAATAAATAGCCTTCAGTAACTATTTTCAACCTTTTTTTGGTCATAATGTATTTACCCGTATTTTCCGGACTATAAGTGGCACCTTTTTTCATCGTTTTGGCCGGGGTGCGACTTATACGTATTTTTATACTTATATACTTATATGTTACTTGGCTTATATGTGATATTATTTGTTATTTTCACACTTACAACCGCATTTCATACTCCAGTGCGACTTATTATGTTTTTTTCTTCTCTATTATGCATTTTTTGGCTGGTGCAACTTATACTCGATACGATTTATAGTCCGCAAAATATGGGTAAACACATTATAACCAAAAAAAGGTTGAACATAGTTACTGAAGGCCTCGAGACAGAGAATATTTACAAATAAAGTGTATTTTGGATGAAAATCAGATTATTATTATTTGACATTTTGTTGTTTTAGAGTCTGTTAATAATTATCTTTTTGTAGTCATCATTAATAATTGCATTACTTGGAAAAAAACAACCATATTTACCATGAACCGTCTCGCCTTTCCACAGATCTAACTTGTAACTCATCTTCTTGGCATCACCTGCTTGTCACCATGAAGATTGACAAGTTTAATGTAATACTGTGGAATATTACGGGGAAAGTAATGACATCTAAGCAAAAAAACCTGCAAAACTGCTAGAAAAAAAAAAAGAAAACATTTAATCTACGTTTTGTTTTGTCTAGAAGTCATATATCACGGAAACCAAATCCAATTTGGTTTCATCTTGCAATGCTGAACACGAGCACAATGCCCTCAGTCCAAACAGAAAACGTCAAATGCTTAATTTGGCACCAAACAAAATGGTTACCTGCGTCTTTTCTTCGTTTATCCCTTAAGCTTTTCTAAAAATCCTAGACAATCATTACTTTGTTGAATGCATTTAATACCAACCAGAAACATAATCTCCTTTTCGCACGTGATACTAAAGATAATGCAATGTTTTTGTGGAGGTAATAAAGACAGACTAATTTAAATAAAGCTTGGGTAATATGTTTCTGATGTTTTATGGACTCTATCCATTGTTATGGTTTGTGTGGTTACCAGGTTACGTAACACTGTTGGTCCAAACCTACACCTAGACAAGCAGATCATTTACCAGTCTCGCATGCAATCACCAACACACCTTTGCTTGTGCACGTTAAATCCTCCTAACCCAGCCCCCTTTCTCTAGCGCTCACTCTTCCTCCCCCTTTCTCACCAAACAAATACATGCAAACTATGTGCTGACAGGGCTGGAGAGCTATTATGTGCCCAGACTTGCTCTTTTAATATCACTTCATTAACAACACAAGACGCATTTATACAGCTGCTTGCAGCCACTAACAGGGCCTGAGAACGGAGTTAAAGTGCATATGACAGGTTCTTGTGTTTTTACTTTTTTGTTATTATTATTTTATTTGTGAGATAGAACCTGTAATAAATATTCATCATAGTTTTACATCAGTCAGGTTGTACTTTGTGAAGAAAAACTGACATAGAAAAGTTGAATAGTACAAAATAAATCCCTCTGTGATGTCATCAATAAGTCATCAAAAGAGACAATTTACACACTTTTTTTTTCCAATATGATTGCAAGGTAACAGTTATGGAATGGAATTTATCTGGTGGAAGGCTCTTGAAAGTTGACCGGTATACATAATTGTCTTGACTTGGTCTTGGAAATATCCTGCTCAACCCTGAATAAATCTGGATAATACTGCAAATTTAAATTCTGATTGTAATGGTAAAGAATCCAAGAATACGTTTCAAATGAAGTCTTTGAAACATCTATGTGTTATGAATACCCAGTATTGTTCCTCTTTTACTGTCTTTAAAACCCATTCATTCCACACATCTTCATTTAAATCCTGTCTGTCTTCACATATATGAACCCCAGACTGAACTATTAGACAGCTCAGATCTAATTTGAGCTTGTGAAGTTGTGCACATAAGACAATACGGGCCTGTGTAGTGCAGAGACAATTATGCGTGGCCTTGTGAAATATTAAAACTGTACGAGACACAAATGTATTATTCACTAATTTGGATGTTTTGATCATGGCAATGAATTTCACAATGTGGCATGTTTCCTTTTAGCCTCTTGACACCAGGCTGATAATGGCATTGCTTTTCATGGCTAATTAAAAAGGCACCAAGAGACATAGACACTCCTCCTCTGTGTCTTTGAGATTTATTATACCAAGCCTCCCAGAGGAGACTTGCACTGTGAAGCATGGAGACAGAGTATGATGATCATGATGATATGATAAGGTTACAATGATCAGGTAAAACATTATGACCACCAGCCAATTCTTTGTAGATGTCATGTCACTTCTTTAGACAAATGATGGATACTGCAGAGTAAAGACATCGAGCAGTTTTGGAGATGAACTAGCCATTGTTGTACACAAAATATCCAATTTGCGCGTGAATCTAAATCACGGTTGGAATGGAGGCAATTAGCGATTAGCAAACTGCAACCCTGTAGTTTATATGAATTTAGAAATGTGAAGTTTGAACAGAATCCTATATAGGAAAATCTATAATATCCCAATTGTTGTTTAGAAGAAAATGTAGAATATCAAGTATATCATTAAAAACAAAAAAACTATATCAATAGCTGCAAAAGAAGAACCTTAAGTATACAAAATGAATGACATAGCATATCATTTTGAAAATAAGAGCAAAATGTGTTATTTCTGCACTTTTTTGGTTAATGTTACAGTCCATTGGTGTTTCATGTGATACTTTAACCCCAACAAGGACATTAACAGGCACGTTTTAGCACAATCCTGATTGATTCCAAGATATAATCTGAATATTGTTATCGAGATGTTCCAAACAAATACTGAGTAATTAAGTTTTGCCAACATCGCCCAACCCACAGCAGCACTACTGGTTAGAGCTGGGATAAAACCTCTAAATGGTTTTAAGACGACAACTTGGACAACGGAACCACAGCTTGTTTGTAGTGATGTCACGATATAACATTTTTGTGTTGAGATTATGGTGAGATAAAACATCACAATTTAAGAATTGGTTATTGAGACTGTGATCAAACAGGGAAATCTTTCATTTTCTTTCAGTCTCGTGGTCTAACATGATATTGGTCTATATATTGAACAATAAATATTACATTTTTCTAACATTATTTTTTGGTTCTTACGATTATATGTTATAACCTGATTACCTGACTAATCACTAATTTCTGACTAATCACTAATTTCCTAATAATCATGACATTGCCTACTTAGTTATCTAGAATTTGACAATAATATAGACATTAAATTTGCCACGCCCTTATTAAAATGTTCTGTTGGTGAATAGGACCTGACTCTACCAAATTCAATGGGCCTCTTGCCTTTACGCTAAATATAGCTGTCATGTCAACCAGATTTACTGTCGACAACATGAAGTTATGTAGCTTTGTCTATTGTTTAGTCTCAGCCCCAGACTTTGTGGTATGCTGTATCCTCATCTTAACAACTTGAAACATGCGTGACCCCTGTGTGACCTTCCGGAAAACCAAAACAGGAAATATTTCTCCCACATGTCCTCAATATTCACAGACTAGCTTCAAATGACTCAGCCGGCACATATGTGATAGGTTAGCCACTGTCAACAAACAACTGCGCCCACTGACGCTAGCTAGCCTCGGCTAAATCTGCGTTTTTCTTGTTTAGTCGGTTTCCAGGTAGCGCAGAACATTTAGCATTTGAAAAACATTACAGCAGCGAAAGATTTTAAAACAGAGAAGTGTGATAAACTGCTTTTCTTCTATCAAAATGTCAAATGTACTACAGCACATTACGCCGCTGCCTGTAGAACATGTTTTGCTAATGTTTTGCAAATTCCAGGTACGTCTCATCACGCCTGTCATCTTGTAAATATAATGAATCACGTTATTTGGAAATGTGTTCGAGACTATTAAAAAAGGGCCTGGATTTGGGCCAAGTTCTTGATTCAAGTTTATTCCCGCCACCCGGCCCACATTAGCATCATGCCACAGAAATGTAGTTACTCATAGTTCTGCTTAACAGTCCGTAAAAACGAAACCTAATTTAACTGAAGTAGACCTATTTGGAGGGTTCATCGTTTTGAAAAAATACAAGGAATAACACTGAACTTCACAGACATAATAAAGTATGTGTATGAATTATTTGAACATATTAACATTTTCCTTGATTGTAGTTAAATTGACGTTTATGTGTGTTTTACTGTAAACAAGCGCTGGCGAGATGGGAATAATAAGTAGTATACGTCCAAATGCCTGAAACTCGTCCTGTCAGCAGAGAAGCCATCCTGGCCCAATCTCAGCCTGGTCTTTTGATGTCAGATTCATACCTTTTGGCCCGAGGTGCAAACCAGATGTCTGTCTGCATGTGGAGGCTTGCACCAGAAAGAGAACTCGCTCAATTCCCATACTGCAGCGCAACATAACTATTTGTGTTAATTCCAATGTTGCGACATTTAAAATAGTTTCATTCATTAGGAAAGTTGGATGTGATTTTGCGCCCCATTGGAGTTGGAGGCAAAATTGGAAAGATTAAGGTGTACTTTATCGAAACCAGTAGTAATAACAGTACTCTGCATTTGACCCATCCATTAATTGGGCAACGTGTCAGAAGAAATGCAGCCACACACATAGGTTTTGCCATTTTTAACAATCCGTCTCTAACTCAAATCATTCTAAAGCAATAAAAACCTCCATCGTCTTGAAAAACTGTAGACTGAAACATTTCTGGCACCTTTTTGTATTCCATAATGGGTTTTTTTCTCTCTCTTTTGCCTTATTTTATCATATTAGGCTATTTTTTGTTATTTTTTTCATACATTACGGTGAATTGTGAAACCTAGTATTTTCTATTCTCCACTCTGTTCTGCACTGGCTTGTTATTTATGTTAATTATCACTCTTCTCCATTCAAAGCCATTTAAAAATCTCTAAAACCAATGCACACTACTATGTCAAGTTGGGGTTCAAACCATACTAGTGCCAGTTATAAAAGTCACCATAATTATAACATTTAATGCCGTAAAATGAGAGTTGGGCATGTACAGTAACACAAATCAAACACACCTCTTTCCACAGTGCTTTGTAACCTCAGCAACCCACTAATCAGTCAGTCATCGAAATACAGCGGGCCCTGGAAGCTGTCTACTGTCTGGGCCGTGCCGTATCTAAACAATCTAATGCGTGCCTGTTGGATGGCTGCCAGTTAAGTTAAAGTGGGTCGTTCACATGCCAACCACACATAAATTACCAAGCAAAACGGGCAATTAGCTTGTCATTTTACAGTGGCAGTCTACAGTCAGAGATGTTCAACTTCTTTTGGCATAAAATTAAACGGGCATCATTTTCTTTGCAGTGAAACCTTATGGACAGATTGGACAGCAGCTCCCGAGGGTTAACATCCCTTCAATTGTAACTAGATTATAGTCATTCTGACGTTCCAATTTTATTATTTATGTCACTAAATGTTTAATGTCTAGTCAGGCTATATAGTCAACTTAAAGTGCTTATGACAGTGGTTTTCTTGTTTTTCTAATTATGACTTGGTTTGGTAGTATAGAACCTGTGGTCAAGATTTATCTTAGTTTTGCATCTGTTTTTCGCTTAAAGTTTGATCCAACATTTTGAAAACTTATTTTCAGAGCTGGGAAAGTTTAAATGATCATTCAACAAAATGAAGGTGTTATTATATCATATGTACTGGAAAATCATAATTGTTATGGTAATTTATATGGATTTTGGCCCTTGTTTCTGATATGGTTGCTAGAACAGAGTAGAATTACCTCTACTTATAACATTATAAGATAAGATAAGATATTCCTTTATTGTCCCACATGGGGAAATTTCATTGGTGCAACGCGGTAGATACAGAGATAGATACAGAAGAACAGATCACTTATAGGAAGTCTGAAAAACACTTTCAGTAGAAGATCTCCTATAAATAAATAAAAACTCACATAGACAAATAAATAAATAAATACATAAATACCATTGCATGTGATCACGACAGTAATTGCACATGAATATGTGTCACGACAGCACATAGGTTGCACATGAATTGCACATGAATTCCAACAGCAATTGCACATATGACAGAATTGCACATGGTTAGGTCAGTATTGCGAGTGTTCAGTACTAACAGTTTTTGTTATAAAGTCTGACAGCAGCAGGAAGGAAAGACCTACGAAACCTTTCCTTCGCACATCGAGGGTGGATCAGTCTCTCACTGAAGCTGCTCTCCAGAGCGGAGAGAGTGTCCTGCAGGGGGTGGCACTCATGGTCCAGCATAGATGTGAACCTAGCCAGGACCCTCCTGTCCCCCACCTCCTGCACCGAGTCCAGAGCACAGCCCAGGACGGAGCTGGACTTCTTGATGACTCTGTCCAGCTTAACCTTACCTTTAGCCTATACAAAAATAAAAAAAAACCTTACCTTTAGCCTATACAAAAATAGTCAAACTGGGGATAACTAGGCAAAATGTTTAGTCAAATCTGAAATATAATCATGTTCACTACTAGATTTGAGTGAAATGTGTAGTCTAACCTGTCATATCCACTTTGAAATTTGTAGTAAAACTGACTTTAGATTAATTGCAATGAAATAAAGTCTGTGATCAACAAGCGCACAAATAAAATGCAATTACAAAAATGTACACAGCTTGTCATACAGTACATCAGTTTAATAATAAATCACTTTAATTTTGAATGGTGCTTATTTTCATTGCTATACTGAAGTAATACTAAACCGATTGACTCTTGGTATGAGAAACGTAAGCCTCGGCCAGTTCAAGACCTGTTTTTTACAAACCCTTTTATCACACCCAGCGGATTACACAGGTGCAGACTTCAAACTAGCCATTTCTTCTATTCTTTGCAGATCCAACAAGAATGTGAAGTATTCTCAAAACAAAAGCAGACCGCGGTAACGGCAATGAAGAACAATACGCTCGCAGGTAAGACTACGGGCTACTCCTTAAGCCCGGTTAAACCACAGCGAGATGCTCCAGAACAGTGGGATGAAGAGCTCAGACCTGATTAGCCCGCCTGATTTGTAACACCGCTACTGTGATTGGAGACACTGTGTTAAATTCTGTCTGGCTTTACTCGTTATCAGCCGGGGGGATTAGCCACGGCCTTGGCGCCACTCCACACTGTCCACGGCACGCTTTCTCTCCTTCCTACCCAGCCCCCCGTCGCATAAAGGTTAGCGTGTGTTCGTCGTTAGCCTAATGTTTGTGTTTGCATGGAGGCGAGCGCAGATGTGGCACATGCCGGTAAATGGCACCAGCTCCTGTAGGTCAGAGGGCAACAGTGATGGGTAACATGTGCAGAGCTACAGTAGGAAGTCTGATAGTTGCACTTTTTAGCGTATTTAGCGTATTTTTACACTACAAAACGGGACTACACTACACTTTTTTATACTTTAAGTTTGTGGTTGAACAGGGATGTGGGTGAGTTTGTAGTACATCTGAAATTGTTTGGGGAACATGGTCAAACGGCCCCACATATGGCTTATCGGCCATCGCTGTCTGTAGATTCTAAGAAAGTCATGAAAAATAAAACTTTATAGAAAATAACAATGCTCAAAAAATGCTTTCCTCTTAAACAATAAACAACTAAACAAACTTTGTTTTGGTCAAAGTTATGAACAATTTTAGCAAAAACACTAAATAAATAGTAGAAAAATATAGATGATTATATTATTCAAGTTCCCAAATGGCCACAAAAATACAAATTTCTTAACAGCATTAAAAGTATAAAAACATAGCCCAACAATCTAAGTGTTAAGAAATGTGCATATTTATTTGACAGGTAATGTGTTTTGGTATTAACTTATTCAATTATTATTCATTCTTGTTCTATTTTGCAAACACTATAATCTGTTTCTTTCACATAGCCATGGTTTCAGCTTTCAGCTTTTACTTGAGGTCACTATCCCCTCAGACCACCAGTGATGCGATTCCAAAACAGGAACCATGATGACCTCTCCTCCTTCCTCCTCCTCTCAGTGATCACAGTCAGATTTCACGGAGGAGTTGATGGGCCAATCAGACTGACCTTGGAGCACAAATGCAACAGGGCAAAAAGAACACATTGCTACTGTTACATTCGACAGGCTGGAAAAGACAGAGAAATGTCCCATAACTTTAAAATTACTTAAACTTTTTGTTACTATTAACAGGAAGGCAGTGGACTTGTTAAGTAACTTGTTAATTACTAAGCTATTTTAGAGCAATATTGTGGATATAAGAGATACAATGAACAAAATGTAAAATGATGATATACATATGTTATAGTTCAACACTAAGTACCTGATAAAAAGCACAATATGTCTCCTTTAATACTTAAATATATGCCACCATTTCTGCTCGAACTTCTCACTTGACCACAATATATTTTCTGTCCGCATATTTTAGTAGACAACAGTGTTCATTTGTTGTTTTCCCTTTCTCTAAGTGGATGTGTTTGTAATGCAGGAAGTTACCCCAAAAAATCATTCCGAAACTTGCTAAAAAGTTGGGTGACATTTGCCGCTAAAGGCCATCCCCGCCCCATCGAGTGGCTTCAGAGGATCTGTGATAACATCAGTTCAAAAGTGTCTTCTTGCCTTGTGCTTCCCGACAAACTTTGTTCTGCAGACTACTTTTTGACTCGAGCAAAGCAAAGAAAGCAGCAGAATCTGTCATTTGGTGTAAAGTAAGAAAGGAAGTAATAAATCAACATAAATAAGACATAATATCAAAATAGCTACAGTATGACAACTAACGGCAAAATAATAAGTGCTTATAACTAATAGATTACATTAATATATTGGCTACAGCAGCTATTATGAATGATGAATCACACATTTCCGAGTCATTAAATCAAAAAGATGAACCAGTTATGTTTATTTTTTCCCTTAAAGGCATGAACTGTGAAGCTGCCAGTAAATGCCTTGTCTTGCTTTTTACAGTGTCAAGACAATGATAAAGAACTACTAAAATAACTCTTGCATTATTTAAACATTTATAAACACATATTTGATTAAAAGACGAGTTTGTAATGTGCTATATATTGTTCTGATTTCACATAAGATGTACTTTATAAATGTTGTGTATGGCATTCAAGAGTAATAGTGTTGTGGTATCCAAATAAAGTTTTCTAAAGCCAGATACTTAGCACACATTTTGATTTAAAGCTCTGTTATTCTGTCATTTTAGAGCGTGAACAATTTAGTCAGATATTTATTTTCCAAATTAGTCTGAATTTGAAGAGTTTTGTTCTGGTCGTTCTGCTTTAGTCTCGCTTTAGGGTGCAGTCATACTTTGTTATTTGGTCCTAAATTGAGTGCCAAAATTAAGCCCATTTGAGTCCTATGTGTGGACTTGTTTTGGTCCAGTTCTAGCCATTGTTTTGTCCTAATCTAGGCCAAGTTTAGCTTCGACTTTAGTCCTTGTCTAGTCATTTTGATGAGGTGAACGTGCAAATGTGAAAGCACCCCTAGTCTTAAGTAAGTCTAGACTTAGTTCAGTTTGTCCTGAATCTGTGGTAATAGTCCAAACTTTGTAAAACGCACTAATTAAAGTACATCTTGGTAGACCAGTGGACCCCCTGACCCCCTGGCCACTGTTTACAATCTGTCCTCTCATCGCACAAAGGATTATCTCAGTTTGGGGCACTCCAGACCTACTCTGTCTGTCCACCACTGCAGACAGCTGTCCCAACAAGGCCACCGTAGTGCCCCAGCCCGCCCGTCCGCCCGCCCCCGGTCACACATCACCCCACACACTGACACACACAGAGGGGACGTGTCGTGTGATCGTTCAAGCGTCCCAGTGCGAGGCCATCACAGCCCCGGGGAGAGGATGGGTGGTGAGAGGGACACTCGGATGTTATCTCAGCTCCCTTTGGGCTGGATCCAGGATTTTGCAGGGCCTGAAGAGGACGGGAGGAAATTAAACTGCTCGCTGCTTTGTTGTGGCTTCAAAAAGGGTAATGGGGAAACTAGTCGAGGAGTACTGTTTGTTTTGTAAACAGGCCTCCCTCTCAGACTAGTCGCCTTAGAGGGTCAACATACCTCAAAAGCATTGTGTGCCAGTGTTTATCTTTAGTTTCAGACTAAATGTGCAGCACTCTTTACAGTAACAAACTTAAAGATGAGATGGAAAAAAGAAGAAGATTGGTTTTGAAAGTAGAAATGGATATGTCCCTAAATGAAAAATAAAAATGTGTGAGGAGTTTAATTAAATCACAGTATTACCATAAACCACCACATAGGGATTCTCTTTTCTTTTTTAATCCAAGAATCCCAAGTTCCTTCAGTCAGCTGACTTTATGTAGTTTTAAAAAACGTGTAAAGTAAAATGTGTTACAGGAAAACATGTAGACAGAACTTTATTGAAACAGCCTTATTGATAAACCGCTGTACAATTCTAGGTTAACCACAGAATTAACCACAGAAATAACTTCTAATAACTTATGTACATTTTTTCCACAACATTTACTCCTTTATAACAACTTTACAATTCCTCATTAGGCCTACCCTAAGGTTACAAGAGGTCTCGATCTCAATGGCTTCTCCTGGTTAAATAAAGGTGAATAAAACACAATACTATTCCTCTCTGTCATGCACCTTAGCTTTGTCATGCTGGGTGGAGCAGGTCATCCACTTGACCAAAGTGGGATCATCTTCCCAACCTCCGTCTGACCTTGATAAATCTCCTCTTTGTAACCCAAACCTCTGGGGACATTTTCTTCTCACCTCTGTTCATGCTCTGTTAGCGCTCATGTTGCCTTTCCAGTACACCACACACGCTTTTTCCTGTTCTGTATACTTTCTCTCCCACCAATCTCAAAGCTACATTAAAGCGAGCAATAGTGAGCTGCTCCCCTGCTGTTTCTCTCCCAGGCAGAATAATTACACCTCTATAGCCGACTGGATGAGAAACGCTTTTTGCTGCTGCTGCTGCTGCTGAACTCCAAATATCAAAAATGATCATTTATCTTGACATTCTAGTGCAAATTCAGCCTGCAGTCAAGAATCAAACATAATCAGTGCCACAAATGATTGCTCAGAACGTGTGACAACTTTATTTAGGCAAACTCTATGACAAATGAGCAACAAGAAAACACACAATAAGAATAAAAGTGTCACACCAAACATGTTGACAACAATTAGAGAGGAAATAATGCATGTTTCCCATTAAAATGAAAACGTATTTACATCTGTTTGAAAGCGAAATAACTATGCATTGGCAAGAAACTGCACTATTAAAATAAATATACATGTTACGGTTTGTTTGACGTGATTATCGCCTCATTAACGGAGGAAACCCGCAGCAGATAGAACAGAATGATTTACGTGACAACACCTGCGTAAACAACAGGCGCGCAACAAGATCCTATCGACAGTTTCTTTAACAATGCGCCCGGATGCCACGTTTTGCATTACAGCTCTGCAAAGTTAAAGGCACCTGACATCGCGACAAGTGCAGCGCTAAAGAAGAAACTCCGCGTGCAACTTTACAGCCGCGCGTCAAAGTGGCACGAGCGCAACCAACGCGGGCGAATAATCCGGCGTTCTTGTGACATAAACAACGATCGTGTGAGAAGAAGCGAGCTTACCTCTGTGGAGTGCAGAAAAAGCGCTGCGCACGGGTAAGAAGTTACTCCCGTTTGCTTGGAAAAGTTTATTTGTATTCCCGTGCTGGTTTTACGCACGGCGACTCATGGTGAGTTTTTTCTTCCTGATCCATCGCCGTCTCCCTCTGCCTCGCCTCCGTCCCTCTCTCTCACGCACACACACGCGCGGCGCTCCCCCACAGTCTGCGGGCACCTACACGTTACCTCCTCCGCCCTTTCCCTCGGGCGCTGACATCACGGGTCACTATGGAAACTCTGGCTCCACCCCCTTCTCGCTCCGAGGCCCAACTTACCTGTCTGACAACCTCGATTTCACAACCAGCTTTTGCTTATTTTTAAAAGTGTATGGGTTAACAGAGCTGGCACACTGGGCTGACTGGGCACAGTTGCATTTAATTATGAAAAAAATTATAAATCTAAAGCAGATAAGTGATTCAACGTGATACATTCTGACTATAAGGGTGTCAACATCTTCAGGTCACATGTAGGGATGTCACGATATCAAATTTTAGTATCACGATTATTGTGAGGAGCAACGTCATGATTTAATGATTATTCACAAATATTGACACCAAAACCAAATAACAGTAAAATACTGCATTTTCTCTCATTCAAGTTGTTTAATTCTTCTTGTCTGTGAGTCAGCTTTATAAAATCAAACTTTCTGAATGATCAAGTAAAAAGCCAGATATACAAGTTTTTTTTTTTTTCTCTTTCAGGGTCACTTTTTACAGTCTTGAATAAACTGAACTAACTTGAATTCACAAACAAGGAACTTGACTGAAAAATTAACAAAATCTATTTAAAAAAAAGGTTGCATGCATAAAATATTGAATTTACCAAAAAAAATCTATACACAATTTGCAGTTGGTCAAAATACTGCAAAATTGTGCAGTGCAATGAATGGCTATTGGTATATATCGGAGTAATTTTTATTTTTGCTTTCAGAAATTATAAGGATTTTGCTTTGTTATGCATCAATAATCATGAATAACTGTTATATTGTGATGTTTTTTCTCTCAATAATCATAAATCTAAAATCCGATATCGTGACATCCATACCGGTAATTCTGACCAGGCACTGCCCAAAGCTCAACGTGGCAAAAGGGTACATTTGCATGCTGGAAGCTGCTCACACAAACTGTTTTGCACAATGCCTGTTTCCCTGCACGGAGCTCCCCTGCGCCAAGCTGCCAGCCTCGCCATTACCTTCAATTGTTTTGGGTACAAAGGCCCTGCTTGTCCCTTCCTCAGTCCCTTCCCTGACCTATGCGAGCAAGGTGAGCCGCAACGCTTCCTCCGAATAAACTAACCATTTACTGTCATCAACACGCTGACATAACTCACAAAATGCACAGGGAATATTACGCACTATTTGACAGTAGTTTCTATGAAAGCCAAATTCAAGAGAAAGCGCAGAAGCACCTCCTCCATCTTAAGGCAAACTGTGGGAGGGAATGTGACAAGCAGATTTATAGGTAGGGCCACGATTTTAACCTGCAGCAAAAAAAGAAGGAAATAGTTTTGTGGTTGCCTTAACCAAAACAAAAGAAGATCATCTAAAAAAGAAACATTGAAACACTAAATGCAGACAAATTTGATTAAAATTAGTGAAGTAATGAACAGACGCAACAGCATTTGTATTGAAATCCAAAGCCATGACGATATAAGAGAACTCTAGAATACACACCCCACTTGTGCAGCTGCCTTCCCGTTTCCCCAAACACGCTCCATACATGTTACGGGAGGGCATCTGGCACAGTCGCGGCAAAGCTCCAAGAAATCACTTAAAACCACGTCCAAAGTCCACGTCGTTCAAAGTGCAAGCGTGAGCTCTGAGCGAGGACTAGTCTGACGTGAATCTCATTAGCGCTTTCATTTTGGCTGTCAATCACAATGTGCACTTCTTTTTTTTTTTGCAGTGAACTGTGATTGGTCCAGACCCAAGTCACTTGTCACATTCCAGAAATAGCAGTCATAAAAGCTTTCCAAATTTGAGTTTTTGCAGCTTCGAAGATAACATTTTATTCATTACATTGTTCAATATTGCGGCCTCAAAAGAAGTTATTACAATTTGTGAATCCAATGCAGAGTTTTATGAGTGTATAGGATTATAAACATGATAGGTGAATTACATTTTTACAGTTTTTCCCATGTAAAAGGAGACAGTTAGGATATTCAGAGCTGTGTGTGTTTAATCTTACAAAGTGCACTTGAATCGCAGTGTGGTCCTCCAGCGGTCTGCAGCACACATCAGCTGATTGCTCAAATGATTTAATCAGCACAAGCCACAGCTTTTCAGTTCTGAGCATCAGGTCCTTTAACAAATGACTCTCCCATAGTCCACGAGAATATGCAGTTTTAAAATTAGTCCATTGTATTCAACTTTTTAAAATGTATCAGTTCTTTGTTGAATTTGAACGTACGAAGTGTGAACCAAACCTACATCCTGTATTTTTTGTACTAAACATAAAGAAAGGTTTAAATCTAAGTTGAAGGTAGTATAGTTTTGAGTTGCGGCACACTTTTTTGGTTGAAAAGAAACCATGGCACACCACCCACTTGAGCATTACCAAATCAGACCTTGTTGTTTTAAAAATGTTGTGTGTAATGTAGCGCATAATGTTGGTGACACTGTCTGGTTGTTTAAATTAGGCATTTGTGTTTTTTGTGTGCTTTGATTCGGTACAGAAATATGTCCAGGGCACGCTAAAATGGTAAACTATTCAATTATATCCATGAGTGAATCCAAATAGGACTCTGGGCACTCTATTGTTCTCCGGAACACTGGTTGAAAATCAAGGGCATAGTGTATAGGGCCTCTTCGTTGTTATCTGTGTCAGATCTGTGTATAAATGGACTAAAGTGTTCAAATAAAATATTGATTTTTCTGACGTTTGTTGATTTCTTCCAAATTATTTATTTCTATTAATATTTAAAAAGTTTGTGGCAAAATGTTTTGTTTATGTTCACAATCAGAAAGCAGAATAAAGGTCTCAGTTTGGGCTGTCAGATCCTACAAAAAACTGTTTCCAATGTAGAAAAAGGGCTCTCTGTGCAGCTAATCCATCCCGCAAATACAGCTATAACTTAGTATTAGTAAAAGGACTTTTATATTACAGATCTGTATATGTGTGGATAATTGTATAAAGTATGTACTGAAGTAAAAACGCTGTAGTGGACAAGAATAAAAGTGAAAACTAACATGGTCGCGCAGCCTCTCCTGGTGCCCCATGATGGCGGATGCGTGGTGGGGGTACTTGTGCTTGAGGTGCTCTAGGAAGGCCTCCCTCTTCTTGTCCATGTCGGACGGCTGCATGGCCAGGATCTCCTTGGACCCCCGGGCCCCTCCTAGCGTGTGTCTGCGCGGGACAGTCCTGCTGTTCTTGGCATCTCTGTCTCTGGTGGAGGGGTTTGTCCTGTTCGGGGAGGGCTGCCTGCGGCTCACCTGCTCGCTGTCGTCCGGAGAGGTTACCTTCAGGTTGCTTTTACTTTGCTCTGAGGGAAAAAAGGGACAAAAGGTCAGGACATTTTGAACCCTGTAAATGTTTTGGCATAACTTCAGCTGTGTGCATGTGGGTTATCAATCTTGAAGAGAACACATAGAAACACCCTTCCATTAATGTAGACTAGGCTGGACAATGGAATAATAAAGTCTAATTCCTGTCACTATCTGCTATTTTTCTACTATTTTGCTATTTTTCGCTTCACTATTAATGCAGCCAAATGCTCAAAACCCTGTTTTCCTCACATTGAACAATATTTCAACCCAGGAATCACTCTAACAACACTTTACTTAAACAGTATTCTAGCTTATAATTAGTAAGTACAAAATATATGCATTTACACATTATAACATATACATGAAAAACAACTTTAAAGTCAGTGATTCAGATTCTGATTATTGCTGGGTAAGTGATTGAGATTACAGTAAATAATTGTCTAATTGTCTAATTATATTTTGGGGGGTTGAAATCAAGAGGTTTACAGTCAATCAACTGTCAATAAAAGCATAAGATTTGGAGCAGAATTCAGACTTTGCAGGAAAAAAATTGCCATTTTTTGTGTCAAATAGTAATTATGTAATAGTCCATATTATTATTATCATGTTCAGGAATTTAACTTTGAAAGTTATTTTAGTTGTTTATAATAAGACGGGGGTAATGTTTTTATCGAAAATGGTGATTGGTCAATATCGGAAAAGAAATTGTGATTTTGCACATTATTGTAAAATCCTATTTCCTAATCCGAGTTACAGATGAAGAAATAGAAATTGAAAGGTGAAATACATTCTCGTCGACAGTTAAAAGTACAAAAACGTCTGCACAGACAAACCCATTTGCACAGCAAGAGCAGTGGGTGACACATGTATACAGACACAATTCCCAGAAGCCAACGGAAAAAGCTGCTTGAATATGTCAGCCCACTATACGACATGTTAATGCTTTTTTATATTTCAGCATTCAATTTAACATGACAGGCACAAGAGTCGATGACAATAGAGATGTAAAACAGCTGTTCTTTCGGAAACTTCGAAAGAGAAAGCAGGAAATCAAGTTGAGAATATGTCTGAGGGCAAAGACCTGAGCTGGACCAGTGGGAACCAAGCAATAAAGCTTAATCGTTTTCTCCACGAACGACAAAGCCATAATGTGTACCTTTCACCGTGTAATGGTGCAAAAATAATGGACGTCAATCCCTCACCATGCAAACAAGGGATTTGATGTGGTTGTGTGTATAAATATAACAGGACTTTTCATTTTGTGTTTTGAAAGCTTAAAAGCAGGCTGTGAGGTAAATACAAAAACACATAATTTTTGTATGAAATGTATGACAGGACTGAGGCTCCGCATAGCACAAGTGTGATAAAAAGATAACAAGATAATAAGATATCCAGGGGAAATATTACAACACTGTATTTTATTCATCTTCCACTGCCTTTTCATAAATGAAGCGCTGCTGCAAACGACAACTATGGGCCTTAGATACTTCAAATGTGGATACTATTTCATTCAACAATGGCATGTCTTTGGAAAGTGATAATGGTGAAGGACGGTCCCCAAAAAAGAAGCTTGTCATCTCATGCGAAAAACCAGGAGCAAAAGCCACTTTCCACATAAACAACCTATAATCTAAAGTCTTATAGAAACACCAAAATACCACTTATGCTGAGACGCTGCAGGTGGATAGGAAAAATCTTAAATATAAAAAAGCTTCTGTAGTTTACACATAAATGTAAAAAATAAATAAATATAATTATTTAGTTTTTGCGTAAACTAGATCATACTGCAAATTTTGCCTTTCTGTTTTGTTAAAACATTTATAAATCAGGCTCAGATTCAAATATTAACAAACCCTTCATCACGATCCATCAAAAATTGTTAAATACAAGATAAGTTTGTCTTTTGTACTTTAAGGGTTGATTTTTTACACTTACACAAAAACAGGCTTTGAAGTTACAATGTCCCATGCAGATCTATGGATGTAAGTGGATTAAATTAAATAATGAACCATATTTTAGGTGCAGATTGGACAGTTGCTGTTTCCACATGAAAGCTCAGAACAACCTGACCCCCCGCCCCCAAAGAAGGAAACAAAAAATAAATAGTTTTGCCTGTAGTGACTTGCCATAAGGAAGCAATTTGATCAACAACATGTTTTTTTGAACATGTCATTGCTTATCTATATTCTGTCACTATATCCAACATCTGTATAGAACTGGAATATGTTCATTATATATTCAGAATGCCGCCATCTGCAGTTTAAATGAAAGATATGGTGATGGAATTTGTTTTGATGCTTTAATTAGAGCATGTTGCGATCCATTCATCAAACATCATCAATGCAACTACTATACAATACAATTATAACTTGCATTCAACTTTGACAATAATTACATACAAGTTGCCAGTTAAGGAAGTCAAGTTTACTGCCTAACCGTAGACATCAAGCGTAACTACTTACTCTCAGTACATTTTTAGTCTGCAGATGAAGTCACAGGTTGTCAACAAACATTTGAAGATAATTGTATTAATTCTGAGTGTTGTGTCACTACTCTGCCCTGTCACTGGCACCGTGCACCGCAAACCCCCACCACTCCACTCAAATTCACAATCCCTCGGCTTCACATGTACGTCCAAGTCTATTTTTAACTCCCAAACCACGACCAACCGAATTAGACACAACTGACAACACCGGGACATACGAAATTATTCACGGTTTGCAAGTCAGGGAGAGAAAAAAGAAAAAATGCGACTGTTTACCTGTCTTCAACTCATCTGTCATTTCTTCCCCCATTGCGTAGGTGCTGGGCGGGCGACTGGAGGGAGTGACAGGAGTAGAGGGTCTGGGACAGGAGTAGAGGGTCTGGGTCGGCTAACTGCTCGCTTACAGATTCCAGACGGGGCTCGCGTCGGAAAAAAAGAGGGGGTTAGAGATAGGCCCTGCCCCGCTGCCTCAGGACAGACTGCTGCTGCTGGGGATTTAGAAATTCAACTGCATTCCAGGACGTAGAGTCAGGACTGGCCCCTCACCCTCTGGCTACGGGATACTGGCCCCCGGTGAAAAAGAAGTGTGCGAAAAGATACTGCTAAGAGCATGTCCGACTTGTAAAAAAAAAAGAATGTGCAGGTGGAAGTCACAAAACAGACTATGCACTTGTTTTAAAGCTCTGTTACTCTCTGTGGTAAAATAAAATAAAATAAGAAAGAAGATTATTCAGGACACAACACAATGATAAGAACTCAAACATTATAATGTGACTATTTTAGGAGTGATATTAAGTGTTTTTAATTCAATTTTTAGTTCAAGATAATTTATCTAAATGTAAAGTACTTTTTTATATTTCTGTGTTTGTCACATTTAGGAAGGAATTGTGATCTATTTGAATGAGAGAAAGTAAAAGTCAAGAATTGGAAGAAATAGTGTTAAAACCAAAACGCTACTTTCGACTTGAGAGTTTACTAGTTTGTTAGGTTCATTAGGTCTTCACGTTTTAATAAGTTTAGGATTCTTGTAGTCGTACGTGTCTTTTAAGTCACAAAAATAATTATTCATGGGTTTACTGCAAGTATAACTTCAACACGCATTCATTAATAGAGCCGACATAATAATAACATTCTGGCAGAATGATGAGCAAAACAACTTCTAAAATGTGTTTCTTTGCTTTTGTTGGGCTCTTTTTGTGTTGGTGGAGCTATTTTCTTCCTCGAATTAATTTTGTACATAAAATGGAAACTGAAAATAGTTTTTCTGTTGTTGCTGTTGACTGTGCAGAGCTTAACTAGCTTGTTTGCTAACAGTAGGGGCCAGCCAGGGGAGATAAAGGATACTTCATCTCGCCTCACAACACATTTCTGCAACAAATTGACCCCAAAAAAAAATCTGATAATGTGTGTGATCTCAAATTCTGTATCAATGATAAATGTGAGTGCACCTGCAGTGTTCCTGTTGTTTACCTGGCTTTATTTACATTTTTTATGTCAGGTACAAACTACATACTTACTACATACTTAATAGAGTTGTAGACTTATATATCTTAACTAACTGAAATAGCGCTTTCACATTTTAGCTGTGTTTTGAGCTCTTACAGGACAAAATGTCATTACTCACCATTGACTCTCACACGTTTTTTGCCACTCACTGCTAAAACTCAGACTGCTGTGACGTCATGTGCGTAACCTCTATACATAACTAATCCCTCTACTATGCAACATGCGTAAGATCGCTATCAGCTGAGCATAGATTTCCTCCCACCTCTGCTGATGTGCAATCCCCGTTATCTGATCAACAACGCGGCGGAGCACGACAAGAGCCGTCCTGCAGGCACACTCTTGTTTCCAATTAGGATCCGATCCGGAGACACTGCAGCCATTGTGCTCTATATCTCTATATGAAAAGCACCGCTGTCCTTTTGGATTAAGAACACGCACAAACAACTCCATCTTCATAAACGTCTGCAAACACGTCCGCCGTCTGCTGATGTTTCGCAGCCGCAGATATTAGGGAGCGTAAAAATATAATCGCAGAACTAGATGCACCTTGACTGGAAAACAAACGGGAGAGGGTCGATGTTTGTGGGCCATGTAATTGGAGGCTGTGGTGGGAGTGCATGGACACCCACAATGCAGCAGCTGACAGATAATGTCCAGCATATGGAGACAAGATGCTCACACAAGGCAATCAGCAAACATGTCCAACCACAACTGAAGAGAGTATTTCTGGCTTTAGATTCAATTATTCTGTTTTGGGTTGTATTTATGGGTGACAAGAGTGAATATCTCAATATTTTATTATGTCAATGTCATAAAACCGTCTTTAAACTTATTAGTTGAGGTTTCATTATCAGACAAATGTGAAATGTCTTTAAAATGAATCACAAAAGTGTCAAAATATCACTTTATATCCTTATTTGAACAACAATATTATTATTTTTTCAAAACAACATTTCCAATAGCATCTAAATGTTGATATATTGCCCATTTCTAGTTGTATTAGTATATTTTTAATAGCAATTTATATCAAAAATTGTGAGGCTACTTTTATTTGTAAAAAAAAAAAAAAAAAAAGTATAGTTTCATGTCAAGATGTTCTTCTGATTATTAAAAGTTAAGTATTTTCTGTCATATTTTGGATGGAGCTGCCTTTGCACATTAGACATTAGCCTCCTCTGTACCTGTTTGTAAGTCAGTTCTTAAAAACGCACTTGACACAGTTTGAGTTGTTAACATTATTTCAGATTTGAATTGTTTTACTGTTTTAAACTGTTTTGAATCGCTTTATTTCATGTGTTCTAATATTGTAGCACTCTGTTCATCCTGGTTGTTTTTGAAGATGGAGTTACAATATCGCCTAAGGCCCGAAGTCACTGGGATAGGCTCCAGTCACCCGCGACCCCGAAAGGGAACAAGCGGTAGAAAATGGATGGATGGATGGATGGAGTTACAATATTTTAAAAGTTTTAGGCTACAGTTATTATCATTGTGTGAAAATTTGAATACAATGTTTTTGTTAATGTCCATGTCAAAATAGAATACTTATATAATATACTATCTTTAAGGTAACGGAATGCTCCGGACTTTCTGTACTGGCATTTTGCTCTATTCCACATGCTTTTTTTAAATTTGCAAGTCGTTTTAACTCTCTTCAAGTTACTTTGCCCGAGTCCAAGTTGAGCACCTGTACTTTTTCCACCTTTGTAAATTTTTTGGGCAAATTTGGTCAAAAGCATCCCTGCCCCTTATTATTATATTAGCATTTAGCTTTTGAAAGCAAACAAAAAAGGAATACACCAAATATCAATGTACAAAGACACAGGGAATGCAAGTCAAGCTGCAAAGAACATTTTAAATCTGAAAAGAAGTTTGAATTGTTCCACAGAAGTGATGAGCAGATGGTTGGCTGTAATTTGACAGTGCCGCACTTTTCAGAAAAAAAAACATTGCCATGACAAGAAAACTTACAACTTTACCAAACAGCTGACTATAGGTGCACATTTCAAATTCTTCCACCCTGAGAGCACTGCATCCATCATCACGTCTAACCACTGGGTCACCTCCTGCCGTCCTGAATCTATAATTAACTCTAACCAGCAATTACATGCTTTGCTCCCTACAACCTGCCTCTCTTCACTTTCTGTCAGCGCTCCACGTTCCACAACTGACCCTTGATTGTCCAGATGTCCCCGGGGGGCGCCAGAGAGGTAAACTCTGTCTCGCTCTGAGACGCCAAGAATGTCATCGTCGATGATGGGCTGAAAGACAACCAGCATGGTCCCCCCTGCTGTTCACAGTAATTCATACTTATTTATATGGAGGAATGTCTCCATAGTGCACTCCCACTCTGCAACACTATTACTGTCCAGTAAGTATGTCGGCCCATACAAAGCACTGTTGTGTGTGCAATAAAAGCAGGGTTCACATCGAGACCCGCAAGACATGAATAATGAGACACAGTGGAGAGAATGGCAGTGAAAGTTAGAGGGCGTTGTAGATTGTTGACTGTTTTATCTTATGCATGTGAGATGAAAATGATGGTTAGCTTATTAAAATCATGTTTGTTGCAAAGAAGATATTAATGGTAAAACTCACTGCTTATAGTCATAGATTTATTTTTGTAAAGTGTGAGATGTAATCATTGATTAGATCATGGCCACAGGCCTGAGGGCCTGATCTGGCCCGCAGGCCTTCAGTTGAATTGGCCTGGAGAAGGTTCTCCATTTTCTCCAAATGTTTAGAGCAGTTTCTTAAATCTCGAGTCGACCTATCATTGTCTGTTCCTGTCCCCAGTGCATTTCACGTCCTTGTCAGTGTCACTTATGATACTGTTGGTTGCCCAGGGCACACAACACTCTGACCCTGCCAAACCACAGTGCTGCTGCTCAGCTGCAGGACTGTCTCTGTCTCTGGAGGTGACCTGGAAAAAAAGTCACACTCATCTCACTGATCGGACAAAAGATAAGCCATTTCCGACGTGAAATCTGATACGGGAGGAATGCCAGCACAATGCAGCCCGGCCACATTCTGACGGCTAACACACGACAGCATGTAGGACGCCATGGGAAGTTGTGCATCCTTTTGACACTTGTGGGAATAAATTGAAAAGGAGTTGAGTATCATGAGACAGTATTACATCGAGGTCATTGTGTAAGTACATTTTACTTCATTAAATAATTTGGAGGATTTTAGACATCAACATCATTGAAACACAAAATTACGTTAGTTAATTAAGCAGATTTATTTTCCCCAGAGTTAGGGAGTGTTTGGAAACAAAGCTTAAAGGGTACTCAAGAGAAAAATGTGGGTTTACACAAATAATTTCAGCTCAAAATCACAACATTAAAAAGTCCATGCCAAGCCCCTCCTGGCACTGTTAAAATCTCCACTGTGTGCTCCAGCTGTCTGCTCATTAAAACAACTGTCCACAGCTTTAGGACCAAGCAAACACTACACATGAATCATACATAAGGCTGATGAAGATTAAACATGTAGCACGTCTCTTCTTGTCACTGGCCTCTTCTGCAAAGTTTCCATTTCAACATCTCCAACTAATAAGCTTCCCTCCCTGTGGCTAATGACCCTAGTTTCACACTACATTTCTGGCTTTCTCTGACCTGTGGGTGCTCTGAAATCTTTGGTATGTGTGTGATACTTACAATTTAGTCTCCAATTAGAGCGCATGTGTGTGAATGGCAAGTCCAGACAGCGCTGCCAACACGATATGACTTACAGACGTGTGGTCTACAGGCTCAGCTGGGAATAGAAGCAGTAAATGTTGTGGAGATAGTTGATATTAAAACTGAGAGAGGACACCAGAGACCGGAGCAGTTATTCCGCAACCGCACTACTGAATGTAATCATATTATTATTATTATTATTATTACAGTAAAAAAAAGCACGACAGAGAGAGAACAAAAGACATTTCAAATCAAGTCCAAATGTCAGTTTTTCATATCAGTCCTTGATTGTTGGTTCAGTTTGTATCATCCATATTTTTCCTGATGGACAAAGCTACTATAGGTTAAAAATGGAAAGTGTATGGGCATATATGTGTATGTATATGGGTGTGGGTATGTACATGCATGTGCGCATGCAGTCGAATGTATTTACTAGCTGTAAATGAGTGTATTTACTGTAAGCCCAGACGTATGGGTGTATATACACAGGATACAGCAAGGCAAGTTTGTTCATGGATCATGGATATGCATTATTTTTTTGTATTTTTGTCTTTTTATTATTTTTTTATTAAGATTGTGTGGCCCGTAGACTTTATTAGACAGGAAAGGACAGTGTGAAATGAGGGATGAGAGAGAAGGGAGGACATGCAGTAAATTGTCCGAACTCACAACACTGCGGCACTGCTATACGTGTGCTGTGTGTGTGTGTTTTAATGCAGATGTACATGAGATAATTGTATGTCTAACCCTATATGTTTGTGAGCAGGCATTAAATAAAGGCATGAAAAGCTGTTGCTGTTGGTGGCCTGCTTATGATGTAATGCATAATCTTTATATTGTGATGCACAAACAAACATGCTACAAAACTGCAGAAGTTGCTCTTTTCTGGTGGAGGGTCTGGTACCTACTTTCCTTCATGGAGATGTTATTTCTATATTCTGACTGTGAGCTGGTTCACCTTACCACAGAACAACATCTCCATGGAGGCAACAAGTGGTAGAAAACATAGTGCACCTGTAGATCACTGGATGGAAGAACAAATCTGATCACTGACTTAAAAGGCCTGTCACGATAAACACTATATCGACTTATCATTCAATAAACAAAAGCTGGTACAATATTTTTTGCATCCCATGTTTAATTATTTTTGCAATAGTGGAGAACGTTTTGCTGTATAATAAAATTTGAGCTGTAGAGTGTCAAATAAGTAACTTCTATGACTAATGATACATTTGAAATATGTCTCCTTTAATAATAATGCATTTAATTTACATTGATTATGCATTCACTCCCCAAATGACTACTGTTACCACACATGCCCTGAGGCTGACTGACATAACTGTGGCTGCCTCTGGCCATCACCGATAACACATTCACACCCTGCATCCTGCATTCAAACATAGGTAAATTGGGTGAAGTGTTTGTCTTTTTACTTTCACAAAAGCTTCATTTGTACATCTAAATGACTATATAATTTAATATCTTTAGACATTGCTCTGTGAAACATGGCAGATCAGATTTCACCACTGCTTTACCTGGTGGGACTGCTGTTTATTGTGAGTGGGCGTGCCTTGTAGATCTTTAACTTAAATGCAAAGTTAATATTCTTCCTATTGGGCCCACTATAACTCCTATAAAGTTTAACTCGCTGTTCAGGGGGAAAGAGAGAAAGCGGAGGCTGTGGTCGTAAAAGTCCATAGTCAAATCCTCTCTGAACCTTTCCTTATTCCCCCCTGACATTATGCAGCAAACAAAACAAGCCGATGGGGGAGAGACGTTTCATTTTAACGCAGGCAGAGGACAAGTCAAAGGAACAGCTGTGTTTATTGTCTTCTTCGTCTCGTAAGCACAAACTCGCATTGATCCAAAGCTGTTAAAGGGGTGCCATGCTCTTTAACTACAGTAGAAGGTGCTGTTTGACACACTGGAAAAATAACAAGAGAATAATTATAGAATATTATTTTGATTAGGCCAATGTAATAATGAACGAAACAGGTTTTTAATTAAAAAAAAACAAAAAAAAACGTATTCAGAATCAGAATAGTTTTCCACAGAGATACATATGTGTTAAGCCATAATGTGAAATATGATATAGCCAAAGGAACAACATTTCCATGAAAAAAGCAGGAGGAGGTATGAGTCAGGTTTGTGGAGATGCAAGCTCGTATCACAGTAAGGATTCTTAATCCAATAAAAACATATATTACATTACATTCCATTCATTACAGTCTATGCTTTGGCCAAAACATTCTATACTGGGGCATTAAGCTTAACTAATAAAATAAATAGACTTATAATGCACTATGTGACTTCTTTGCTGGCGGGTTTACCATGTACTTGTCTCCATATTGTGGTACATTCCAACAAAAGCAAGAGAATGATTGGAGGATTGTCCCAATCCTGGACAATCCTCCAGAGAAGTTACTGCTAGGTTAATGGAAGTGGATAAATCGGTTATGTATTCTTTGAAAATAAACATTCCTGTCATTTATTAACTGCCACGCTAAGTACTAGCTAATGACCCCCGTCTTTTGTTAGCGTCTCAGTGCAATTATGAGTGTGTGTAGTGTAGGACGGCACAATTTGGGGAAAATGTCTAAATGTGATTATGTTGAAAAGTATTGAGATTACGATTACATTTGCGATTTATGTTTAAAAAAATAAGATTCTGTTCACATTTTAAACACATCCAAGAGAAATGACAAAATGCTGAAACTGGCCAATGAACTGCCCAACTAATAAAAGAATCACAAGTTTTTTAGAAAATGTTCACACAGATCTACAAGGACAGAAGAGTTTGTCGTTTGTGGAGGAAAATATGACACTTTGACAAAATTACAGCTTTTGGTATTTACTATTTGCTGCGATTTGGATTGGATTGCGATGAACCGTGCAGCCCTAGAGTAGTGTCAGCAGCACAGCACATGTGTGAGCCAGCAGGCCAGTCTCCTCCGTACACTTCATTAACTCTGGGCCAGAGTAGGTGTAAGGCGACCTGTAGCCACCGGCTCGGATGTCTGCTCGTCGCCCATGACAACCATCTCCGGGACAGTGAGGGTGGGGGGGTGTTGTGCAGCTGTGACTAGAATGTCCATTGGAGAGATGGAGAGGAAGAATTTGCCTCCGCTGAAAACTCTGACCTCCAGGGAGTCAGCGAGGAGGATCTGTTTGGATTAATGAGGAAAGTGCACCGGGGGAAAAGTGCCGAGCAGTTAATTTGATCACACCCAGACCCTAGTGTGAGGAAGGAGTTTTCTGTTCAACAGCTGAGGCGTAGCAACAAACAGCTGTTTTTGCATAATGTACCCATAAAAGAGCTGACGATATATATTGACTTTTCATGTGTCTTGGGATCTGGGTTGGGTTATGTAACATCACAACATTCTAAATGACTCATAGTTTAATGCTGGTGTACACGGTTAGTCAAAATTGGCAGTTTAACTGTCAAAATGCAGGTTTATGGATGATATCTGTGTTATTACGGGGCCTGAACACATGAAACAAAACATTGCAAAGAATTCACTTACTTCAATAAACAACACAAACTTATTTTGAACAATAGCTTCAGAAAATGCCATTATTGGACTACAAAGACTGTCAGATGAATGGACTTAACAGGATTAACATGGCCATAACACATAATTAAATGAATATTTATGTCCCTGTTACGTATTTATGAACAAATAATTATACCTAAAGGATTCTTGGTCTACAATTCTCTATCAAATCCTCAAAATCCTGGTAAAATAATCAGTAACTGAAAACATTTTTTGTTCAGTAAGACACCATTGACCGTTTAATCAACTAAAGACCATTAGCATACGTATAGGGACGTAAAGATTATTAGGTTAATAAATAATCATGATTATTCAGGTCACAATGTAATCGTAAGAACCAAAAATTAATAGTTGTGACAATTTTAACAAAAAGACCTAAATGTAGAGAATGATTTGGATTTGGCTGTCACAATTAACTGTATTTTGTCTTTAAGAAAGTCGGTTACAAACTCGAGGAACAGTAACATGTTAAACCACTTTAATGAACGGATATTAAAGATGTCATTGTTGTTTGGTCACAGTCTCAATAATCATGAACAATCGTAACACTAACATTTCCTATCCTGACATCATTGCCTGTTAGACATCAAAATGCCTCAGTACAATCCGTAGCTATTGCTGTAGTAGATCATGACATGGAGGAAATGTAGTTGAAAACACACTATCCATCCATCCATCCATCTTTTGCCGCTTTATCCGGGGCCGGGTCGCGGGGGCAGCAGTCTGAGCAGGGACTCCCAGACTTCCTTCTCCCCAGACACTTCCTCTAACTCCTCCGGGGGGATCCCGAGGCGTTCCCAGGCCAGCCGAGAGACATAGTCTCTTCAGCGTGTCCTGGGTCTTCCCCGGGGCCTCTTCCCGGTGGGACATGCCTGAAACACCTCCCGAGGGAGGCGCCCAGGAGGCATCCGGAACAGATGCCCGAGCCACCTCAGCTGGCTCCTCTCGACGTGGAGGAGCAGCGGCTCTACTCCGAGCTCCCCCCGTGTGGCCGAGCTCCTCACCTTATCTCTAAGGGAGCGCCCAGCCACACGGTGGAGGAAACTCATTTCGACCGCTTGTATCCGCGATCTTGTTCTTTCGGTCACTACCCAAAGCTCATGACCATAGGTGAGGTCAGAACGTAGACCGACCGGTAAATAGAGAGCTTTGCCTTTCGGCTCAGCTCCCTCTTCACCACAACGGTCCGATGCAGCGACTGCATCACTGCAGCCGCTGCACCGATCCGCCTGTCGATCTCACGCTCCATCCTTCCCTCACTCGTGAACAAGACCCCGAGATACTTGAACTCCTCCACTTGGGGCAAGGACACCCCACCCACCTGGAGAGGGCAAGACACCTTTTTCCGGTCGAGAACCATGGCCTCGGATTTGGAGGTGCCGATTCTCATCCCAGCCGCTTCACACTCGGCTGCAAACCGTCCCAGTGCATGTTGCAGGTCCGGGTTTGATGGAGCCATCAGGACAACATCGTCTGCAAACAGCAGAGATGAGATCCTGTGGTCCCCAAACCGGACACCCTCCGACCCCTGACTGCGCCTAGAAATTCTGTCCATGAAAATTATGAACAGAACCGGTGACAAAGGGCAGCCCTGGCGGAGTCCAACATGCACTGGGAACAGGTCTGACTTACTGCCGCCAATGCGAACACAGCTCCTGCTCCGGTCATACAGGGACCGGACAGCCCTGAGCAAAGGGCCCCGGACCCCGTACTCCCGGAGCACCCCCCAAAGGACACCCCGAGGGACACGGTCGAAAGCCTTCTCCAGATCCACAAAGCACATGTGGACTGGTTGGGCAGACTCCCATGAACCCTCGAGCACCCGATGGAGAGTATAGAGCTGGTCCAGTGTTCCACGACCGGGACGAAAACCACTCTGCTCCTCCTGAATCCGAGGTTCGACTATCGGTCGGATTCTCCTCTCCAGTACCTTGGAATAGACCTTACTCGGGAGGCTGAGGAGTGTGATCCCTCTGTAGTTGGAACACACCCTCCAGTCCCCCTTCTTGAACAGAGGGACCACCACCCCGGTCTGCCAGTCCAGAGGCACGGTCCCCGAACGCCACGCAATGTTGCAGAGACGTGTCAACCAAGACAGTCCTACAACATCCAGATACTTTAGGTACTCAGGGCGGATCTCATCCACCCCCGGAGCCCTGCAACCGAGGAGTTTGCGAACAACCTCAGTGACTTCAGCTTGGGTGATGGATGAGCCAGTCTCCGAGTCCCCGGTCTCTACTTCCTCTTCGGAAGACGTGACTGAGGGATTAAGGAGATCCTCAAAGTATTCCTTCCACCGTCCGACGACATCCCCAGTCGAGGTCAGCAGGCCTCCACCCGCACCGTAAACGGTGTTGGTGAGACACTGCTTCCCCCTCCTGAGGCGCCGGACGGTTTGCCAGAATTTCTTTGGTGCCGACCGATAGTCCTCCTCCATGGCCTCCCCGAACTCCTCCCAGGCCCGGGTTTTTGCCTCTGCGACAGCACGAGCCGCGGCTCGCTTGGCCTGCCGATACCCGTCGATGACCTCCGGAGACCTACAAGCCAGAGTGGCCTGATAGGCCTCCTTCTTCAGTCTGACGGCATCCCTTACTTCCGGTGTCCACCACCGGGTTCGGGGGTTGCCGCCACGACAGGCACCGGAGACCTTGCGACCACAACTCCGAGCAGCCGCATCAACAATGGAGGCGGAGAACATGGTCCACTCGGACTCAATGTCCCCAACCTCCCCCGGGACATGGGAGAAGCTCTCCCGGAGGTGCGAGTTGAATACCCTACTGACAGAGGGCTCCACTAGACGTTCCCAACAGACCCTCACAATGCGCTTGGGTCTGCCAAGTCTGTCCGGCTTCCTCCTCCGCCATCGGATCCAACTCACCACCAAGTGGTGATCGGTTGACAACTCTGCCCCTCTCTTCACCCGAGTGTCCAAGACACGCGGCCGGAAGTCTGATGACACGACAACAAAGTCGATCATTGACCTCCGGCCTAGGGTGTCCTGGTGCCATGTGCACTGATGGACACCCTTGTGCTTGAACATGGTGTTCATTATGGACAATCCGTGGCTAGCACAGAAGTCCAATAACTGAACACCGCTCGGGTTCAGATCGGGGAAGCCGTTCTTCCCGATCACCCCTCTCCAGGTGTTACTGTCATTGCCCACGTGGGCGTTGAAGTCCCCCAGTAGAACAACGGAGTCCCCGGTCGGTGCACTGTCCAGTACCCCTCCCAAGGACTCCAAGAAGGCCGGGTACTCTGCACTGCTGTTCGGCCCGTAGGCCGCCACAACAGTGAGAGACCTGTCCCCCACCCGAAGGCGGAGGGACGCGACCCTCTCGTTCACCGGGGTAAACTCCAACACGTGGCGGCTGAGCTGAGGGGCTATCAGCAAGCCCACAACAGCCCGCCGCCTCTCCCCGCGGGCAACACCAGAGAAGTGGAGCGTCCAGCCCACTTCTCGAGGAGATGGGTTCCAGAGCCCAAACTGTGCGTGGAGGTGAGGCCGACTATATCTAGTCGGTATCGCTCAACCTCCCGCACAAGCTCAGGCTCTTTCCCCCCCAGCGAGGTGACATTCCATGTCCCCAGAGTTAGTCTCTGTGTCTGGAGATCTGGTCGCCGCGGCCCCTGCCGTCGACTGCCGCCCAGATCTCTCTGCACCGGCCCCTTATGGATCCTCCTGCGGATGGTGGGCCCACGGGAGGGCGGCCCCACGTCGCTCTTTCGGGCTGTGCCCGGCCGGGCCCCGTGGGGTAAGACGCTCGCCATGGAGCTCCAGGATGGGGCCCCGGTGACGCCGATCCGGGCGACGTAAACTGCCTTGTTTGTGTTGTCATCATAGAGGGCTTCTGAACCGATCTTTGTCTGACCCGTCACCTAGGACCTGTTTGCCTTGGGAGACCCTACCAGGGGCATGAAGCCCCAGACAACATAGCTCCCGGGATCATTCGGGCGCTCAAACCCCTCCACCACGTTAAGGTGTCGGTTCAAGGAGAACCGACACCACACTAAAACACACTATATCATTGAATAAACAGACTGACTTTTGGAACCTCTTTTCTAAACTAATACATCGTCAGCTCAACACAACTTTGCATGCACTTTGGTGAGTCTCTCTTTTTCTCTGTCACAACTTTATTAAAAAGTGATTGCGCTGCTGCACCGCCGTGTCTCTCTTTCTGTCCCGCTCACTCGCTCGGCGGTGATAAGCAGCTTACGGTATAGACTTCACCAGCACCAGCCAGTCCTTCATTACTGCACAGTGTATCAATCTGCTTCCCATTTTCTATGCAGGCGAGGCAGGCACATCTGCAAAGTTGGGGTTTTGCAGCGAACGGGCGGCTTAAGAAAGAACAGGCAAAGAAATCGGGGAATAACATATCAGCACAAGTCATTATATGTGTTTGGTGGATCAGAACAGTATTTTGTTAAAGTACAGAGGTTAGATAATATTGGACAATGGATGTTGAGTGAGTCTGCACGTCTGTTTTATTTGATCATAAAGGTGTGCTGCTAACTTTTTTTGCCGCGATAGTGTAGGGTAAATAGCACAACGTGTCGTGCCAAAATGGAAACAATAAAGGTCAATAATATTTGTACAGCGGATTATCCTTCAAAGTGTCCGACAAAACCAACACACAAAAAACAGAAACACAAACAGGAAGTGCCTTTAGTCAATGCAAATTTGGCCTTAAAGTATTGTCAACACTCAAGCACAACAAATATACAAAACACACAAAGATAAGCAAATTACTTAAGTACTATTCAGCTTATCCTTATCTGAAGTATTTGTTGAATCATATGGTTGTTGTAGACGTCTCAAAAATGTTCCAGTCCAGTCACAGAAATGTAACTGGTTCCAACTTCCAACAGATTTCTCACAATGAATAAGAATATTTAAATTATGTGCTAATTATGATATTTCCAAACAACTATTCAATTGAAAATAAATGAAAAATATCTGAATGAAATAACTATGTGTTTGAGAAAAAGGCTCACAATTGGACTTTAATAAAACTTTACAAATGTAACTTTTCTACTTCGACTAGGTTAAAAAAGCATTTCAATACATATTCATCCTTCTTTTTGTCTGACGGTGTGTCATTATGGAACCTTGTAACTTTTTAGGACAGAAAATGCGGATTTTAAAGAGGACTTGTAAGAATACAGGTGACAAAAGGCGAGTCAAAACCTTGAACTGAACAAAAGCTTTACAATTTGGCCTCGGCTCAGAAATGTTGCAGCATTCCCACGAGAGAAAAAGAGTGAAGGAAAGAGCTGCTAACTTTAATAGTTTAACCACAGCGGGTTAGGCCACAGCAGAGGCAGCCTGTGGGTTATAGTGCGGACGGGAGGGGAGGCAGCAGGCTATAAACTGGAATACTATGCCTCCTAGTGTTAGTGCACTGCCGACAACTAAATAATACATTCTGCAGACACTGTCGGGAGCACAGTATTTAATGACACATATTATTTCATTAAATATGTTGGTCAGAGCAAAGAAACTTGTATGTCGCTACAGTGGCTGCACTATATCTCAAATTGCTCTTATAACGCTATTGAAGTCATGCAGGATACACCATTTAGACAAGAATTTGAAATGTCCAGATTCATTAATGCCCACTCACTTTAGTGCTGGAAGATCAATTCTTCTGTTGGAGGCGTTCACTTTCTTGAATATGTCAATAATCCGAGAGAGGCAAGAGACAGTTTTTGGTATTGATTACATGATGTTTTCATAGGAAATATACAAAAGGACAAAAACACATGTTGAACTTGATCATTTCTATAATTTTCATAACAATATGTTAAGTAAATGTCGGGGGGTTCAAATACTTCAGAACATTCTCTTTGGGGATATGTAGGTCAAATAACAACATTTCCATGGAAACAAGCAGGTATGGGGTTTTCCAAGCCCTTTCCAGACTATGTGTCTATTTTTATGGCAGTTATGTACATAGTATTATGTACTGGGGCTTTAATATGTGTCTATATCAACAGTGAAGTAACTACAGTAAATACAGAATACACATTTTGAATAACTGTATTCTGGTATATTTGGTGGTATTTAGAATACAGTTACTATTCTCCAATTAGAGGAATACATTATGGTATTTGGTGAGTTAAGAAGATAGCACTGCTCTTCTGGTGAGTGCATGTGTGACTTTTCCTTCTCTTATTAGTGACAAACAAAAGCAAAAGCAGTGCAGAAAGAAATAAAGCTGTTTCGATCCCATGTTGCTTATTTTTACAGTAATAGAATGAAAATACACCCAAAAACAAAAGTTGCCACAAAGAAAAGGTCACACACTCACACACACTATGTCAGCTTTGATTACAGCACATATTTTCTGTGGCATAGTTTCAATGAGCTTCTGCAGTATTAAAACCATTTATTTCCATCCAGTGTGTCATTATTTTTCACCAGTTGATCTTGTGTTGATGATGGAGGGTGACCACTGCGCACAGCCAAACACTCTCACTGGGGTTCAGATCTGTAGTACATCAGTCTCTGCTTCTCCTTAGATGTTTTCTCTGCTCAATGCCAATGATTTGACCCTTCTCAAACACACTTTTCTTTCCACATGGTTGTTTCAGAAACAAGAAGCATCATCCATCCATCCGTTTTCTATGGATGGATCGCTTGTTCCCTTTTTGGGGTCGCGGCTGACACAGAGACATAGTCATTAGACAGTTGACGCTCACATTCATTAATTCTTACCAGAGTTATCAATGTTTACCTAACACATGCATATCTTTGGATGGTGGGAGGAAGCCGGAGAACCTGGAGAGAACCCACGGTAACACGGTGACACAGGGAGGACACTCCACCCAGAGAGATCATGTGATGTTGGTCTGGTCCGGGAATCGAACCCATGATCTCCTTCTTGGGAGGCAAGAGCACTAACCGCCTTTGCCACAGTGCGCCCCGAGAAGCATCAGTCGGGTGTTGCAGCTCAAATACAATCGCGCCGCAGTTATCCAGTAGGAGGCTATCTACTGCATTTGCTTAGTTAAATCCAGGTGGCCACTTTTTTTTGGACAGGCAGTGTATATTCTGTGATTCAACCATGTAAACAAATACATTTTAATTCATTATTCTGTAACTAAATCCATTTTCAAAGTATTCTTCCCAACCCTGTACATCTATTACATGAGGTCATTTCATCTTAGCCTCAAGGCCAATGGTCAGATCAGATTTGACTTTTTAGAAGAAAAACATCCCTCAGGCAGCTCAGACGGGAGGAGGGCTGCGTGGTCAGCTCGGGAAAAGACATATGACGAAATCCACCGACTCCAGCCTCAGAAGCTCAGCAGACCTGACTGACTCTTAATCCTCTGATTGGTCATTGATGACATCACCCCCAGGGGCCCGCCTCCTCCCATGTCATCAGTGCTGAAGCATCTCGGTGATGTAATGCAGGGAGGGCCATGACAAATCCTCAAGTAGCACCCCTCTCTCCGTCTGCACCTTCCACCGGCCCTCATCAATTCACTGCAGCCTCTCCACACAAAGCCACCTGTTTGGTAAAGGCAGAGCAGACGGAGAATAGAGGCTAAACCTGCAGCATTTCACTGCATTAAATGGCTTAGGCGAAAACAAAGACAAGTGAAAAAGAACGGCTTTTACAATTCCTAATCCGTATGTGTCCCACGGCTGCAATTAAAATATGGATCAAGGATTAAGCTGGTTTAACTCCCCACCAGGTGTGAAAAAGAGAGAGCTAATCCAGGTAAGGATGAAGTTTGGTATTTGACTGAGCAAAGTACTGAAAGTAGTTTCTCAGCTATAAGTGTTGGGACAGTGTGGTTTACTGTAAAGTACTTTGCCAGTGTATTTTCCTAAAAGGGTATAAACAAAAAGTGAAATGACAGTGATAAAGTGATGGTATTATTCCCAAACTAGAACTAAACAATGAATCCAAACCAAAAATACACAATACTGAAATCACAAATGCAAATGCAATACTATGGAAAAGGCTTGATACTTACGACAATGATAATAAAACTATCTTTGGTCGACAGTAGTAAGCTTGAACTCACAACACTTCTACAGGGTGTCACCACGAACATGCTAACTCCTCAAAAAATATGAAAAGCACTTTATTTTTCAGTCCAGTTCACACATTCCGTGCCTGCTGCTACAAGTAAAAATTATGCACTGTAAAAACTATGGCTGTAATTGACCAAAGGATTTCTTGGTTGACCAAAGACATGCTCTTTTCAATTTATGCCCTGTGTTTGCTTAATATCTCTTCCCATTCTTCACCCCGTTCCACAACCACTGACATCTCTCTTTGGTCAGCTAATGTGTAGAATTTCACATTATTTGGCCAAACATCTGTTTTTTAATCACCATTTGTGACGGATCCACTCATGTCCTTGGCTAACACCCAGAGCTCGGGCAGATTAGCGAGCGCCAGATCAAAGTACAACTGAGCCCCGCTTTTACCAACAGCTACTTCTGATACTGCGCACTGACAGCACATGAGGTAGGAAAAGTGTATTTGTGAATATTCTATGTAGCAGTGATAGGGGGGAAATGCTGGCTGCAGTGTTGGAAATGAGGGAGCGTGTTCAAAACCTCAAAGGAGAGAATGTGGAGAGTGCAGCTGGTCCATACAAACTGATGAAGAGCCTAGAGAGAGGACGGGAGGCAGAGAGTTGGGAGAGGATATTCCCCTGCTAACATTTTAGGTGTAGTTTTTAGAGCACAGTAGCCTCCACTGATCACTTTAATGTTTAATACACAAATAAAAACACTACATTCATATAAACCCAAAAGATACATCATTTAAGAGCATAGATCCGTATGGGACATGCAGTTCATTAATAAAGCCAATAATATCAATATGTAATGTTTGGTATTTCAAGGCCACCACATTCAATAATAACATTTTTCCACATTTATTTAGAAGGTTCTTTTTCAGTTTGTTTGTATCATACCTGACAGTTTAATCTGCTCACTTAACACATGTTCTGGCGCTGTCTTCACCTGTAGCGGCAGGACGACAGCGCCATTTGCAGTCCGACGGTTTCCCAGGTGTGTGAGAGTAAAAAGGACCCCTCGTCCCGGTTTACAGTCCTGCGGTTATGTTTCCGTATTTTAATATACGTGTTATGTTCTTTGTCTTCAGTTCTTATGATGTTTTGCACCATCCCGCTCCATAATGTGCTTCTCTCTTTTACAATGATCACTTTACGTCACAGCAACATTACCCAACCACTCTTAACCTTATTGGATCATTTAGCCCCAGTTCTGGCCCATATTTTAGCCTTAATCAGTGCTATTGTGGCAAATATATCAGCACAAATGCTTCTCCAATGCCATTTTCCCGTCGCATCATTAGACCTCTACGACCACTGGTGATCTCTATTATTGCCTGCTGTTGCTGTCGAGAGCGTGTTTTATGGACGCACTGGCAGTAAATCCGTAGACGTCGGAGTCGGGTAATTAAGTGATCCTGTTCCATAGAGAGTCCTCCATCACTGTCCGAGCTGACCGCTGCAGATGGATGTGTCTGCTCCCAAGAATACGAGACCTCTTCATCTGAGCAGAGAGTTATAGCACTATTATCAGTCAATAATATGATCTGTGCTCTTCGTGTGTCACAAAGACGGCCCCAGAGTGACGGACCCACTCAGGGCAGCGTGGCAATAAAAGAACGAGTAAGACCGGAGATGGCAGTTAATAAGTAAGAAAACTTGTATTTCTATTTGGAGACGTTTATTGATTGTGATGGTACTAGTTATATGCTTAGTATCAAAATTGTTGGAGTAGTAGAAGTAGCAGTAGTAGCAATAACAAAAAGTAATGAGTGGTGTAGCAGTGAAATGTAACTAGATTAATATATCTTAATCCATAAAGAGGCATTAGATTCTATATCTGAAAGTCTAGTGGCCTCGACAGTATATTAGTAGTAGTAGTAGTAGTAGATGTAGTAGAAGTAGTAGAAGCCGTAGTAGCAGTGGACTTTCTTGTTTTTTTAAGTGGTCACATGGTTTTCCTTCGTTGTTTTCTTTCTCAACGTTGTATTTTGATTACTTCATGTGTGTTTGTCTGCATTTCTGGCTTGTTGTAGGTTAAATTTTATGTTCCAGAAAAAAAACATGTGTCTCCATTAAATTTCTGTATATTTTTTGGGACTTTTACTTCTCCTTAAGCATTAAAATAACAGGAAGCCTACTTAATTTTACAGTCTTAATTATCCTTTCATGTAAAGCCCATTTCTTAAAGTTGAGTCTATGCTGCTCACATGACCTCCACAAAGCAATATCTATCCACGCAACTCCTCCATTCCTCCAGCTTCATTACGTGTGGCTAACCACCCTCCTCCACCAGCTAATGGCTTTAACATGTGTCTCCAGGCCAGGCGGCTCCAGTGGTCGTGCTTTTTGCTACGATCTTGGAAAGCCGGAATGAAGTGGGCCCATTGTTGCATTGCAGTTGGAAAGAATAAACACTTTTGTGAACGGAAGGAAACTTGGAAACAAAGTGCTAAGAAAAGGTGGCAGGGCGCAGAGGAAGGGGATGTTGAGAGTGCAGCGGGGACTTGAGGGGCCCAGATCTTCACCAAGTGAAAAGCCGTGGAAATGCTCAAAACGCCATGGAACATTCCGTAGTGGTGAATATTACTGAATAGATGGTGGGAACGGAAAGTCTGCTCAAATCAATTACCAGTCATAGTAACCCTTAATTTGATGAACTATGTAATGATAGGGTCTCACAACAGCCCTGTACTGCTGCGCAAAGGACTCGTCAAAAAGTAAATTCAAAACTTGGAGAGCAAATAAGTATGCACCATTTTACAGTTGTTTATTTTGAAGCCAAAGTTCAGGGGTAAATTCTCTTTCCAATCATACATAAAACCACATTTAACATGTAAACCAGGAGCATCGTCATATATTGATATGTCAAAGCAATAACATTATATCTGTGAAGAAAAGAAGATATATGCTCTTCTAAAATCTAAAATCTACTTTAATATTGAATACAACCAAAAAGCATTTGTCTTCTCTAATTTTATTCTACACTAGTCTATTCAATATATCAAAATGTGCATTACAAATTTGCATGGTTTAAAATGTGTGATGTAAATCATCTTTGATGTAAATTAAAGCATGTAGACTTTTAACTATAATGGAACCCTTTGGGAAAATGAGCAGGAAATAAATAATAAGTAAAAAGTGAATGTATAAAATTTACAATGCGCCTTGTATTGGAGTCTTGGGATGAAATAACAAGGTATAGAAGCTCAGCTTGGCCATAAAAGAAAAAGAAAAAAGAAATAATTCTGGCACACATGAGGCGGGTAAGCCAGTCAGAGCTAAGTGTGAGTGGACTGTTTCAGGGTGTCAGTAATGTTTTTACAGCCAAGCTTAAGTGTGCACAGGTTGAACTAAAATAAACAACGCTGCCCATGTTCATTAACAGAGAAGAATACCACCCAGGAAAATGAAAACAACATTGAAATATTTCACACAAATGAAAAAAACCTTTTTCACTTTTAAGCTGTGTTCACACCTGGTTTAGTCCTGGTTTGATCTCAGTTTGGTCCTGTTCTAGTCCCAGTAAAGTTATGGTACAACATTTTTTTTAGGACGGATTTAGTCCTAGTTTAGTCCCAATGTTGTGTGTGTGCCAACTTATGCCCCTTTTCCATTAGTCTGTACTTGGCTGTACTTTACTCGGCTCTGAGCGCATGTACCCGCCAGCTTTCTGTGCATTAAAAGCATTTATCAACACTACTGCACCAGATTTCAAAGATGATAATAACAGCGTTTTGACTTGCACATAATCTAGAAGTGCAATGCTCTGATCGTTTTTTGTTCTCTCAAAGTGAGTCGCTTTACTCTGGACAGGAAATAGCTGATTCTAGGTGTGCAAACGTTATTAATTATGTTGTAAAGTTTCTCCTCATGTTTGTGGTCTGCACTTTTTGTCTCATGTTTAGAATGTTAAAGTCTCTAAAATCTTATACACAGCAGTGTTCTGTTGCCTACGAGAAACATTAGACTTTTACCCAATAAGCATCTGAAGGTCTGTGGACATCTCGTTTAGTCCTGCTGGGCTGGACTTGGCCCTAAGGGAAAGAGGGTACTAAAAAGTACCTGGTCTGTGGAGCTAGCACCAAATGGAACAGTTGGCTAAGTCATACCAAGTAGAGCTGAATAAAGCCATGGTACTAAAAGAAAGGGTATTAGTATATCTTCCAAGAGACATAATTATGTTTGTGCCGATGTTAATAGATGCTGGTCACCTGGCAGACTCATAAAAAGGTTTAGAGTAGAGGAGATTGCATGAGGGCATGGGGGCGGTCGTCCTGGGGCCCACAGTCATGAAGGGCCCACTCGTGACCCAGAAAGATACATTTGATCTTGCTCCATGCGGCCTCACTCACGCAAACACATGCATAGGCAAAATAGCCAAACCCCTGGCATCAACAGCAAAACGAATACTTTTTGCTTATTTTAACAACACTGATGCAACCAGCTCTCAGCATCTTTTGGTCATTGGCCTCGATTGTGTTTTCTTGAAAGTAGAAGACACTGTCACTGAGCCCCAAAAATACTAAAAATATAACAGTCTTCACCACACCTCAGGCTCCATATGTGGCGTGCGCTCGCAAATCCATCCTCAGCTCGACACTTAAGACGTCCTTAATGTTAAAAGTGTCCATAATCCCACATGAATTGGCTGTGAGTATATGCACACTAAACTTGTCAGTACATTGAGACGTTATGGTTAGTTACATGTCTTCAGAGAGTCTTTGGGCTATGGAAGTCTGTCTGTTTATCAGTCAGAACAGAATGGGGCTCTTCTAAATCCGCCATGTCAAGACACAAGACAGATCTCCAAACACCAGCGCTCAGGTGGCTGCCGTGCCTAGAGTCTAAGAATAACATCCTGTGAACGACAGAAATACACTGTTGGAAGTATTGGAAAGTTTGAAAAACAGGGGGTTGTATAAAAGTTTCAAAATGGAATAGGGGCAATATTTTATCATCACAATTATTAATGATTATGAACGCTATGACCAAACAACAGTGAAAGCATTCATTTAATTGAATTGTTGTTTGCTATTATGTTCCAGTATGTGACGACCTTCATCAAATTTCTGATTATTACAAAAGTAAAATCATAAGCAACAGGCAGATAAAAAGCACTTTTTTTCTGACATGAAATAATTGTATTTATTTATTTATCTCGTCCCTTTTTCTACATGTAAAAGCCCTTTTTAAATGTCATGTGCAGTGTACAATATGTGTAGTAACTGACTGTAAACATACAAAAGTGGCATTTCTGCTCCATAATGCATTTCAATCTATAGGTATAACATGTAAAAATGAAAGCAAGGAGTTTTGTAGATAAAATATACTGTATAAATTAGAGCAATGCATGACAGTGCGCTGACAAACAGGTGGTGTGCATAAATGTGACTAAATGAGGGTTTGGAAGGTCATACTGTAATTATAAACTGCCCCAATAATGAGCTATTAGTAAGCAGTCCATTTGACTAACAGAGATTTTGCAAAAACTGACCAAGAACCCAGACTCAGCAATTATACGCAAAGCTCATCCATATGTATTGGGGTTGGTCAGCTGTAATGCACAAATTCTCTTCTCTTAATGAACAAAAATGTGTCTAAAGAGGAAGGGGACACTGCAGACTATTACCGCCTGACATGTGTGTGGAGTTACTTAATGAATTGCTGTGGGGAAAGCGGGCCTATGTGGAGACACTAAATTGGATCGTCTGAGAAGTGCATGGGCAGCACAGGAGGAGTAGTTTTATGTAGCAATGAAGTCAGCAGGAGATTCTTCCAGCAGAGTAGAGATAAAAGAAAATCGGTGCAACTGTTACTCAAGTACAACTAAAAAATCATCTATACATTTTGATGAAAGAAAAAACAATAAAAGTAAAGGATAATACTCAAATGAGAGCACTTATTCTTCAAACTAGGGATATCAAGATTAGGAATGATAAATCTACTGATAATCCATATTACAGATAATTGTGAGGAAAAACAGTTACATTTTCCATATTAACTGATTTACAGAAAGCTGGTCACATAAAGAACTGGAGTGTTGATTTTTTTTAACAGTGTAATTAAGTTTTTCACAATTTTTCAAATTTTTTAGTCAATGACATCTTTAATAAACTGTAAAAAGAACTAGTGTAAAAAGTGAAAAAGACCAGTGGAGGCTTTGTAAATATTATTTGGTGCTGTAAATAAACAATAGACACCAGAGCTAGTCCTCGCTGTAGCCCCCAGACTGTGTTAGAAGCAATATGCCCTGTCAGAATGTATTTGAGCTCATTATGTGCTTCAAAACACGCCTCCAGCTGTAGAAGTTTCTGCATACTTTAGGGAGTTTAGCCAAGGAGTTATCAGATTGACGGTGTTTAGCTTATTTTCAACCGGAGACTGCATGTAATCACACCAATTAAAAGGAGATTAAGAACAACAGTAATAGGCCGAGAAAAAAAGTTTTTGCTGACTACTACAATGGAGATTACAGTTCCATTAGCAGTAGAGGTGCACAATATAATATTAAAATGTAGACGTACCATGAATATTGTTTTGAAGACAGGCAAAATTTGAATAGTAAGTTTATTGTTTATAGTTAAAAATGCTACAAAAGAGCTGATTCAAAATAAAAAGTGTTTTCTGATAATCAAACCTCCACTAATATGTTTAAGACATGTTTTAAAGGAAGGACAAAGATTATGAATGATTTGTATTGCTGTCAGCTTTTAAACCTGCTCTTGAGTACCAGTATCTTTATTTTGGCATCTCATGTTTAATATATTTAGTGTATTTCCCAAGCCAGGAATTTACTTTGGGCTCCATCTACTGGCTGCAGAAGGAACTACATAGATGAAATAAATAAACGCTAGATGTCCTCCGGCATGCTAATGCAGCCACAGAGTTGTAATGATCGTGTTTTGATGGCAGAAATGCTCAGAACGAGTCTGATGATGATTTATGGACAGCACAGAAGAACTCGGAGCTCGACATCACAGATTGGGGAAACGCAAAATGGAGTGTTTTTTACACTCGGAGGGGAGAGGACTTTCTAAACAGGAGTCAGAATAACGCAAATGAAGATATATACAACTCAAGGTATGTGTTTGGTGTTTAAAACCTCAAAAAAGTCAAGTTTGCTTAATATATGTCCATATTTTTGTGGCATTGATATAATATTATCTGACTATCATTATCGGGATAGTGAAGAAAACACATCACACACCCCTAATTAGCAATACCATGATGAAACACATTTTTGCATGCCCTGAACAAAAACATCATCATCCAATAACTTTTCAGTTTTCTTATAAAAGTAAACTTCAGTAAAAAAAAATGTTTATGATCTAAAATATACAGTACACAACTATATGAGATTTATATGTACGTAAAGCCAGAATCTTCATCAAAGAGTTGGTGTCAAATAAAGAAAGAAAACCTAATTATTTTGGCGACATCACATCACTTTAAACCAGAGCCACGTTTCATTCACATCCAAGTCAACACAAAGAGCCAGTTTATCTGATAGAGGCTTATCTTTGGCATATGACGGTGCCAAAATGTGTTACGTATTGTTCTTGTTTGGCAGCGCGTTCACACACAGACTTCATCTGTTGGGTGGAAAGTAGTTTGGCCTAAGTTGACATTATTTAGCTGCTGTAGGAGACAATTAATATGTGAGAGATGTACGATTATGTTCTGCCATCATCACCTCCTCCATTAGAGTGCAGCTGTCCACTCCAGAGACGGCTTGGGTTTGGACTGGTCAGATGAAAGGAAGACAGCAAAAAAAGTGATAGTGAATTCACATAGAAACTACGGCTGTAATTAACACACTTTATCGGACTGTGAGAGATTGTGGATTATTTTGCGCAGCAGAAAGAACAAATAATCAAGGGCAGCAGAAAGATGGAGCTTTTTACTATATTTAAAAAGCTCCAGACTGACAGAAGAAGCAGATTCCTGCAATTGAAGGTTGTGTATTGGCGACTGGTCTATTTATTTGGCAAGTGAGAGTAGTTTGAAGGAACGATGCCAAATGGTTTTCAAAAACACTGTTTGCAAAATGTGTAAATGTTGAAAAATATATATCACAAATTAAAGTTACACCAATGATTTTCAGCCCGTTATTATTGAAGTGTATAAATGAAATTGTTTATTTTGGTTGTTGATAGTCAGGAAAAAATAGATTTCCCTACTGTATTCGTGGCAACCAAAAACATATTGGACTGAAGCAACTTACATAGGCCCATTCTGAACATCCTGAACTTCATGTAGATGAAAACTCAACAATTCAGACATAACAATATCCACTGAATCAGGATCCCAAACCAACAATTGTTATTATCTCCTATACAGCTTTTTATTTACTACAACCATTTAAAAAAAAAAAAATCATATTAAAGCATCACATTAGTTGAAACATCATGTCTTCATCATCTTGTCAATTTCAGTAAACTTTATAGGTGTAGGGCTTTATAATAAACATAATATTAATGAATAAATGTAATAAATATTTAACTCTTTTTGATGGTATTGGAATGTGTAAAATGAACCAGATGTTCAAATATTGCAGATTTAGGACACTATCTATCTATATACAATCTAAATTCATAAAAAGAACTAATGTTTTATCCAATTTGATTTTAAGATACATTTATGGCCTAATTTAATGACAAAGCTAAACTCCCAAAGCAAAACATCAGGTTTGCTTCTGTTCATTACTGCTGTTTCTCCCCTGCATATATGGCAGCCTCATGTAGTCACGTAGGTGCAGGAGCTCTATATCAATGTCGATTACCAAAACACTCATTCAGCAGAATCAATAGCATCTTCAGCCTCTCCATCTTCTCCTCTTCCACCATCACCAAAAATTGCTTCAATGGGCTGAAAAACATAGTTCAACACCACGTGTACGTTGTAATTACAGCTATTTTAAGCATGAGCAAAGATACTACATCATCCATAACACAACACGACACACTGGATCTGAGCTTGCACTTCATTGAAACAAGTCGTGAGCTCCTTTAGTGCTCAATGAGAGATGACAAGAAGCACCTTTCTCCAGCTTCAATCCCCCCTCCGCCTCCCCCTGTCGTCTCAGACTCTTCCTGGGCTGTATTTTACCAGCGCAGGTGTGTTTCCACTGAGCTCCAATTCCCACAGCAGCCATCAGAATGACTGCGGCCCAAGTATGTCTTCTGCAGATCGACACATCATAATGTCTGGTAGGTCTTGTAAGGCTTTAAACAACTGGTCAGAGTAGAAGTCCCCACATTCAGAGATACACATGAGACATATGGTGTTCTGCCATGTGCAAAAACAATATAGAACAGTCGCTGCACCTCATATGAGCGCACACAACTGCACAAAGGCCCCGTCAGACCACAAGTTTCAATTTGTCGACTTTCAGAACGCACGCTTCAACACACACCAGGATTTTACATGGATTTGGCTGGATATTACATGAACTAGGTCAAGTTAGAAGTCCTAACATCCAAAGTGCACAGGTGTAATTACTTGTGCACATGTTGGTACTGGCCATTGAATGTGTACTGTATCTTTATTCAGTGGTAAACGCAGTGGAAATTCAACCACATTATTGGTGAAATGTATTAATGTGTGTTTGTATTATAACCATATATGTGTAGCACTGAATTACACATTATCAATCCGAGACTGTAAGCAAGGAAAAGGCAGAATGTTCAGACAAATTCTTGATGCTCATTAGGAAAAGTGTCACAACAGAGAAACAAGCAGAGAAATGGAAAAAAAAAGTTGCTAAACCCAGTTTTATTTCAAAAATACATGAATGTGCTTTATATTTCTGCTATTTTAGAAAGACTATGCAAAATGAGGCGATTGGATTGATCAATAGTAGGCTAAGTCTTATATATACCAGTTCATATATCTTCTGCTGACACTATTTTGTATTTTTCTTGGTATTTTCTTGGTATACATTTTTTTAATAAAGTAATCAAAAATAAAATACATATTCAAACTCTATAGGCCACAGTGTAACTTGTAACAAAAACATACATTGCACTAAGGTTTGCCAGTCGTCAGAACAGGTCATTTGTAAGAGACAATGAGCGCTGAGATTCCTGCTCATTTGTCTTTCTGGCGATGTGCACTTTTTGCCTTCCTTCCTGATGTCGGAAAGTCAGCCTGATCCACTGAAGGAGCTGAGACAGACACAACAAATCATTCACATCGAAGACTAGCATCCGGACGCTTACGCAGAACTTCAACAAACAATAAGAGCGATTCTGTCCAGGGAATTCATTTGACAGGCATTACACGTCAGTTGAGTTTCCAATAAAGACGGATGTTTTACTCTATACTTTATTTTTACTCTTTATTTCAACAGTTTTAAACACATAGAAAACAGAAACACAACCACAAAAAAGAAAACTAAATATGAAACAAGTAGCACATTGAATCTAACAAACATCTAGACCAACTTAAATGTCCACAGTCTGTCGAGTAATTCCACTTTCAAATTAAGTCCAAGCGTAATTGTTTCCATTTTTTGAATGTCCGTTGTAATTCAAGTCTAGTCTTTGGTTGTGGGTTCAGTTTGTGTCCATTTTTTTGTGATGAATTTTTTCCCCGATGTCAAAAGTATGCTATGTCTTGTATCGTTTTAGGATTGTCTAAAAGTCATGGTAAGTTTTACAATTTAAACTGTACAGTACGTGAACTACTAATGTAAAAATCTACTCTAATGGTTGAAAAATGTGTTTATTGGATTGGGACTAAATGGGACATAAACGCAAGACAATTTATGCCAATTTTTTTCTTTCTTTTTGGCTATTATCACATGTTCAACGTTTTATAATGTAATTTAAAAACTGGAGACAAAATATTTCTTTTTTCAAAATAAAGTTGCATCAATCACACATGATAGTACTAACTTTAAAGACAATTTGTATCATCTACATTTTGTTTTGCTGTTCGTGTTTTCTATGTTTCACTATTTTTATAAGACAAACAGCTAAAACGCCACAGCGGCCACATTTTATTGGTGCCAGTCCCAAACCCATAAAGATGAACGACATAAACGGCACTATAGCTTGAATGCTCTATGACAATGACAAACATTCTAACGTTTGGCAGCAAATGGTCCGAGTGCATCTTTGAAGCACAGCCCAGTGACACTGATGGTCACTTTGGGTATGGAAGAATGTATCAACACTGAAGCTCCCCATATAAGGCAACAACTATTAAAACAATATTCCTTTTCCTGACTAAATGCAAGGACTATTTGCACTGAGAAACTAACTCAAATTAGAACGATAACAAATCTACCAGAGATTTGTTTTTCTCTGAGCTCGACTGAATGAAAGTGATTGCTTTTCTGTTTTTTTTTATCAAGTTCAGCCTCCCCTGGCCCTCTCCACTTAATTAGACGCAGCCACACACACATTAAATATGTCTCTTTTCTCCCTCATGCACTGAATGGCTGGCCACAGTTCAAGCCACCACAAAAAGCAAAGCAACTGCAATGCAAAACAGGCGCTGACCGAGCCAACAGCCAACAAAATGTACAATTAGGACAATATGAGGAATGGAAATTGGTTGGCATGTTCTTCTAGCTCCTTAAGTCAGATAAGGAGATGTTAAAAAATAGCTTACCTTATCTCGTTGCTCACTTTTTAAGTCCACACAAATCAAAAACGATCACTCCCTAAAGTTTTCAGTTCTCGCTTTTGCCGTGTCCCGGCGTTACTGCACATTTCTCTCTCTCTCTCTCTTCTCCACCTCTCCTTAATCGCCCACCCTCCCTCTCCCTCTCCTTCTCTCTCTATCTCTCTCTCTCTTCAATACTTCCTGGGCTGCTGTTTATGTTCCAATCGGACTGGCCAAGAAAGACCCTCTCTCTCCGCTCTCCTCTCTCCGCCCACTGCACTCCGTCAGACAGAGAGCATTGTGTGGTCATGGGCTTGTCACATGGACTCGTGTGTGTGTCTTTGCGCTCCGCTGAGATTTACTAACCTCTTGGCACTATTCGGCATCTGGGTGAAGACTGGGGAGTGTAGGAGAGAGGCATGAGGGGATGGAAGGCACTAGAGATGTTATTTAAGGGTGTTTATATTGCCAAGTATAAGTATAAGTCATAAGCAAAACAGTAACTTGAGTCAAAGTACTGTTACTGCTCCTGGCTACAATCTCCTTTCTCTTACTACAGTCACTATTATTACTATGTGACTATGTCACTGCAGAAATAGCGAAGTTGAAGCAGCTTGCAACTCGTGATGGACAGGAGCAGCAGAAAGAAGAGAGAGACGAGGAAGAAGAGTAAATCTGAAACAACACATTTTGGGAATCAATATTTGTACCTTTTCTTTGCATCAACAGGAAACTTTTTTGTAGTTCATCAAATTTGCGCTGTAGGGTCAATAATTAACACCTACAACTCATAATGAAATCAACTAAATCCTCACATGTTTCATAGTTCTTCATTGCTGATCTTAATTCTGCATTTGGGTTATTGTATTACAGTATTATTGTTTATTGTGACATATTGTGTGACACAATGCTTATGATCACTTTTATTGTCACAACTACTACTTACACAGTATAATTACTTCTCCTTCTGCTACCATTACACATAATACATCAGCGACAGCTATTTTTCCTCATTTGCATACTCAATACACAATGTCACAGTGTTTACATACACTGGTGTGGGCAAGTATTTATCACATCTCGTGCACTAAAATATGTATACACTCACTTCATGACAAAAATCAAGTCCACATGACTTAATTCCTTTATTTATCAAGAATATAACTTAATACAACCCAATATAAATAGGTTAAAGTTAGTGTTTAGGTTAAGTATAACTATCAAGTTAGGATTAGGGGTTAGGTTTGGTCTTATGTAAGTCAATATAATATCCCCAAAAACAATTGAAGCCCAGAGCTGGGCTTCAATTATGTGTAAATGGTTCCTTGATGTAAAGCACTTTGAGTGGCTTAAAGGGCTATGTATATGTGAAATATTACTGGGTTTCAGATGATATCACAACATACTATTGACCAAGAATATTTAGTACAGATGGGGGACGCTAACGTCATATTGTTGAAATGCTGATTTTTTTTTGTTGCAAAACAGCAAGGTCCTGGGTCAGGTTCAACATTTGAGAATTTACCTTTTAGATATTTCTAATTCAAATACAATGTACTCGATAGGGAAAACTGGCTCTTGCGCCTGATCTGGGAGTATGACATCACCTCATTCTAGAATCTGATGACCACCAATAAATGTGACAATTCCACACATACATACAGACGGACCATATTGTGTGTGTTTGTTAAAGTTCTGACCATCAAAATAACAGACTGTGAAGTTACACACTACTGATTAGAATAACAAAACCCCTATGGATGGAGCTTACTCTTCTCAGGTTTTCTTTGTAAACGAGCTTTGAGAGAGAGAGAGAGAGTGAGGGGATGTGTCTGGAACTCTCTCTCCAAACCCAGCAGCTTGTCGTTACAAACCACAGCGAGACGAGGCCCCTGAACCCGGACCACTGTCTGCTTCGCCAGGCGCCAATCCAGTCTGCTGCCACAACCTATTCACTGCCACATATCCAGCCCCCTGTTTGAGAAGTAAGACATACAAGCGCGCTATGTTTCCATCCCGCTCTGCCTCTGAATTGAGTAGGTGTGGTGCATAGGAGATGTGATGGTAAAGTGAAAGGTGAGAGGTCAGAGGTGAAGTGTGGGAGGGGTCAGGTTGACAGGAGCACACTGTTCTTTTGTTGGGGTTGCTAACAGGTCCATTATCGCAGTTGGGGTGACTTGTCAAGCTTTCAGGGAACAAAGGTTTGAAGGAGTAAATGAAGACAGGCCCGGAAGATTATAAAGTCGTGTGTGGACTAACTGTCAGCAGCTGCGACGCCTCATTTAGGGTGGTTAGGGTTGGACGTGAGCCAGGAAGACGAAAACAGTTTAGAGAAGATACACCTGTCTTTGGATAACAAGAATAAAACAAAGACTGTCTTGGTATTTGAGCTGAACTGTGAAGAGCTGAGGCGTGGCAAAAACAATTGAATCAAAATCGGAATTAGGGTTGTAGACGACTAAAGGAGTGCTTGGCCGACTAAAGACATGCTCTGTACATCAATTAGTAACTACAGTATATCTGCGATTTGACTATGTATCAGCCTAAAGTGCACTGACAAGACTACGAGGTCATAGGAGATCACAAAATTACAAATATGTAAACAGAAAACCACTAAAAATACAAATTAAAGTCTCAACTCACTCCCAAATCTCACGATATCTCACTCCATGCTTTCTATGTTCTGCTGTTGTGAGTATAAATCCTTTAAAATCCCCCAAAAGAATAGTCGACTAATAAAAGGTTTGGACACCTTCGGGCGATGATGTTTTAGTCTACCAAAATTTGAAAAGCTGATTAATTATTTAGGTTACAATCTTTATTTCTCTGGGACAACAGCAGAAAGAAGGTATGGATTGAGCTGACTGATGATTTGTGCCTGAATCATGAACTGAATGGTCCTTTTTACATATAAATACACTGTTTCCTCGTACTTTGCTGTATGAATAGTTGTTTTTGAATGAACTCTTATCCTGCATAAAAACTGCTGAAATAAATGTGATTCCTTTACTAGTTTGGCAGACATATTTGTCACTTTCTCTCTACAATGAGATCTTTGAACAAAATCGTATTATGGAAACATATATTGCTAAATTTAATCGCAACAGCAAATCATGCAGCATTAATTTGAAGTGACTTGAAACTCAATTTATCCAGAGAAATGACATTCCACATGAGTCTTTCTCTCTTTCTCTCGTGTCATGGGCAGATTGTGGCTGTTCTTTGCCAGGTTGAGTTGGGGAAACATTCATCTTGGTGTTTAGTCTGGGCACCATGTGTTGTTACAGTGGGTCTTTTTCACTCTTCCTCTGCGGCAGTCAACACACACCTTTTCTACTAAGGCTGAGCGCTTTTGAAATACAACTTATTGCAGTTTTTCTGACAAGCATTGCAATTTATGCCTTTGAATAGGATTCTGTTTAGAGTGTGCATTCATTAATATTTAGGGGTAAGCCTGAAATAAGAACTGCTAAAAGAGTTACATGCATTTCAGAACATTTTTGTAGAGAATAGTCTAAACTAAGGGTGTCATATTTAAACATGTAGGGCCATCGACAATACAAGACAGAACCACTACACCTTTATTCAGACTTGGAACTAGAGTTTGACCAATATATGTCAGTTATATATTTTTATTTTATTGTATTTATTATATTTATAAGCTTTTTTAGTGTGAAGAGGGAACTGCACAAAACTGGCCCACACAGCTGCCTAATCCATTCAAAATCAGCCCAACATATCGGCTCGAAAATACCCGCAAATGTGAAGCTTTTGGAAACTTGAAGTAAAAAGTATGATCCTTTTCACCAGAAAGCCTGAGGGCCAACAAAAAATGGTTTGAAGGTTGGGCCGGTTTGACACAAAAAATGGCATGAGTTAGGTTCATAGAGAACATTATACTTATTTGCTATTCATTTATTCTAACATTGCCCTTGCCTTGGCAGATTGTGCATTTGCAAAACAATTCATGAAGTAAATTCATGAAATAACAAGAAGATAAGAGATTCTAAAAATAACCTCATATTTGTGTGGACGTGCGGTGCTTCCTTGACATATTTTGACTAATCCTTCAAAGGAAAATCAGCTTGTGGGAGAAAAATGAAAGAGGCAATAAACAACAGTCAAGCCATTTGGGATGTAACAGTGAGAGCAGTGAGAGCAGGTGAGGATTACACCTGCAGTTATTCATATCACACTCTGGCATTGACTGTACAGGAAGCAGGCGCACGGAGCCGTCAATGAGCCACCTGTGTGTCTGGAAGAGCTGATCCAAAATGACTCCAGCAGAGAGCAATTCAAATCAATTCAAGGGTGAAATAAGAAAAATTTGGAGGGAAATGTTCTGAATGGGTGTTGGGAAAGTGTGGTGAGTCATCAGACAAACAGTGAATCAGGATTTAAAGTCAGGACAATGTGGTGGTGTGTCATGTGATGGTGATAATACGAATGTAAAATTGAAACTGAAAGCCAGGTGCAGAAATTAAGTTAAAAAGAATTATGGTTGAATTAAAATACATCAATATACAAAGAGACAAATCTGAAATGCAACAACTAATGTGTATTAATCCAAAGTGGCACTAATTGGCAATCAAATTCAATAAGCGTTTAGTAGACCTTCACTCATTAAAAAATATATTTTTATTTCATTTTTCTGGGTATTTAACCGAGATGTTTTATGTTTTTTTCATTGTAAACTGGAATATTGATCAAAAGCAGTTTAGTAATAGAAAATATCCATTGACTTACTTTTAAAAATGTAGAAATGCCAATCCCTCCAGAGTGGCATTTCACTATTATAAAAAAAAAATGGCTGTGTTAATATTTTGAACCCTACATGTTTGACCTGGAGTCTGCAAGCCAAATATCGGATATCAGTATCACCTCATAAAATATAGTAAATTCCTTACAGTGCTTCCCAAATAGAAAAGGCCACATTTTGTGTTGTTTTGGCATATGGATTTATGGTCCCTAGTTGATTCGACTTTGTTATGCATGATACTTCCCAAAGTATTTTTAATTTAAAAATATAACAGTTATATTGATGACAGATACCAAAAAGGTTTATTTTGAGATTCCTTTACCGGAGAAATTCAGATTCCCAAGTTCAATAACTGCTGAGTGGGTGGTGGGAACATATCCAGAGTGTTATAATATTTGTTTTAAAAACGATTCTTTGTGGAGTTCTTTGTTTACAGAAAGTATCCTTCCTGGCTCCGCGGTTCTGTCTTCAGACTCTTGTTGCCTTGGTCCAGTGGTCGCGAGTGTACTTTTCATATCGCCACATTCTTTAGAGTTCATAACCTCTTCTTGTTCTTGATCTGACCTGAGCGTGTGCATGTTCATCCTGTGTGTTCATCCGCAGAGCAACAGTGGAGTGGAAAGGCTAAACACAGTGGTAAAGTGACCTCTGACGACCCTTATTGACCTGTGGGTGGAGCTATGTCCTATTGTTCTTCTCTGTCACGATGGCACGCTTCACCAACCAACATCTTTACACCAGGATCCTGCTTGTTTGTCCATGAAATAATATTGTTTATTGGGATATACAGTAGTAGGACAACAGACTCACAAAAGTACAGAGGAAAACAAAATTATTCAAAATGTCTGATAAATTTAAAAATCTAAGACTTACAATTGAAAAAGAATTACTGCAGCCGAGTGTGAAGCGACTGGGATGAGAATCAGCACCTCCAAATCCGAGGCCATGGTTCTCGACCGGAAAAAGGTGGCTTGCCCTCTCCAGGTGGGTGGGGTGTCCTTGCCCCAAGTGGAGGAGTTCAAGTATCTCGGGGTCTTGTTCACGAGTGAGGGAAGGATGGAGCGTGAGATTGACAGGCGGATCGGTGCAGCGGCTGCAGTGATGCAGTCGCTGCATCGGACCGTTGTGGTGAAGAGGGAGCTGAGCCGAAAGGCAAAGCTCTCTATTTACCGGTCGGTCTACGTTCCTACCCTCACCTATGGTCATGAGCTTTGGGTAGTGACCGAAAGAACAAGATCGCGGATACAAGCGGTCGAAATGAGTTTCCTCCGCCGTGTGGCTGGGCGCTCCCTTAGAGATAAGGTGAGGAGCTCGGCCACACGGGGGGAGCTCGGAGTAGAGCCACTGCTCCTCCACGTCGAGAGGAGCCAGCTGAGGTGGCTCGGGCATCTGTTCCGGATGCCTCCTGGGCGCCTCCCTCGGGAGGTGTTTCAGGCATGTCCCACCGGGAAGAGGCCCCGGGGAAGACCCAGGACACGCTGGAGAGACTATGTCTCTCGGCTGGCCTGGGAACGCCTCGGGATCCCCCCGGAGGAGTTAGAGGAAGTGTCTGGGGAGAAGGAAGTCTGGGAGTCCCTCCTCAGACTGCTGCCCCCGCGACCCGGCCCCGGATAAAGCGGCAGAAGATGGATGGATGGATGGATTACTGACTAAAAATAACCTTAACTTTTTATAAGCAATGTTTTCTTGTTTTCAAAGTTACTGTAGATTAGATGAGTGGTTTTGCTCCGGGTTTTGAGAGTCAAAATGAGAATGATTGATGCGATTGTAATTTTCTTTTTTTCAATTTTAAACACATCAAACACAGCACAAGACACAGAAGGAGACCAAAAAACACAAACACAAGACATCCAAGGCAAAATTCCAAAAGTCCCATTTGGTCCAAAATCGGTCAAAAAAGAACATTTTAAAATTAAATCTATACATTATTTCCCCCAAATGTTTGTAATTGAATCATTTAAAATTGAAATCACACAATTTTGTTTTGGTCTCTGCCACAAACTAATAAATGATGAGAAACCTGCATGTCCATTTGTGCTTAACATATTTACCGAACCTGTCCTAAAAAGCCAATCTACATGCAAAGTTAATTCTTTTTGCGTTTGTTGGAGTCTTGCTGAGTTGGTGCAGTCACTGATGCCACTGGCTGAATTCTGGTCTCTGAGTGAAGATTAGGAAAGTGCTTTGAAATGGCAGAAGCTCACGAGGGCTTTGGATCATTGTAGGCTGCGTTTATGTCAAAGAGAGCTGGGGTCTGCGGGCAGCGAGATGGACTCCAGCCAAGGACATAACTCTGCTCTCTTTTATGTCGTATTAGAGAAGAGATTCCCTATAAATGTGGGACAGAAATATCTGACAGGAGCTTGATGGAGAAATTGTAAAAGCAAAAAAAACAGTGAGTTAAGGATGTCTGTGTGTGTGACTTATTTTAGCAAAGCAATTAGACATCAACTCAAATGTATTAAACAAATATGAAATCAGGACTAGTGTAGAATAGGATTACACTGATGTATACTGTAAAACAGGACTTTGTGACAAAATGAGACCACTGCGTGCTGTCCGCAGCTAATAATAAAGTGTCAACCTGGAAGTAAGTGAAGTAAGCAAAGCAGCACTCTGATTGGCTGCAGCCCAGATTAATTTTGCCATCGGAAAAAGCAGTTTTTAAGCCGTGCACTCGTCTGAAAATGTACATACAAATACAAGGGTTTGTGAGAGTCAAAGAGATTTAAATATTTCCACTCAGGTAAAGCTTAAAAACTCATTATCCCATTAAATTAACACCAACAAAAAATATAATATAATCTTTTTAATATAATAATGATAATAATAATATTCATAATAATAATATATAATGTTCTTGATTTGACATTTAATTGAGTATTTCCCAAAGCTGTTAAGGCCAGTGCAGTTTTAATCATTTCTTCTGACTAATGTTTTCTACTTACGTTTTTATCTTTTATCTTTAAAAAACACAAATTAGTCACACTGGCTCGAGCAATAAGACCACAAATCAACAATCTGACTCTGAACCAAACATTGCAGCAGACGCACGTTTAAATAATTCAACGGAATCAAACAGCTTTAGGCAAAATGACAGCAAATAAGTAGATTTATAGTCGTGTAAGAAGCGCAGGTCATGAACTAGTGATAAACAGACTAACCCTCAGCGCCCTCTGCTATTCCCTCTGTCGGAGCTTGTAATGATGTTTTTGAATGCGTTGAACTGTCGCTGACCCCGAGCGCGCGCGCGCACACACACACACACACACACACACACACACACACTCATTAGCACAGGCCTTGCAAGTGGATGTCTCAGTCTAAACTCTACGCTGAGCTTCCATAACTACCAGTGTGTTCAAATGTCAGCTGGTGCATGACCCTCTACGCAACTTCAAACTGGAACCAAGGCACGCACTCGTTTTGATGGTATTACAGGTATTACATGTGGAGTATGGAGGAACTACAGAGGTCAGTGACAGTGACACTCAGGCGAAAGATTTCATAACTATTGATAATTAGGCCCGAGCCCCAGCAGGGCGGAGGGCCTATTGCTCCCGCAACGCAGCCGAAGGCAGCGTTGCAACTGTCTGCGCCCGCATGTTTGGTACCCCGTCGCCCCTGGCAAGTACAGTGAACTAGCCCATGTCGAAGGCATGGATCATGCATACTTACTCCTGCTATGACAGAAATAGTCGACAATGAGTGAATGGGCGTAGCCCATTCACTCATTGTTGACAACAGCAGCGCGAAGCGCTGCATTCCTCCAAAAACCCTCCTGGCACCGTCCTGAACGCGAGAGTCCATGCCGCAGGCATGGGCCATGCTTGTATCTGCTCAAATCAATGGAAGTCTATGGGGAGTGGGCGGGGCATCCCGACGGAATAGGGAGTGACGAGCGCGTAAGCGCTCGTAATGATGATTCCTCCCCATGGCGGCATGGGGAAGGCTTAGAGCTTTCAAACGATGTATAATTTGTTGTTATAGTGGAAACGGCTATATTGTTTTTGCTAAAAATATTATTGCTCCCTATTGCTCACTATTGCTCCCGCAACGCTGCCGAAGGCGCAGCCCGCATGTTTGGTACCCCGTCGCCCCTGGCAAGTACAGTGAACTAGCCCATGCCGAAGGCATGGATCATGCATACTTACTCCTGCTATGACAGAAATAGTCAACAATGAGTGAATGGGCGTAGCCCATTCACTCATTGTTGACAACAGCAGCGCGAAGCGCTGCATTCCTCCAAAAACCCTCCTGGCATCCTGCTATGATCACAAAAGCCAATCACAAAAATGCCTAAACTTTTACGGCGTAGTCGTAGCGATGACAGAAACCTCCCATGTTATCCCTATGGGAAAACCGCAAAATCCCTCAAACCACCACATTTTTACGCTTCACACTTTAACAAACTCCTCCTAGGGCGATTGTCCAATCAAACTCATATTTGGGGAAAATCATCTACACAAGCGGGGCATCAAAAGTTATCCATATTTTGATTTTAAGTGCTACGGTCTCTGTTTGGCGGACCCGCAAATATATGTCACAAATGGGAAAACAGCGAAATCTCTAAAATGACCACATTTTTACACTTCACACTTTAACGAACTCCTCCCAGGGCGATTGCCCAATCAAGCTCATATTTGGGGAAATCATCTACACAAATGGGGCATCAAAAGTTATCCATATTTTGATTTTAAGTGCTACGGTCTCTGTGCCGTGGAGCTGCAAATATACTGTCACAAATGGGAAAAACGCCAAATCCTTGAAACGTTCACATTTACGCTTCACACTTTAACAAACTCCTCCTAGTGCGTTTGGCCCACCGATCTCAAAATCGGTGTACCTCCTCTAGACAAGTGGGGCATCTAAAGTTATTCAAATTTTATGGATAACATTTACGGTCTCTGTGCAGCTGAGCCGCAAACTTTTCGCAGAATTTGGACTATTTGGCCTTCAGAGTAGCCTATAAACAAGAGTTTTTCCAAATGACATGACATTTTGCACACAATTCTCATTTGCCATCCCCAAATTAAAAATATGGGAGCCAAAGTCATATTTGGTAAAGCGTAGCCGTAGCGATGACAGAAACATCCCATGTTATCCCTATGGGGAAACCGCTAAATCTCTAAAATGACCACATTTTTACACTTCACACTTTAACAAACTCCTCCTAGGGCGATTACCCGATCAAGTTCATATTTGGGGAGAATCATCTACACAAGCGGAGCATCAAAAGTTATCCATATTTTGATTTTAAGTACTAGGGTCTCCGTGCGGTAGAGCCGCAAATAGATGTCACAAATGGGAAAAACGCCAAATCCTTGAAATGTTCACATTTATGCTTCACACTTTAATGAACTCCTCTGTGGGCAATAGCTCGATCAAGCTCATATTTTGGGAAAATAATCTACACAAGTGGAGCATCAAAAGTTATCCATATTTTTATTCCAAGTGTCACGGTCTCTGTGCGCTGGAGCTGCACATTTGACCGACATTTGTGCGCAGCATTGTACATGTACAATGTGTCACTGCCGTAGTTCTTAGACAATTGCGTAAGCGCCATCTCTGTAAAATGCAGAGAGCAGAGTCGGAAGGCCGGCGGCCCGCGAGGGCCGTTAGATGCCGCTTGCGGCTTTAATTTCTCTTGTAATTTCTCTTTTTAAAATGCATATTCAAGCGATTAGTACAAGGGTACGTGACCACAGAGGGAGCGTAGTGTATCTCTGGGATGTAGACCCCTTACAATGGTCATTCATGGATACTGGACAGGTAAGAGTCCACATGTGGTCTGAACACTAAAGCTAATGCAGAATAAAGCATACATAGAGTATAGAACACATAGTAGTAGTCATAATTTGGTGTGAAGCTAGATAGAATAGTAACAGGAACAAGGAATGAGTGAGAAATATATAAATAAAGATAAGATCATTTGTTTAATCTTTTTTTTTTATTCTAAATGCAAAATTAATTTCTAACTTAACATCATAAAAATATGCTTGAATATTTTCTGTTTGGAATTTCAGTCGCTGGATTTAGTATTTTCTTTTTCTGTTTTTATAAGGATTTTTTGGGTCCGTATAGCCAAAAATGCTATACTGCTGGTTATTATATCATGAATCAATCAATTTATTGAGAGCTGGATTTGAACTCAACAATGCTGCAGGTGCTCACATGGATCGCATGTGTGGCACGCAGAATGTATTTGTGAAGTTTTTTTTTCCCAGTTAAGACATTTTAAATGAAAAATTCACCTTTTAAATTCATTTTCAAGCTCTCAACTTCAAGAGTATATATTACTTGTAAAATTTATTGTGAATTTGGAAATTTGGTATTAGCAACTGATCCACGTGAGTGAATCTAATCTTCGACTTTTGCTGTAAATTATTCCATTGCAAATTTTATACTCACATGAATTTGGGGACTTGAAAATCAATGCATGGAATAGTATATATGGTGCTTAAAATTGTAATCAACAAATTACCTTCCATACATTAAAGCACAAAGTTTCAATCTTTGTACAAGTGTTATTCACACTGTGACAGATAAAGCCAAAGTAAAAAAGAAAGTGTAAAAGTAGTATAAAATCAGGAACAGTAAAAATCTAGTAGGATAGAAAATGAAAGTTCAGCCAAGTTAATTCTACCCAGACATGTGACCAATGCAGCCTTACAGAGCAAAGGTCGTCTGCGTTCAGTGTTTGCAGCTTGATAAGAGACAGCCTCATAAACGTCATATTACTCGCTGGACTGTGCTGATGAAATGACATCTCAGGGGAGCTTTTTCCTTTCTCTCTTCAACTACCAGACTGAGAAATATGTCGTCACCAAAAAAAGAAAGATTGGCATTTTATACAGACTTTATCAGCTTGCTGTACTGGCATATATTATCGGATGGGTGTTTGTGATCAAGAAAGGATACCAGGAAAGAGAGGAAGCCATCCAGAGCTCTGTCTTCACAAAACTAAAGGGTGTCGCTTTGACCAACAGCACAGAAACGGGCCTTCACATTTGGGGAGAAGAAGACTACGTAATACCTCCGAATGGTGAGCAAGTCTTCTTTGTGGTGACTAATTTAATCGAGACTCCGAATCAGAGGCAGGGGTTGTGTCCGAAGAGCTACAACGTGCCGAGTGGGAGGTGTGTGAGCGACAGCGACTGCGAGAAGGGAGAGCCCGTCATAGTTGGTCATGGAATCAAGACTGGAGTTTGTGTGAAGAAAACTGGAACATGTGAGATCCAAGCGTGGTGCCCAGTTGAAAATAGCACCAAACCACAAAAGCCCTTACTGGCTGCAGCTGAAAACTTTACCGTCTACATCAAAAATGTCATTCGTTTTCCAATGTTTGAGTTCTCCAAGTCAAACGTGCTAGAAGTCAATGACGCAAATTACCTAAAGAACTGCACTTACGACAGCAAACGCCATCCCTACTGTCCAATCTTTTGTCTGGGACATCTGGTCAGTTGGACGGGCCATGACTTCCAGGAAATGGCTTCCAAAGGTGGTTCTGTCGGGATTGTGATTGAATGGCAGTGCGACCTGGATAAAGACCATTCCCAATGCAAGCCACAATACAGTTTCACAAGCCTGGGAATAAATACGAACGACTCATCAACATCAGGATACAATTTCAGATATGCCAAGTATTTTAAGGACCAGAATGGTAAAACGTTTCGCACTTTGTACAAGGTGTATGGGATCCGCTTCGATATCATGGTCAATGGGCAGGCGGGTAGGTTCAGTATTATCCCGACAGTGATCGCACTGGGCACAGGGTTCGCTCTTCTGGGCACTGGGGCCTTCGCCTGTGACATGATTCTGCTCTACATGACGAACACTGGCTCTTTTTACAGAGAGAAGAAGTTTGAAATGGTCAAGAAAGATTTTCAAAAGGATGGTGACGATTCCAAAGCGACACAATATGAGCGAAGACCTACTTCAGAGAAAGAGCTTATTAATTCAATGGCTAAAGAAGGAGAGCGGTCCACTATCGAAACACAGGACTGACACACTCCACCTTGTTGTCGTCTGAAGAAGAAGCAGATGTCACATTCTCACCAGAATTCTGACTTTTGTAGTGGCTCCATTTTGAAAAAGGTTAATGCACATACCTGGGTCTGTCAAATGTAGATTAGATTAGGATTTCTGGGTCATTGATCTTCAAAGAATATCGGCCACACTTTATAAAAGAAAGAAATCCACTCTGCCCAAGAGTCTTCGGGCTAGCAGCACCGGACTGGCACAGCTTAGTCTGACAGGGAGTTTTGGAGGCTGAAATAACTGATAGATTGTAGAACAGGCATGTCCAAACTACGGCCCGGGGGCCAAATGCGGCCCTTAGACACATTTTTGTTAGCCATCCTGCTTCCTGCTAAGTTGATCCAAACAACAAGAAGCAGTAGCTTTTACAGTAAAATTGGAAAGATTAAGCATTTTGATGTTATACCAACCTAATGTTCCAAGTCTTATTAAAGGTGTGGTGGCTCATCCAAACTATGTCAAATGCAAAATTTTGAATGAATCACTTTGTCATTCAACAAATTCGATATTGTCAGGTTGTTTGTGGCCCTTTGCCCCGTATAAGTTTCAAAATGCGGCCCTCAGTGAAAAAAGTTTTGGACACCCCTGTTGTAGAACAAATGCTAATTATTATCACAATATCAAATTTACACGATATGATCACGTTCTACAGGTGGTGGATGGTAATGTTTATCTACAGTATTGTATCTTGGTATCTACTATGTTTTTATGATCTGTTTTGATTTACACTGTGGGGCAAGAGCCTGTACTTTCACCTATATTCCTGCACATACTGGAGAGAGATTGAAGAATTTATTCGGAATGTCAAATGAATTATTCGGTTAATCAATAATTGTGATTATTCAGGTCACAATATAATTTTAGATGCAAAATTAAGTCTTCTTAATTGCTTCCAAATGTAAAGTACTTTTTTGTCATTAACTTATTTGTAGTTACATGTCATAAACCTGGTCAAAAACTGGAATAGACATGGGATTTCAGTGTTGTCTGGTCATGATCTCGATAATTGTGACAAATCGTTGGTAGATCTCACGTCATATGTATCTCTAGACCTCTCACTCCAAGTTTTGCTGCTAAATGAGTAAATAAATATAGTTAACTTTGCACTCCATAGCATTACTCTCCCTTGTCACACAAATGGTCACAATGCAGAATAACAAATACATCGAACTTGATTGTCATTGGTCCTTAAGTGCACTTCAGCTCATTCTGCAGCATTTACAAGAATTATTCATATTGAGCGTTCAAATACCACTGGAAAATTAAATATTTATCTGATCTTTTATGGGTTGTTAGAGTACAAATGAACAAATATGACTTCTCTTTTGAAAAATCTATTGCTTCTACACAAATTCATTATACATTATGCATCATCAGAATTCTTGAAAGGAAATGAATGCAGATGAATAATCGTTGAATCACATTTGATAAAGCTTCCTCTTTATGAAATGTGTTAACGTCAATACACACTGAGATTAAGCCGAACAGATCCGTTGATTGCTTGTCAGAGAATTTCAAAAGTTTCACAGGCAAATTATGAAGGAAAACATTGACAAGTTTATAGCTACAAGTACATTTTTAAATCTTTGTGAAGGCTGTGAAACAAAGATGAAAAATCATATCTTGTGCTGATTATAGATGGATTGGTGTGATCACATTTCAGATCTGTTTTAAGAATCCTGTTTGTCCTGGTTTGGCTCCCTCTTGTGTAACATAAGGGCCATTTTGTCTGTTTTTTCCTCTCCGGTCTTCCCAGTCACTCACAGTAAAATACAGCATTACATAAGCGGGCGTGTTCAAGTAGTGGCTTTGGACGGCCTTCACTGTCCATTTACAAAAGTACTCACTGCTTATGATGAGACACAATCTCACAAATGGCCGTTGAAGGCTGAAGTTGACAAATAATGGCAGCTGGAAAGAAATTCTATATATAACAGTTACAACATGGTTCACGGGAAATAATTTGATTCAGGAAAAAAAAAAAAAAAAAAAAAATTAAGACTGTTAAAACAATAATGTGAATGGGACTTGGGTTCGCCTTTAGTACCCTCAGCGTTTTTCCCTTATTTTGTACTATGAGGCAAGTTTTAGAAAGTATACATATATTTTCTTTTTGTCACAAGTTTATATATATATATTTTATAAGCACAAGAAAGCTGTTGGACTGATCTCTTCTATTTTACTCTGATTATGTTTTAAATAGACAAATGTTTTTAAGGAAGTAACTTCATGTAGCTTTAATAGAGTTGTAAGTTTATTTTAAACTCTTTGCAGCAGTCCACACGTATTTTGTACTTACCTAATGCATTCTAAGCATTCTAAATATTTACCACACTGAGTTTATACGTGCTTTTCACAACTCTCGCCGTCACGGAAATGCTAACAACAACTAGCATGCTAACAGCGCATTTCCTGCTTCCTGCAACACTCTAGTATTAGACGCAGACAGTGCACAATGGACTGATTTTGACACAAATAGATGTGTTTACAATATATCTGTACTAGTAAAACAGATTTTACTTTATTACATGACAAAAATAAATATCGCATACAGCCCCTTTAACTTACCCTTTTTTATTCCAAAATTTGCCAATCATGTTTAAGTTGTTCTGCCTTATCAAACGTAGCTTGAGTAACTGCTTCTAAATTATGTCTTTTAATCTCTGTGAAGTGCCTATCACGTACGTATTATGCAATTTCTATAATGACGCTGCTGATAAATAGTTGCTTAAATCATGTGTCAGATTTGTACATGGCATTTTCCCGTCCAGCATCACATCTCCTGCTGTTAATATGAATACATCTCAAATCCGCTCCGCTCGCTCTCTCTAGCCAGAACGCTGCATCAGTCTGCGCATGCAATGACTTCATCAGCCAAGTGTATGACTCTTTTGAAAAATCCCCTGCATTTGAAAGCCGCCGAGGGAGCTGCTGCACTTTTTAAATATTAGTTTTCACATATCTCCAAAAAGTCAGAGCGCCACTCCAACGGAACCAATGTCGGAAACTACTTTTTAAAGAAGACACATTATGCTTTTGCCTGCTGTATGACTCACGTGATCATTATGTTATATTTTGGACATTTTAAATCACAATGTTGATTTTAAATGACTTAGACCGCTGCAGTTCATGGCCCAAAATTGTGTATTTGCGACACTGCTGAACACTACGAGTATCAAAAAAGGAGCCAAGGCTTCTTTAATGTAGTATAAGTATGGAAAAACATGCACAATCACTCTACACCAGGCATGTCCAAACTACGGCCCGGGGTCCAAATGCGGCCAACAAAAACAACAAAAAATTTTACTTTTTACTTTAAAATTGGGAAAAAATTCAAGCATTTTTATGTTATACCAACCTAATATTAGTGTTCCAAGTCTTATTAAAGGTGTTGAGGCTCATCCAAACTATGTCAAATGCAAAATTTCAAATTATTCACTTTGGCATTCGACAAATTCGACATTGTTGGGTGTTTTTTTTTTTTGCCCTCTGCTCCGTATAAGTTTTACACTTGACCAATACAGGAAAAGCGTATAGGTTCAAACTTTGCCAGAAGAGCAGCAACATCCTATACTTCCTGGAGTTGACTTTCTTCTCGGTGTGAAAGTGGATCTAATTGTACTAAGTGTACAGCTGGGGGCGCTGTGAGCAAAGAGCTATTCAAATAAAGTGGAGGAGGCTTACCGCACTTTCACTCATGTCAAAGGCCTAAGTGTTCTCCATTGTAATTATGTGAAGTGCAGCTGCTGAACCTTCTCAGGATCAGACAGGGCAGAGAAAAGATGTGAAGCCAGCGCAGATGATGGGAGGAAAGCTTGGTTTTCTGGACCACGTTTTTACCTTTACTGACTAACATGCTTTTTAACAGAGTGGCATACTTTTTGGAGTTAGTAGTAGTAGTTGGTACTCAGTTTGTACATTTACTTGTGTAACTTTTTCAAGAAATTGTACTTCTTGGAGTAACTTCCTGACACTATATTTTTACTTGAGTAATATTTCTATTGAAGTAACAGTACATAAAAGTGTTATTTGAAACGTATCTTAAAATCAGAAATCAGATGTTACGTCCAGTAAAAGTGCTATATAAAATGCATGCTAGTAGTAGTAGTCATAGTAGAGGAGAAATACTGGTGTAGTAGCAATAATAGTATGTGCAAGTGCAGAAAATGTTAAACTAAGTACACAACTGTTATTTCCATTTATGTTTAATATTTTGAAGTAATGGCAGAGGAAACGAGAGAAGGGCTAGGAATTATAAGTATAAACCTTCTCATGATTATATATATAAAGCTGTGATTCCTGACTTTCACACCAGGAAAGGTGGAACATTATTAAATCTATCTTGCTTCCAGGAAAGGTAAAAAAAGTACAAAGTTATATTTCAAAGTAATAGTGTTACTTCAAGTTCACATGCTTTACTTAATTTACTGAAACACCTTATGTAACACCATAGCAATTAACTTTGCCATTACAGCTCTAACAACCTGCCTGTGTGTGTGTGTGTGTATATGTGTGTGTGTGTGTGTGTGTGTGTGTACGTCTGTGTGTGTGTATGTACGTCTGTGTGTGTGTGTGTGTGAGCGTGTGTGTGTGTGTGTGTGCGTGCGTGTGTGTGTGTGAGCGTGTGTATGTCTGTGTGTGTGTGTGTGAGCGTGTGTGTGTGTGTGTGTACGTCTGTGTGTGTGTGTGTGTGAGCGTGTGTGTGTGTGTGTGTGCGTGCGTGTGTGTGTGTGAGCGTGTGTATGTCTGTGTGTGTGTGTGTGAGCGTGTGTGTGTGTGTGTGTGTGTGTATGTGAGTGTGTGTGTGTGCGTGCGTGTGTGTGTACGTCTGTGTGTGTGTGAGCGTGTGTTTGTGTGTGTGTGTGTGAGCATGTGTACGTCTGTGTGTGTGTGTGTGTGAGCGTGAGTGTGTGTGTGTGTGTGTGTGCGTGTGTGTGTGTGTGTGCGTGTGTGTGTGTGTGTACGTCTGTGTGTGTGTGTGTACGTCTGTGTGTGTGTGTGTGTGTGCGTGCGTGCGTGTGTGTGTCTGTGCGTGTGTGTGTGTGCGTGTGTGTGTGTGTCTGTGTGTGTGTGTGTGTGTGCGTGCGTGTGTGTGTATGTGTGTGCGTGTGTGTGTGTGTGTGCGTCTGTGTGTGCGTGCGTGCGTGTGTGTGTGTGTGCGTCTGTGCGTGTGTGTGTGTGCGTGTGTGTGTGTGTCTGTGCGTGTCTGTGTGTGTGTGTGTGTGTGTGTGTGCGTGCGTGCGTGTGTGTGTATGTGTGTGCGTGTGTGTGTGTGTGCGTCTGTGTGTGCGTGCGTGCGTGCGTGTGTGTGTGTGTGCGTCTGTGCGTGCGTGCGTGCGTGTGTGTGTGTGTGTGTGTGTCTACTTGCATTTGCGTAAATCGACAGTGGCTCACAGTAGCCCTAAGTGTTATTCGAAGCAGGCGGGTCACAGTAGTCTTAATGGCAGCAGAGCAGGCCGATCTGACAGACATTATGTGAACTGTGATTGGCCCTGAGCCAGTCCACTACATGCAATTACAGCACAAGCATTCTGCCATCTCTGCATTTGAGAGATTCAATTAATTCTGGTTAACCCTGGCTCTTGGACAACCAGTACGGACCAATAATGTGGCCTTTTATATGATTTGAAGGTACTCTCTTCATATTTGCTGATATGAGGCCAGATAAATGGTCCGTCTAGTTCATTTTTTATATATTAGGGTTTTAATTAGGGGCACATGAAGCACTTTATCAGGTCAAATCAAGGTAAATAAGTTGCTTTTGGGTTTAATAAGATCCAAATGTGTTCATAAACTTATGTACTAACTTTTCTGGTGGAGGGTCAAGCATCTTCTTCTTCTTGTCTTCAAATGTTATTGCATTGTCTATTGCAAAAAATACCTTGCAAAACATGGCAGAGATGTACAAATTGAATACCATACTTTGAAACATTGTGAAGCAAAGCAATTGCATCTCCACTGAGACAAGCAGGTGGCAGACCCTTCACCTGAAAATGTACACACTTTAGTTTTATGTTTAATTCAAGCTGTGGTCCCTGATTTTCAAACTACGAAGTGAGAACTATGTTTTTAAATCTATATAATATCTATCTATCTATCTGATTCTGATTCTTCCTCTCATCACGCTACATTTTCTATGCTATCCAAACCTCCTCCACACCTTCTTCATCTCAACAACAGAACCATCAGCCTCCTCAGCCTCTCCATCTCCTCACAAACACCACCCTCTTTTGTCTGAGTTATAACTATAAGTCTGAGTCTTCCTTGTGGAAACCATGGAATATGAGCTCAACATAACTTGCCTCGACATCTGAGAAACAATCATTACAAAAACTGGCTGTAATTCCTGTGATTCTTCATATTGCTGCCTTCTCTCAAATGTTTAAGCTCCTGGAGTTGTTAACAATGTGCACTTTCTTATTTTTTAAACATCTATCACAAATCTAATCACAAAATCCCACAGCATTAAATTCTCACTGATGCTGATGATTTGCATATGGTGCCAACCTGACTAGCATCCATCTTATAAACTCAGCAGCCACACAGGTGTTCCCTCACATTCCTACGAACAGGCCGATGCATGAAGTATCTTAAAAACAATAGTACGTTGAACTGTCATGCCAAAATCAACCAACCAGCCCTATACTCTGCCTGGCTAAACTCCATTTATAACATTTAAAAGTGCTCTCAGTGCTCCAGGAGCTGCAGAAAGCTGTAAGATTTTATTTTCAGTCAGATTTAAGGCTGCACCTTCCTGTTTGGGCACGTATCAGGCGGTGTACGTCGTCAATAAACTTTATGAGGAGCTGTCTGGACTTAGACACAGGGGGATGAGGCCTGATGGAGTGTGCAGTTAAAGACAATTCTCCGCTTGTTTATGCGTTTGGATGTAGAGCAGGTTTAAATAGGCCTCTGACTATATAAATCAGTTTTGTTTGATGGTATTTAGTGGTGTTTATTTAAAAAAGCAATACTATATTTTTTTTCTGGAGGTATTTATTATTATGCTATAACATAACCATGCATAGATTATTATTATTATTATTTTACATGGAAAACATTAACATTGGAAACAGAAATATCTATTCAAACGGCTTAAAAATATAAATTGTACCATTCACTTTCTGTTCAAAACTGCAAAAAAACAATTTCACTTGCCTGGAAGTTAAGTCCATAATGATATCTCTTGGTATTTTTACAGATCAATAATAGTCGGGTCACCATTTTCATCTCCCTGAGTTCAGATGGGCGTGATTGACAGGTGCATTAACCAATCAAGGGTACGCATGGTCCTTCCTCATCAAAATAAAGGGGCTGCTCACAAGGAAAAAACACAAAGGGACTGAAACACACTAAAGATTTATGCAGAACTAATAAGCGACAAGTTTGTTTTTGTTCTAAATGACAGACGACCAATGAGCTCTTCTGTTTCACATGCATCAGGAAATACACAAATCTGATTGCACGGTTTTGTTTGAGTTTGGCTTGAAACACGACTGAGGGGCCGGTGACCAAACTCTGAATAAAGAATTGGAGTGTATTCTGTATTCAGTTTTTCATTTTTGTGTGTTTATTGTTAAAAAAAAAATGCTATCTGATATTTTTTTACCCTGCCTTTACAACACAGAGTCTGCATTTTTATTTTTAAGTAATTGCAAGTACAGAGCAGTGGGCGGTTGAAAACTAAAACTTTCTGAGCGCTCAATTAAGATGACTGGTGTGGCGATGCTGTATACATAGATGTATCAGAAAATGTCTGAAATGCTTCATACTGTGTGTCACTTTGCAGGTTGTGGCAGGCTCACCCACCACTGTGAACTCCATGCCAAGGCTGGATGGCCTTCTTTAGGTGCCAGGAGGTTCACACATCGGATCCTTTTAGTGTTATATGTTTGTGCCCCTTCCTACTTGTGAGTCCTGGTGCGGAGAGCGGAGGGTCACGTGATATGTCTGAATTATCTGTAAGTTTTTTCCTCTTGGAACTCCTTACAGAGTTGAGATTGCGTGAAAAAGTCTCATTTAAGGATTTTCTTTTGATTTTAAAAGACAAAGAGAGTAAATCTAAAAAAAAAAAAAAATATTTTGTTTTCTTTTCTTAAATGTCTTGTGTAATGTTTTAAAATGTGTGTGCTGTTATGTCTTTACTTTGCCCCAGGTCATCTTTGAAAAAGAGGTCTCAATCTCAATGGATTCTTACCTGGTTAATAAAGGTTAATTAAAAAACAAAACAAAAAAACATAAAATAACAAAGTATTTGTTCATTCATTCTTTATTATGGCAAATTAAGCTAAATACTATATTACTAAAGTTGTATTTACATAATATGCCACCTTTAAGGATGTTATAATGCCATGTGAATTATTACTTCACCATAGGCCGTCCTTATGATTACAATTTTGAAATGTTTGCTAGAATTGTTTTGCTGTAGTGTTTTGTCAGCAGCATGCAGAGATCTTCAGTATCATCTTTTATAGTTTGTACTGTATATTGCTATAATAACATTGTTGTCCCTGTGACGAGCTGGCCCCTGTCCAGGGTGTACCCCGCTTAAGGCCCAAAGTCACTGGGATAGTCTCCAGTCACCCGCGACCCCTAACGGGAATAAGCAGCTGAAAATGAATGAATGAATGACATTGTTGTCTTTGGGCAAGACACTTTGCTACTGCTTATGGAGACATTAAGGCCCCCAGCGTCAGGCAGGCGGTTTTAATGTTGAATCTGACAATAACAGTGCCAGATTAAGGTCATGAACTCTAACACAAGATTACGCGGCTACAGAAGGCTTAGTCAAACGAAAACACTCAAGAATGTGTCAACTGAGAAATAGCTGATAGGTCACTAAGTACTTTAGACCTAAAGCTTAACTAACAGTGTGTCCCTGGTCTGCAGTGATTCTTAATATACGTTTTACTAAATAACATGGGCCTGTTATCTGCATCTACATCACACGCTCACACATCAGGTGGACCACAGGGAGCTCGAGTGGTGGGACATATGCTTTCACTGTGTTTCTGTAACTTCTGTAAAATGCTGTTAAATACAACGAGGATAACATTAGTGACATTACTTTTATACAAACGGTAAGTCAGTGTAAACTTAAGGTATTAACAGACCAGCTTGCAATTCCTCCTTAAACATAACAAGGAACAATCTGTTTCCAGTTTCACTGGATTTATCCAGTTAGATATATTGCTTCCATAGATGATTTACATTTTACACATTTGGTGAAGCAAGTCAAATGAATGAGGTAATGAACTGGCATATTCAGAACTACACTGTTTGACTAACTTTACAGGTAAAATGCATTGAGTTTATATGGATGGAATCATTTTTTCATTGTGGTTTAGGTTTTAATTTAATTTTTCAAAACATTTCAATTCCAATTGGATAAGCAAAATATTCAGTTTACAGTGTGCACATAATTATGTTAAGCGTTATCCATGAGAGAAGATTAACATTATAAAAGGCCCTAACATAAGCATTTCAGAGTCTGTTTTTATGGAGAGCTAAACTACTATTTTTTTTTTATACTGTATGAATATTTCTATTCACAGCATGAAGACAGGTTATTTACTTCTCCTAATTATTGCAGCCTTTGGAATGTAATTGTTGCAGTTATGATTAGTCTTTGAGCCTTATTGTTATTCAGTTGTTAAAATATTACCAGGTCTGGACTCTTTTGTTCACAAGTCGTTGTGATGTGATTGGATTTGACTGCTGGGGTCTGCAGAGACAATAGTTTGTGTGTTAGCCGCAATTACAGGCAGACAAACAGATATCCAAACACAGATCCATACAGCACTGCACACCACATGTGCCTGAGAGCCAGAGGGAGAGAAAAGAGGAGGTGGAGACATATTGATTTGTGTGTCGACTCTAGTGGAGAGGAAAACCCTGAGGGAGTCCTGCCATCCGCTTATACCCGACCAACACACAAACATACCACCGCCACTGTCGGCTAAATTAACTGCATTTAAACAACAAAACACTAATAATGAAGTACGGTTCGACAAGTGAGGAGTCTGATGAGAAGGAATGTGAGTACTGGCCAGAACTGGTCCTATCTGTTCGGCTGTCCAGTATCAAAACTACTAATTTAAACAAGTTGTGTACAATTAAATTAAGTAAAACTACATAATTGCATTTATATATAAAATAAATGTCCTTATATATATTTATTGGTCTTTAGGCTGTATTGGAAAAAACAGTGTAGCTTGAAATGGGGATGAAGTTGGAAAAGACAACCACATCTGCCACAGATGCTGCACAAAAATTCACCAAAATAACAAAAATTATACTGTCTAAAAATATCAGATTGAGATTTTTCCGATCAAAATCAAGTTTGAAATTCTTCTATTTTCCAATGGTAAAGTCATGTGTGATCAAGCCAGATGAAGGTAGGTTAAAGAGGCACTGGGTAACTTTTCTAAAGGAGAGAACTACTGTATTTAGCATTTTTTTCAGGTATTTTATTGCTAACATGAACACTCTTACTTGTTCCCATGGAGATAGATTAGTACTTTGGAACATTCTTGGTAGAGATATATAATTTTCTTGGCGACAAGCAAGATTCTCAATCAGAAAAGTTACATAGTGAACCTTTAAGATTGACTTTAGTAGTGAAATCTGTCCCTTGCATTTGACACATCCCCAAAAGTCAGGAGTGCCCAGAGAGAGATTCACTTTGTCTTTTAATCTTAAACTGAATTTCCCTTTAGATTAGTCCTTTTTGTAGAACTCATCAGCAGTATAAGGGAAAAGTGCCCCCAGCTACAGCCAGCAACAAAACACCAAAGTCAACAGGAGGGATTTGTTCCACACAGTCCCAAAAACCAAAGCTCTTTCTTCTTGCTCAGTGGCCCAATTCCTGTCTGTTGCTTTTTGAGGGATGAGTCACTTTTAAAACACAAAAATCCCCCGGTCCTCGAACGTGCCATTAGTTCACCTGCACTTCTTCCTGAGTCACTGGATTATTCACCCGGTGCTTATTGACATGACAAAGCCCAAAGCTGAGTTGTTGCACACAGCTCGAGGCTTTTGTGTCACAGTCAAAAGAGACTCACATTTCAGAGATTAGAGACAGTCTAAAAAACCTTGACATTAAAAAAACTCAAAAAGGAACAGGAGCTGACTACAAAGTGTGACGTACTTAGACTTGTGTATACTCGATCATTGAGGGCATTCTTTTGAGCGCTTGCAATAATTGTGTAACTTTTTATTGCAATTCTGTAAGAATGATATGAAGCAAAGCAGGAGCAGATATAGCCTGAGGTAACACGTTTATGGTTACCAACGTGATGACAAAATAAAACGGTATGTACATCGAATCACAATGAATTATTACTTTTACATATGTTATAAATGATTAAAATGTTAAATGTGCAACTTTTCTGGAGGAAGATGTGCTACCTGGCCAAGTTGCAGGTTACAAACATACCCGTAATATAATAAATGCAAGATGTTTAAGGCCATACTGTGAAACATTTCAGGTAAAGCAATAACATATCCATGGAAACCAGCAGGGTAGCCTACACCCACCAGAAAAGTGCAGCTCTGATTACCTGTTTTAAAATAGTATATATAGATGGGTTTACTTATTGTTAGGAGTCAAGTTGTGTAGTGACGTTGACATCAAAAGGCTAATTTTACTGATCACATTGTGGGTGGGGTTAGTAAGCTAAATCTTAATTCTCATCACAATATATACCCTTTAACTTTTGTTCAATCAAAATGACCTATTGCTTAAAGGAGACATATTAGAATTTTTGATGTACTTAGTATTGAGATATAACATAAGTAGATCCGCATTTTACACTTTTTTCTTTGTAAAACATGTTATTGATCTAAAATGTCTCGGTGCTAGAACCAGCTTCCTTGACTTCATGTATAAAACTGCAATACTGATAAGCCCCGCCTCTTTATGGTGACATTTTTTAAAGTGGCTATTCTGAGTCTTAGTCTTTCAAATAATCACAACTAAACAATGTCAGCGGGGATAGGGGGTAGGAGAAAACAGGAATTTTCTGCGCACATGAGCCTCAGTTGCAGGACTGCATTAAATCAAACACGTATGGATCAATGGAAATACAACTTTGAATAAACTGATGATGATGAAACACAGTTGTAAAAAGGTTAAAAGCTCATTAAAGTTTGTTTTAAATGGTATGCTCCCTTTGAGAAATTGGTACTAGTAACATGCCTGACTGATCTGTGTTGGGTTCAAAAAGGCCATTTCTTTCCTTGAAGTGTCGCAAGTTGTCAGAGAAAAATAAATTAGACTAGCAGTTAAAACCACCACCTGGAACTGCAATTAATATAATCCCTACTTTGGGCTTTAGTGTCAAAGAAATACACGATTACGTCTTCGTACCCAAAGTCTTCTCCATTACTCAAGGCTCATAAAGGAAAGGCAGACCACTTGTGCATGTCCAGACGAGCATGCAGCGTCTTGTCAAGTCCCTTGCAGTGATTTTGTATCATTATTTCACTCGAAAAATAATGATTCAAAAGGAAATTCTCGGGACAACGCAGGAATGTCTTAATCATGTCTAACAAACAAGCTAAAGCAACAATGGTGAAATGACAATGCATTCAAGAAGCTACAGATCAGAGAACACTGTCAAGCCCCTCATATAATTAGCAGCTCATTCGTACTGACGCATGCATCCCTCACTCACCAAGCGCTTGGGTCGGCCAAAACACCAAAGCAGATTTTATCTATCTGTGAACAGGAAGATGCATGGTAGTCTGGATCAAAGGCCTGGGGAAGTTATGCGAGCCCAACAAGGCAAATAGAAAAAGGGTGGGTTCAATTGCAAGGACTGAGGTCATTATATAGTTAAGTCATTCCAGACCAACGCTTTCGTTCAGAAGCGTAATGAAGACTTGTGCATCGAATTAAGATAAAACAAGAGATACAAATACTCTTAATGAAACTGTTCCGTGCAGAAAGCAATGGGAGGTTAGTATTGTTTTGTTGGTGTTTGAGTGTTAAAGTTGTTGGAAACATAACATAAGTTCATGAAAGGTTGTGTAATGGTTTGTGTCCAGTGTTGTTGTGAATTATGCCTATTTTTGTCTCTTTTGTGGATGTACTTTATTATGAAATTGTGTTTTAATCGCTTTAATAGGTGTCTTGTCAAATTTTGTATTAGTCAACTCACAATGATAATTATCTTAACACCAAGTCATTTCCAAAACTTCAACAAAACAAAGGCAAAGATCTTAAATGGCAGGATATAAATGCACAAAAGCTGCAGGGCATCAATTATGTATTTGACTGAATGACAAAATGTAGGGGCTTTCTGCTTTTTTGTTATTAATCTGCTTGAAAACCTGAAACATAAACATCGCAATCATGTTCAATGTTTTAACAATAAATAAACTTCATTGTGGTTGACAGATTTTCTCTTTTAAAAATCCACTTCAAATCTGGAGACACATATACCGTATTTTCCGGACTATAAATTGCACTTTTTTCCATAGTTTTGGCCGGGTGCTACTTATATTTATATTTATACTTATATACTTATACTCCGGAGCGACTTAAATGTGATATTATTTGTTATTTTCACACTTGCAACCTTATTTCATACTCCAGTGCAACTTATATATGTTTTTTTCTTTCGGCTTATACTCCGGTGCGACTTATAGTCCAGAAAATACGGTAGGTTTAAGGAAATCATACATATCTTTTGTTCAAGAATGCAGTTTAAATGTAGTTTTATTTTACTTGATGTGAGTCTTGTTTGGTTTGAGAGCAGAAAGTGTCTGGTCGATTGGGGTTATTGCAACTCTGACGTCAGGATGTATTTTCAGCATAAATTGGTTAAAGCAGAATTTCACACAAGAATTTCCAGCAACGATTTTCTTCTCCAACTTGACCCAAGGAAGAAGGTTGCAGCACAGGTTTGATACCGTCTCACGCCAAAGCTGTTTCTGAACCTGTAATGTATCCTCCATGGACAGAAAAATGTCAAATGGATTCCCCTCGCCCCGGAAGCTGCCACTTGACGACTGAAATTGGACCCTCTGGCAAATACTGTAGCGCTGAGCTCTGAAGGCTTCACACACTGGAAATGTCAGCTGTCATATACACTTATTGTCTCCTCCTCTGCTCTGCCCGACCATGTAGAGCCGGCGCTTTAGATACCGCCATGCCCCGCGCACAGCATTGGCCTGAGAGGCGACGGGCAGGGCAAATTGGAACACCTACCAGTTTGCTAGTTAAAAGGACAGGGAGCATGACAGGGCGTCTAGGGCCACTTCTGTAACAAGAGTGTTCTCGGAAAAGAAAATGTCTGTCACCTTAGAAAGAGTTTAAGAAATGTACAGGGTATTTGAGGCTACATAAATGGAGAGACTTGAACTCCAAAGTATATTAATGATATTTAGGAGTGGGCAATGTTGAATGTATATCTTGTTGTCTTGCTTTTTTTTAACAGCACATAAAGAATTTGCAAAAATATGTCGGTGAATGTCTTGGTTGAGGTTCAATTCTGGAACAAAAAACATGAATAGTTTGTAAAATTAACCACGAAAGGGCAGAAATATTACAGTTTTACCCTTGTTTGGAGGATTACACCAAACGCTTCTGTCTCTTTTTGAGGTCACTTTTCAAAGGTGAAAATTATACACTTGATACTCTTATTTTGCATATCTCCTACCCAACAATCTGAAAAAATATCACATATCAATTTCAAAAGTTCAAAGGTTAAATATGTTGCCAATCACAGGGTGGATCTGCATGATTACAAAATGCCTCAAAAGCTACTGATGGATTTGAATAGTTTCTAACATTTACATTTGACCATTTTGGGCCATCTAAACAATTATTTTTTTAAACTGTATAGTACCACTTGAGTTAGACCGGCTTCAGTGGCTTTTGCAGTTCCAGTCATGAATTCAATTTTAGCTAGCTTTTATTTTAAACAGTTATGTCGTGTTTTGTCCTGGTTGAATAACAAGTAGTTCAGTCCAAATTTAGTCATGATCTTGGTTTGAATACTGCTGTAATAGACCAATTGAAATTAGACAATCTCTGTGTAGTTATAAGTCCATAACGAGACATTTACAAAGTTCTGAGTGTCCTAAAAGACAAAAGTACGACTGGCAGTGGCCACAGAGGACCTCCATAAACTGCAGAGACAAGACACATTTGGATTATTCCTTTTGATGGCACTTTGAGTTTTTGTTTTAGCATGCTAGAGCATCTCCCAACAACGGAGGCAAGCGCTGTCAAAATATGACAGGGAGAAAAATGAAGAGCAGAAAGACGCTGAGACAAAGACATGGTAGGGGTGGTGGTGAGTTTGGGCGTAAGCAAAACAAAAGACCATGAAGTAGGACAAGAAATGCATGCAAAAATATCACTGAGTCACTTCCTATGGCCTCAAAAAGAAATAACTTCCTGTTTCTCGTAAAAAAACACCATGGGAACAATTTATAAATTAATGAAAACCGCTTGTATTATCTTTGAACTGACCCTAACCCGGGAAAGGGAAGCGGAGCCAAAAGAAAAAAGCCATTATTTTGATACAAAGGACACTGGAAAATGTACAGACGACAACATCTGGTTTGCAGTAAGAGCCTGCCCTCTCATAACCCCTAACCTGTCTTTACTGAAGGGGGGGGGGCTACACACACAGACACAACCCCAGACCTGTTGATTTCCCAGCATGCAACGCTCACATTCCTGACCTCCTTCTGTCACTCTTTCACTTAACTCACCCCCTGCAACCGCATAAACTCGATTTGAAAGTGAATTAAGCGCTAGAATGTTTGATCTATCATAGAGTCCAGCAATAATTCATGCTATCTCAATGATCAAATCTTCTTGAACGTTGGGCTGTCGCTTGAAAGTTTGCACCCTACTGAGTGTGGAATTTGGTGACAAGAACAAAAGAGGTTGATAAGACTCTTTTCCCCACCTCTTGTTCACAAACGTCTTAATCAGGTTGCACCCGACCAAGATAGAGGCTGTGGGATGTCCCTCATTTTCAGCTCAACCTACTAAGAAACGTCAATCTCATTTGATGAATTATTCAGACAAATACCTGTGTCGCTGCAACGACTTGCCAACTGATGCTTAGCAAACAATTGTAAGCTTTCAACAAGGTGAGAAAAGTATTGCAAGTGCCTAAGTATACAGCGGGTTGCACAATATTGAAGCCAACACCGTGAAACTGCCAAAGATGCTTGTTGACAGATGGATTTCAATAAATACGAGGTGCTACGACTCTGAGTTGACAATACACGTTATAGGGTTCGATGACTTTGAATCAGAATTTGTACTTTCAAAATCATCGAATTGCAAATGCATCCCTGGAGACTTTTTTATTTTTAACATCAAATCTGAAATGCAGGTGATTTTTGTGTTATTTCTTTATGCAATGTAATGGCTAAACTTTGTAACATATAATTATACCAGAATCTTTCAGCAATTTTGATTATTTGAACAGTGAAACTTAACAAAAGGTGCACTTTATATAAATTAACTATTGGCGCTCCCACACAGTCTGTTTATAAAGTTACTACTACTCCACAACATATCAGTCAGTGCTACTGTCTTTTGATGCTACAACACAGCATCCAACGTACAATCCATACAGTTCATACTATTTTGAATGAAAAGTATATTCTGTAGCGAAAGGACTAAGTCTATAAATAATGCAAAATGGTGATTGATTTCAATGAAAACCATGCAATAAAACCTAACATAATAACTTGATAATGACAGAACATTGCTCAAGTTTGTCATCCCGAAAACCTTTAAAAAGTCTTTTACTTACTGTTTGCAGTGCCTCCATGCTGACTGGACACTTTTGGAGGACTGATCTTGCTCTTTGGATGTGCCATGTTCTCTCTCCTCTCTTCTTGACAGGCCAGTTGGTTCTCATGTTTGCTTTGCCCCTTGTCCAGCGCCGCGGCTCCGGTCAGCGACTTCTGCCTGCTCACAGTCCCGTCGCTACCTGCCCTCATCAGCTTCTCCCCCACCCGCGATCGACTCGCCGTACCGGGGCATTCCTTCCGCGGCGACGGCAGCTTGGAAGAGGGTCTAGCCAGCCTGGAAGCTTTAGACATTCCTGATCACACGCTTTAAAGCCCCTCTATCACCCGACGCGTGCCTCCCAAAGGTGCTCCAGCCTGCTTGCGGTGGGTGCTCTCCGCTAACAGCGTGTTGTGACTAGCGCAGGTAGACTGGAAGACTTGGAAGAGGAAGGAGGGAGGGCTCTTTTGGGAAGTCAAGGGGGTTAATAGCTGCTTCAAAGGTGTTCTTCTCCCCCGGGTTGAGTTCTTAAGCTCATCCTCCAAGGCAAATAGTAGGTGTGTTTTGAAAGTGGCGAAGCAAGTAGGACAGACCTGTGGAGTGACTTAAAAACTTCTCCAGTCAACACATCGCTTGTCAGAATCCAACAATGTAACTCCAATCCTTCCAATCCTCGCAACCGTTTGTATGTTCGCTGTCTCAATCGTCTTGTCAACTTCTCTGATCGAACAATTCCATCTTGCTGCCAGCACTCGCATGCACTCTGCTCCTTTTCGGCTTGCTGTTCCGCGCTTGATGCTCAGCGGGTAATCATTCCAGCAGAAAGAGAGCAGAAAGGAAAAGATTTACAGGCTGCAAGGCAAAAGCGAAAAGGACAAAAAAAAAAAAAAAAGGAAAAAACAACGAAAGTGCATGAGAAAGCTTGTCTTCCTCAGGTGCAGATGTGCAAAGCGATCCAGATGTGCGCGCTCTTCTCCCTTACGTCATCAGTAAAACCTCTAGTGCAATCGCTGGCTTCAACTCTATATCTTTTCCCCCCCTGGTTTTCCCTCCATCCACTTCTCGCTTGCTTACTGCTGGTCACATGTGGAGATGTTCAGGCGCAAAAGAGCACACACACACACCAGAGCCGGAGTGTGTGGTGGAATTTACAGAGAATTAAAGAGCAGAGAGGAGGGAGCGCTCCAGCCAGAACAAGTGGGGCTGTGGGGATGTGCTGTGCCAAAGCCGTCAACTGTGGATTGGAACAGAGAGGCTTAAAACAAGTGATCACTCTGGTTCATGTTTGACAGTTTTGCCTTCGTAACAGATCGACTATTGTTACTCGCAAAAAGCATGACAAGGATAGCGATTACTGTAGCACGAGACTGCTCTAAATCCACTAGTAGGTCTCAAAATATAACGCTGACATATTTGTTAAGGTTTGCTTTGGTATAGATGTTTTTTTTTTGAGGATGTAGCATGAAATGTGGACAAGAGAGGGGAGGACATGCAGCAAATCATCAGAGCTGGAATCAAACTCAAACACCAGCTGCACAGGGAGCATTGCATATGTGCTTTTCACTTGTCAGCACCTTTTTATTTTGTTAATAAAAATTAATGGGGAAAAGCAGGTGCCGACTCCTCCACCCAAAAAGTTACACCTTTAACATTGTTTGTGAGATGATACTTCCTGACATTATTGTACTGTGAATAAGGCAAATGCTAGTTAGTGTGGGGCAGATAAAGATTTGTACATCCTCTGTATTTAAAGCAGTTGCCATTGGATGACATGGAGCATCTAATACACCCATTACATCTCTGCATTCCCCCCAGATCTCTTAGTAAAGTCCAAAAACCCTCCTTGAACGTATAGTATAATACAATTCATACTATACAATACAAAATATCCCAACAGTATAGGTTGAAATGCATTTATCCTTGTACATTCCTGCTGATACTACACCAACCAACTCACTAAGGCTCAATCTGCTCAACTGGTTTGGATTGATTTACTTTGCAGACAGATCATTTGACACGCTGGCCCACATCAGGTCAGCCGCATCACGTGCACGATATGATGGGCAACCCAACATGTGACTAAACTGAATGCCATGGCATGCCTACTCCGACTTCACACTAGAAAATGGATTACAGCAAAAGCAAAGGCTCAACGGTGTCCGGGCGACGCGTTATAAAAGTGCAACAATTCATCAGGGTTAGAGCGCCGACATGGGGCGTTTCTGCACAAAGAAGATATCAAAAGTTCAAGGATGTTATTTACTGCCATCCCATTATGTATTGTTCAAGTAGATACAAATAAATACATGTTATCAATCAACCCTCCAAACAGCTCAAACCACTAAGCCTTTTTAACATGGCAAAATCCCCTAAACTGTATATGAAAATGTAATCATACTGTATCTCCACATTTCAAAAATCCGACTGACCTAAATATTTTTCCAATGAAGCGTTCACTGAAAAATCTGGAAAGCATCTGATGAAATGCTGTTATGTTGTAAGATTACAGTTTTACGTCACGGCTTTGATCGCCTTTTACTGTGTTTACCCGTTAGTACAAGTGGCAGACTACGTCAACGCCTAAAATAGGGACTGACCACTAGAGAGAAAGAAGAAAAAAGAAAAAAAAGAAGCTCAGTGGAATACATAGCGTTAAGTGTAATTCCGTCTATGGTTTTAGCTTATGTGTATTGGAAGCAAATGAAAGCCTTGTGGAATAGATGCCTCGCAGGCTCCCGCAAGCTGCCCGACTGTACGGGACCAGCAGAAACGACCGGCTTCAAAGCCATGAAATAACATAGCGTTTAGGGGACGGATATAATTTGAGTTTCCTAATTACGCCGCGTGATGCATCATAAGGAAGATACATATCGAGTAGCGAGGCCCTTGTCAGCAGAGGAGCGAGGCATGGAATTAATTTGCACTTCAAAACTTGTGGTTGTGAAACAATACACCACAACACGTCAAAGAGGAGACGCCGGCGAGGTTAATAGAAGCGGGCGGAGTAATAGATAGCATGAACGTGAATTTAGGGGCGGGCGTTTTGTCGGTAGCGATGGCGAGGGTGGTTAACGTGACGCTATAGTGATATAGTGTGTGTGTGTGTGTGTGTGTGTGTGTGTGTGTGTGCGTGTGCGTGTGCGTGTGTGTGTGTGTGTGTGTGTGTGTTAGAGTGGAGGAGGGGTTGAGGCAGTCAGGGTTGTCTGAGTGCTTCTCTGGTATTCCACTAATGAAGTGACGTTTTGGGCTCAGGGTTGTTCCTACACTTGGGGCACAGGTTATAAACAACTCACTTAGAATGCATTATGTTGAAGCCAAGGGTGATTAAGAGTGGAGTGAAGGGAAGTTGTTTTCAATTAGAATGGAATGTAAATGCTATGACGTCACGCAGACACTATATGTGACTCGCCACAGCAATTGTCGGACCATGTCGGCCTCAGTGAAACTGAGAAAAACAGCATTTTACTTTTTTTCCCCCAAATTTGTGATTTTCGTTTTTTTGCAGAATGTGCTAGTTGAAGTTATGAATAAGCCCCTGTGTGCTTCAGATAACACTATTGGTTGTCTTAAACGTATACATAAAGCTGTTAAAAATGTGGAGTTTTCGGGTCTTTTTCCTGCTCTCCTGGGGGGCGTCACCTTTTTCTAGCCAACGTGTTGTTTACATTTTCCACCAATCAGCTGTGATCCGCATGGCTACAGCTGCGTGCTCTCTGTGTTTTCCTCTCATTACTCAGACCGTCTGCAGAGCACAGTCTTCAGAGCTTACATTTCCTGGACTACATTGCAACGGAACTGTTTACTCAGGTACACTTTTACTTTACTACTAAATTATTGCTTTAACGCTGTGTTTTAAGGCGGTCTCGTGATCACTTCAGAATCTTACTTGTCTGCTCCGGTGGAGCTAATGCTAAGCTAACATGTTGCTTCAGTGCACTCTGCAATACGGGCTTAATGTGACTACTTGCTGTTATCACCATGTTATCGGGTTATTTTTCGGCGTGGGTTGGCCCGTGGGTTGTGTGGGTCGTGCTTTGTGTGTGTTTTGTGGTGCTAAACCGGCTGTTACCCCCACAGCCTGGAGCTAAACGCAGCTATTCGGAGCTAAGTTGTAAGCTAAACTTTGCTATGTTATCGGGTTATTTTTCGGCGTGGGAAGAGAAAAAAACTACAACTCCCGATACCACTTCTGGTCACGTGGCTTACGTTCGTTGCACGTCACGCACGCACTGCGTCACTCTAACCAATCACACGCTTGCCTGGCCATTATCAGCTTCCTGTGTGTCTCTCTGTGCACGGTGTTGGAAGAGACAACAGGACGGCTGAACCAGGTAAGCTTTGCGACTAAAACACCCGCTTTTAATCACTTTAATGTGCGCCGGTTTTAAACTCGAGTGTATGTTTATGTTTTGGTGTGCTGTTCTGCAAGTGTTTTGCTTTTACGAGCCGTGTTATCTCAAGTGAGCTAGCTAGCCCCGCTAGCCGAGGGCAGATGTCCCAATATCTCCGCGTTTTGCATCTTAAATACACCGTTAACGTCACAATGTGAACTGTTATCTGTGAAGCGTGTTATTCCCATATTACTGTTAACCCTAATCCTTTTTTTCCCCTTTTCAGAATTGGCAAAGACACCCTGACTGACATGACCTGTCTCTACGTGAAGTCTGCTAAGGAGCGTGGTAAGTGTAAAACATTATTTTGGTGATTTTCATGTTTTAATGATTAGAGTATAATTAACCATAAGCAACATCTGTTTTTCAGGTGAGCCTGCAGTTTGTACATCAAGCTTCAGATCACTGTGGAAACAGCTTCTCCCACACATCAGAAGCTGCAGGCCACGCACAGATCTCTACAACAGAATCTAATGTGCTGTCTTTCGGACCCTCACCGCCAGCAAGCAAAGACATCAGGATGCTTTACAGCTTTGACTTTGCACAGCAGGTACTAATAATAGTGCAAATGCAGGATAGCAATTATAGAGACATATACGTCTTAATCAAATGTCATATGTATTAATCTAATCTCCTTTTCTCTCTCTGTCTACTACAGATACACTTTCCGTCCAACCCTCTGCAGCCGGGGCCAAGCTTCACTACACAATGGACATCCACTTCCTCATTGCTGGCCACACCAAATTCTCCCCTGATTGCGGCTTTGGACTTATCAAGCGAGCATACATGAAGACCAGGGTTGACACTTTGGAAGACATCGCTGAGGTTAGTTTATATTATTTGACTACTGTAATGTGTAAACATTAGCCTGGCAAAACTTCAGTGCTGCTCTCTGCTTAAGATATGTTTCTTCTGTTCTCATTTTTTTACATTGTCGCCCTTGTCATCAGGTAGTGGAAAACAGCTCTCCTGAGTCTCACCTCAGTATCCCACAGCTTGTTGGAACGGCGGATGGCAAAGTGTTTGTCAAGAACTTGGACTGGCAGAAGCATCTGAGTCCCTTCTTCAGACGGCTTCCAAAGATCAAGAGTTATCAGCACTTCAGGTATTTATATTGAAACTCTCACATTGTGTTAAAAAAAAAAAAAATAGTTAATGAGTGTTTTATGTGAAATAGTTAGCCATTTCTTAAATGTCCTGTTATTTGTGTACAGCTTTGATGCCAAGAGCCGAGAGTCACAGCACAGAAGAGTGCACAGACGAAGAAGAGGATGAGGATGTGATCTCTGATCTGATCTACACTCTGGTGGTGTACATATGTGATAAAATGTGAATATATGATTATATTTCTGTGATGTATTTTATCTGCATTATAGTGATATTTTATCTGCATCATTAGTCTAAGAGAAGAACGGGTGTGTGACAAACTGGATTTGTGAAGGGGTCGTAAAGATGGCCAAAGGATGTTTACCCTAGGGGGGGGTGATAACCCAGACGAGTCTGGGTAATGTTTACCCAAGGCTTGATCTCTACGGAAAAATACCAAGTGCCTTGATGTGAGGCTGACCAATGAGAAATGTGACCCGCCTATTCCAGAATATCTAATAAAACCAACCAGCATGGGAAAAAACGGGGTGAGACGCGGGGGTGAGACGCAGGAGGGTCAGCCAGGCTCCTTACAACGGCCTGGCTGACACAGTCCCCGCGTTTTCTCCCATGCATGCCACACAAATGTCTGATGTTTCTGTGTCGTTTAATATTCTAAGTTGAATTGTGTTCTCAATGTGTTAAGGAATAGCATCGGGTGTATGTCTAATTCCATGACATCTTCTGGTCCTTCGAGCCGGATGACAAGCAGCCCCTTCGCGGAGATTGACGGGTGAATCGGTGAAGTCTGTGCACAGCTAAAAGGAAGTCCACTTTTCCCGTGGCCGCCCATCGCACCTCAGTCTCCGCGAGGAGAGCGCGTCGTTTCGAAGCAGCAGGAGAACACAGGCGACAAAGAAGGTCAGACAAAACATTGTGTGTGAAAAAGAGTTAGCCATAAAACGTTTTTATGCATTAGTTTGATATTTACTGGAAAAATATCGTAGGCTTTTATGCCCAGTTAGGTATTACTGAGGAAATGCCCAATTAGGTATTACTGAGGAAATATATGTGAATGTAAGCGCTGTGCACGAGCGAAGTAAGTAAGAGAGAAGTGTGAATGTGTGAATGAGGATTAATAAGTGATTAACTAACAAGTGTGAATCACAATTAATCATACAAGGGTCACAAGGCGTTATTCTGAGAGATCTAAAATTTGCAGTCACGGGTGAATCTTAAACACCACGTTTATGTCCGGAGGAATCTAATATGGAATTTTCTCTAGAAGCTTGACATTGACCGTGACTGTAAAGCAAGTAGCATTTCTCTCAGACGACCGAGACCACATAATGCCAGAATTATCACCCCAAACTGTAAAAGGACAAAGGAAAAGTCATAAGAGGATTTTGGAGGGAGACTTCCAGCGTGCTCAGATGACGTGGCAGAGAGGGGGAGATAAGGGGGGTCAACAAGGCAGGAGAGGGGAAAGCAGCTCAGAGGACGCTCTGAACTGATGAAATAAGTAAAGCTAAACTCAGCTGGTTTTAAATTTTAGTTAATGAGAGCTCTGTAGAACAAATTTAAGGGTTTTGTTTGATTGACAACAATCAATTATAAAGATTTCATTAAATTTGATAAGAGATGAAGATGAATTCAGATTTTTATAGATGGCCAATATTTTGGGGGAATGTGATGATCACAGACAGGACACTTCCTGTCCCCGACATAGAAGACAAAAGTTGTGTTTTTATGGTATCGTGTTTTTTGAGTGCACAGAACAAAGCTACGTTTTGTTTTGTTTTGTTTTGTTTTATTATTGGACTTGACGGAAAATTATCTTTTTGGACTTAATGCATGACTAGATGAAAGTACAGGACGAAAAGACAGAAGTGTTTTTAAATTTAGGATCAAATACAGGCACAGGCCTGGAAGTGATAATATGGGTAAATTAGTGACTACTGATGTTTTTGGACATAGGAGTAGAACGGGCAGTAAGTAAAGTGATAGTAAAAGGTATATCAGTAACTTATTTATTTGTTTTATCATGAGGAAACCTCGTATTGCGATGTAGACGTAAGTGAGGGAATAAGTTAAATAGTGACGTCCGATGTCCTCCTTGGAAAGACATGAATGGGTCATTAACTAAAGGCAAACGACACCAAGTCATAAAAGATAGTCAGAGATAAGGGACTATTGACTGGCAAAGGATCTGGAGGACTCAGGATGGAGCAGATGTCCGTTAACTTTACGGATCACAGGGACACCAAGAGGTTACACCTCAGGGGGGGTTGATTGATGAGTAATAGGGAAAAGTTAAAATTAACAGCGAAAGAATTTGACATTCTAAAGTAAATACCTGAAGGATTGTGGAGATTCATCAAGAATTGAATAGATTTAAATAAGACAATATCATCTAAATTTAGACGCTATAGAAGTTATGAAAACCAATGATAACAGGACTTAAACATTATAGGACTCAGGACGGAGACAAGAGATGGTTAGACTGATAAAATGATGTGCCTTATGTACAAGGGGAAGGTTTAGGATCATTTTGATTGTTATACACATATAGACTTGCTAGAACAAACTAATACACAATGTTTGTAAAGCACCACATGAGCAGGTGTGAGAGATTGAGTTTGAAACTCACCTGAAGCACATATAGAAGATTAGCACATATTACATTAGATGTGTGACTTTATTCAGGCCACACCAACAGAGGAGATGTGAAATTGTTAATTATGTGAAGAATTCTAAGTTGTGAGTTGACCCTTGAGGCCAGCTCAACGGGGAATTATTGGGATAATTAGTATAGTTTGATGTATTTGAATACATACATACACACCCACACACACCCACACACACACATACATACATACATACATACATACATACATACATACATACATACATACATACGCACGCACACGTGGATTGAAACATTTAGAGTTTGAAACAAATGGTGGTAAAACAGATTTACAAGTTACATATTTGGGAAGTGTAAGATTACACACAGACTGATTGACACACAGGGTGGGGGCCCAGCGCCGTGGAAGGAGGGGCTCAGCCAAGGATGTGACCACTGAACTGAGAAAGGTCAAGAGGTGACATTGCGGAGTTGGAGTGACAGACGCAATTCCATCTCTTCCTTGATTACATCCTGGATTAGTGAAAGTTGTAAACTATCTGGATTATTGAATTTTGGTTAAATGTAGAAGTTTGAGAAATGGGCAAAGCCATATCTCAAAAAGGAGGGATATGTACGTGTAAACAAACATTCCGAATCAATAATTTCAAAAAAAAAAAAAAATTGTAAACAAGAAAACTGTTTGAAATACATTATACTGTCGAAAAGACTTTGTTTATCACCACAGCAGAACGTGTTGGCGATGTGGTGTTTACAGAGACGGAGCCAAGTGGACGGAGCCACACCGTGTCGTCCTCACATCGACCATTGGAGGGACGAGAACATGGGTGCTCTCATGGGAAAGTGAGAGAAATGTCTGAACAACACAGCGGCAGAGCCATAACATCGCAGACGCAGGACTTTGTTTGTATTCTTCGTTTTTGTATGCAGAGACAACAAACTGATTCTACAGTACGCAAAGTACTATCTCTGCTACGATGAACGAGAGACAGAGGCTACGGTGCGCAGAGTACCATACTCTGTGAAAAAGAATCAACGAGTTATCATCATCAAGTGATGACGGTAATATGGGTGCTGAACACCTGTATTATACAATTGGGACAATCGGGACAAGAGGGACAATCGATCAACATACACAGAAATGGAATATAGAGGGAAGAAAATAAGTGATCAACATGAAAGGTTATGAAATGTGTAATGTGAAATGTTTAATGTACAATGTATAATTGACATGACAGTAGCTGAAGAAACACAATGGCATATTATACAGCCACTGTTGTTTGCACTAACTGAGAGTTTTTTATCTGCTACAACATCACTACATGTAATGTTCATGAGATTATGAATTGAGATGGGAAATGTACCAGTTCATATGTGTCATAGGTGTGATCGAAGCGAGCAGCGGGAGGAGGTCTCTTAAGAAACCAAGCGAGGACGTATGGTGGTGTGGAGACACAGTGCTGAGGGCTTGGAAACAAAGGGACTAGGACGTTGTGCCTATGTCTCTTTTGTGACCAGCATCACCCAGAACCATACCGCAGGGTCAAGGTCGAGAGGTTAGTGGACAGTCTGGTTCCAGTAGCACCTGATACAACGTATTTGATGTTATTGGGGTGTCCAGAGAGGTCCCTGATGAGTCAAAGTGACTGACCAGAGAGCAGCGGGTTTAAGGGCTTTCCGCTTGTACTTCTATATTTCCCATCACACCGCACCAAATTATAGACAAGATAAACTGTCTGTTTGTCAAATTACAGAGATTGACCAATCTGACTAAAAATATAGGACAGTAATGCAGTAGACATGTTGTGGGCCGAGAGAAAAGAAATGTGTTCAATGTTGAGAACCGTGCATAAACTTTTTGAGTGTAAAAGTGTCATTTTAACACCAATATGAAAGACATGTTGAAAACTGAAAAGAATGATATGTTTGGCATATGAGACAGTAGACTAATGCTTTGATAAACAGGAGGGAAATGTGATAAAATGTGAATATATGATTATATTTCTGTGATGTATTTTATCTGCATTATAGTGATATTTTATCTGCATCATTAGTCTAAGAGAAGAACGGGTGTGTGACAAACTGGATTTGTGAAGGGGTCGTAAAGATGGCCAAAGGATGTTTACCCTAGGGGGGGGTGATAACCCAGACGAGTCTGGGTAATGTTTACCCAAGGCTTGATCTCTACGGAAAAATACCAAGTGCCTTGATGTGAGGCTGACCAATGAGAAATGTGACCCGCCTATTCCAGAATATCTAATAAAACCAACCAGCATGGGAAAAAACGGGGTGAGACGCGGGGGTGAGACGCAGGAGGGTCAGCCAGGCTCCTTACAACGGCTTGGCTGACACAGTCCCCGCGTTTTCTCCCATGCATGCCACACAAATGTCTGATCTTTCTGTGTCGTTTCATATTCTAAGTTGAATTGTGTTCTCTATGTGTTAAGGAATAGCATCGGGTGTATGTCTAATTCCATGACAACATATCATATCTATTATCTCATATATTCAAAGCCATGGACCCGTTGCAGTTCGTATACCTGGAATCTGTTTATAAGAGTTCTTCTATTAAGAGTGTTTTTTAAACTTCCTATAAGTTACTGTCCTTTCCCCCTGTATCTACTGCGTTGTAACATTAAAGGCTATCTTATCTTATCTTATCTTTTGTTGTTTGTGTTGCACTGAATCACCTGTGAATTATGTTTATCGACAAATGCAATGAACCCTATTCTCATTCTGATTCTTTGATTCTATTCAGGGCCTTTTGTAATCCAAGTATTTCCATTTTAATATAGTAACTTCTAATTCTGATTCAAGTCCAGTTACCATCAATAACAACACTCCTCTTGAGTCTTCAGTGACAGCTGTAGGGGGAAGGTGGTGTCAGTGTGACAGGGGGGAGGGCTTATCTCAATGAGATGCAAATGAGCCCCCCTGTGACTCTGGGCTCACTCCAGTGAGAAACTTTGGAAGCCGTTTTCTCAGTGAATGGGTTTGAGAGTTGTATACATTCAAATGACCACAACTTACTCAAATATGATCAGATCTACATGAGTGAGACATCATTGGAAAGCTTTGAATTCACACTTTCAGAATCTGTGAATAACTCAAAATGTCTCCGGGTAGACATGTAACTGGATTAGCCATGGTCAGTCACATATGTTCTTGTATTATTGAGTATTCGCCATGATTTTCCATTTAGACCGTTTCAACTCCTTAACGCTTCAATCGATTTCAACATGTTATACCTCATTACGATCGCTTTCACAGTAGTACGTGTGCTATTACTTTTGACATTTGAACAACTTGTACTTTTGGCAGAATTTTCAGAAGTATTAGTACTTTGATGCTGCTGGAGCAGCAGCATCAGTTTTTGCTGGAGCAGCAGCATCACAGAGAGGGAGAGGAAGAGGCTGGACAGAGTCATCAAGAAGTCCAGCTCCGTCCTGGGCTGTGCTCTGGACTCGGTGCAGGAGGTGGGGGACAGGAGGGTCCTGGCTAGATTCACATCTATGCTGGACCATGAGTGTCACCCCCTGCAGGACACTCTCTCCGCTCTGGAGAGCAGCTTCAGTGAGAGACTGATCCACCCTCGCTGTGTGAAGGAAAGGGGGAGAGAGGGAGAGAGGGAGGGAGAGGGAGAGAGAGAGGGGGGTAGAGGAAGAGAGAGAGGGGGAGAGAGAGAGAGAGAGAGAGAGAGAGAGAGGGAGAGAGGGAGAGGGAGAGGGAGAGAGGGAGAGGGAGAGAGAGAGGGAGAGAGGGAGAGAGAGAGGGAGGGAGGGAGAGAGAGAGAGGGAGAGGGAGAGAGGGAGAGGGAGAGGGAGAGGGAGAGGGAGAGAGGGAGGGAGGGAGAGAGAGAGAGAGAGAGGGAGAGAGGGAGAGGGAGAGAGGGAGAGGGAGAGAGAGAGGGAGAGAGAGAGGGAGGGAGGGAGAGAGAGAGAGGGAGAGGGAGAGAGGGAGAGGGAGAGGGAGAGAGGGAGGGAGGGAGAGAGAGAGAGAGAGAGGGAGAGGGAGAGGGAGGGAGGGAGAGAGAGAGAGGGAGAGACGCAGACACTCTAGCAATGGCTTCGGCCATTGCAAATTATCTAGTAATATATTTTTTTATATAGAATCTTAACAGAGGAACCGCTATGAAAGATAATTGGTTTAATCAGATTTTAAATGCTGGCGAAAAACGTTTAATCCTGAAAAAACATGCTTGAATGTTTTCTATTTTGAATTTCAGTCGATGAATTTTGTAGTGTGTTCCTTGTGTTTTTCTCAGTTTAGAACCAAAAAATTCCCCTTTTAAATATTCCATGCATATATTTTAATCATAAATAAATTCAGAAGAAAAAAATCATAAATTGAATTTAGCAGCGCGAGACACTAGCAACACGATGAAAGTGCACAATACAACATTTTATAATGATTTAAAGTAAGGAATTCACCAGTGTTTAAATTTTAAAATCAGATGAAACATATTAACTTAAACCATACCAAAACTATATTGTTTTATTCACAAACAATGATTTCTTTCAAACATTTGTAAGAACACAATCTTGACAATAGATGATTTAAAGCCCACAATGGATTATATTGCAACGTTTTATAGATTTGCCAAATTAAAATATTGAGTTTATAATCTATAAATAAAACTAAAAAAATTAACTCAGAAACAAATCTAGTGCAATCTCCCAAACAATGGTATTAAGGTATATTTCTGCCCGTTTGCTTCACATTTTTATGCAATATTTGAACCTCAACCAAGACATTTACCATCATGTTTTGGCACATTTCCTGTTGCTTGTTAAATATATAGTTATATCTTAAATCTATTTATGAGGATTAGGATTACAACAATAGGTTTATTCCTCCTTCACGCATATAATGAAAGCCATTTGGTTCACAAAGCAAAGCCTGAAAGGTGAAAAGTACAAAGACGTCTTCCAGCATTGCCCACTAAAGTAAAAGTATGTGACAGTTAGGGCATCTGGAGTAAAAATGCCAGATCTTTGTTCTGTAAATGTGGCTCTTATTACTGAAACTAAATGTACAGTATTACTTTCAACGCCACTCATTACTACTCATGGACACAGACACCCTTTTACAAATAATGACTGACTTTACCACTGACTCACGGTCGTCACACAAAGGCCAAGTTGGCGCAGGGCTGAGAGGATTTGGGACGTCCTGTAGGGGGAGGGGCGTCCTGTGTACCTCTCCTCCGCTCAGGATTAAGAAGAGTTTGTTTTCTTTCCCCCAGGGCTTGGTTGTTTCTTGCAACATAGCAATGCAGACAGCGTGGCCTCTAGCTGCGCCATGACTCACACTGACTGTAGCGTTGACTCAATATCAGACCCTGACTCAGGTCCAAGGACGAGAGAAGAAGAGAAAGACGAATCACAGGCTGTTTAGCTCTTTGAATTTACTTATGTAATAGAATAAATAAAACAAGGTCACATTTGAACTGCTGCAAAGATTTGAAAAAAGGAAGTAGTTCAGCTTTTCAGGTTTTTAAACTTTAAAAATCAGGTACAGCGGCTTTAATGCACAACTGTGTCTCTTTAATCAACAAGTGGATTAGTGAACAAGCTTCAGTCAAATGCAGCATAACAATCTCTGGGCCCCGCAAATGATTAATATTTCATCTGAGAATCTTTAGGAGCGTTGTGAAAATACATCTGACTTTTTTTTTCTCTTACTTGATTCGATCAACAAAATGCACGTTATACTGCTTTACCATAATACATCTCCTCAGATTAAAGGTGCTTGCATGAGACTGGATTATATAGCTCATACATTTTAGGAGGATGTGGATAAAAGGCCAGAAACTGCAAAGGACAGAAGGTTTTAGGCAATCAGAGATGTTGTTGTGAGTATCCCAGGCACTAGTTTCTTAATCATAGTTCAACATCAGACTGAGAGAAGTGACTGAGAGAAGTGTGGGGCAATCACAGACAGCATGCTAAGGCAGACATGTCTAAACTACGGCCCAGGGGCCAAATGCGGCCCTCAGACAATTTTTTTTTGACCATCCGGCTTCCTGCTAAATTGGTCCAAACACCAAAAAAAGTAGTTTATAATGTAACATTGGAAAAAATCAAGAATTATGATGTTTTACCAACCTAATTTGATGTTCCAAGTCTTATTAAAGGTGTGGAGGCTCATCCAAACAATGTCAAATGCAAAATTTCAAATGATTCACTTAATTCGACACATTGGATATTGTCGGGTTGTTTGTGGCCTTCTGCTCCGTTTAAGTTTAAAAATGCGGCCCTCTGTGAAAAAAGTTTGGACACCCCTGTGCTATGGTCTGTCGTACCATGTAACCAAATCACCGCAGGATACGTCTGTGTTAGTGTTTGTGTCTCAATGCTGATCATAACCTAATGTCGGTGTAATGCCTCATTCGTCCAGGAGTGTTCCATTGTAGAAAAAGATTCATTTGTAGTCATCTGGACTCTTTCCACTGCCATCCAAGAGTCATTCTCAATCGCAGTATCGGAAGGAGTATCGTGCACAGGTGATTTTAACAATATAAATATAATATAATAAAAATTGAAGCCTTTGAGCCTGTGTTAAGACGTAGCCTGGCCTAAATGTCCTGTTGTGTTGTGGTGCTTCTGTGTGCCAGTCTTTCAGCAGGTCCCAGCGTGGCATTCTGGAGCGCGGTGTCTGTCATTATTCTTACACATCTCCAAAACAAACATCACCACTGTCAGCACTGTCATTACAGAATGAGCATGTCGGGATGTGTTACACTGCGGTCTTTGAGCATTATAGAGAACATAGACCAAGTGTTTTGTTTTTTTACTTTCGACTTAACATTTGAACACTATTTACAAACTTGTCAAAACTCGAGACTAAAAAGTTCAAAATTCCCGAGGTATATTAAATATTCCTCCCACTTGTTATTGAAATGTGTCCCAAATTCAAAATATAACGAATATCCAGAACAATTAGCAACTGCTGGTTCACAATTTGCATATCAGTGGTGTATTAACCGAGGTGGGTAGAGCAGCCAAACATGATTAACATTACTTCATTATAATATTACTCAAATACAAGTACAAGAAATGACTCCAGAAGTACAAAAGTATTTGGGGAGTAAAAGTAATTGTAAGAATACATGTCTGGAGTAACTTCTGACAGACCTTTAAATAATGCACAAAATCTGCTATTTTCAAAGGATAAACCACAAACTGTAGAAATAAAAATCATATCTGAAGAAGCGATGGAGGAAACACAAATATTCAAATAATTTAATATTGTCAACATAAAATCTTTGTCAGATTTACCGGTACTTATTGTTGGAAGAAGAACCAAAACTTTCGTAAAAGACGTAAAAGTAGTGTACACTGTATAATATATAACTAAATTATAAGTAGGAAGAAAAGTGTGATGTCTTAAAACTAACATTTTTAAGTAAATGTAACTGATTACCGGTACTACCAATACCAATTTAGTACTACTTGCTGCAGTTTTGTTACATTATATAACATCTTAAAAAGTACTACCGGTATGTCATTTGTTTCCCTTCTTCCCATTCATTTAACACTAACTTTATCATAAAATTTAAGTCCAATGAAATGAAACTCAAACTATATTTATCTTATTCAACTTAACACGAAGAACAAGAGGTTGTGGACTTAACAGCAGCTTTTGTTTTTGCCAGCTCCACTCCTGAGGCCTGTCTCTGGGGCCTGTCTCTGGGGCCTGTCTCTGGGGCCTGTCTCTGGGGCCTGTCTCTGGGGCCTGTCTCTGGGGCCTGTCTCTGGGGCCTGTCTCTGGGGCCCCCCTGTGGCCTTAGGAATCACTGAGTGCATTCAAAAACAAGCATTCAAATCCATGCTTGTTCTCTGCGCTGAGTTTACATTCTTTATCTTGCCCTGTAGCGTTGCAGGGACTTAAATAGGCCATAGACAAACCACACGGCCCATTGAAAGTGCTGTGAATAAGAGGTTTCTCCATTCTCTTCATGGCGTATTGATTTTCAGTTCAATGCTCGGCTGTGGGGAAGACAGAAGAAAACGCGGAGGAATAAATAGCTCTTAAGCAGCAATTTGGGGTAAGAAGTCAGTTTAAATACCACGTGTACATGCTGAGACCAAGCTTATTTTTACTTTATTTTACTAGTCAATTCTTAATTCATGCATGTCTTATTTGATTTTATAGACATTATGATTATGATTATTATTTTAGTATTCATTGTTTTATGTTGCATCTTAAACATATTAGGGTATGAATTGGGTTCTAAATTATATTTGTGTTTCGCCGGCTTATTTAACATTTTGTTGAATGTTTATCCTTATCTGTGCATAATGTATATGTATTTTTATTTTTCTGTGACATAAACTGCCACAGCGTCTGCAGATGTAAGTTTAAATCTGGCATTTACTTTGTTTTTCTTTTCTTTTTTTACATTTACACTGTTCCACCTTTTTCCAAAATAAATAAATATGATCTGCTATTTTATTTTTTTCCAAAGTACTTCAATAATTGCAGTCTTTGCGATTTGCAAAATCCCATAATTTAAATTCTATTCTTGTATTTTATGCACATGTGATCTGGATGGGCGCGCACATGGTTTCAGAACAATCTTTTTTTCTTTTTTTTTCAGGGGTAAATGCTCTACATCTGAACAATCAAGAAATGAATGGTTGTAATATGAAACATAATGTGGTACAACTTCAAATTAAATACAATATGAAGCATTTCTGGTATCCATAAATCATAAACCATTGAAATATAATCTTTATTTTAGGGCACACTTATCAACATATAACTAGCTGCGAATTTGCAATTATTTAAGTGATTAATTCACTGTTCATTAGAATTTATTTGACCCTTATTAATCTTAATCTCTATCTTGATCTGGATAATGTAATTCTGTAACATTTAATAACACTTCCTTATTAATAAACTCCTTATTACCGCTTATTAGTATGAAATTAGGATAATTTTGTACATGAATAAGCGTTAATAAGTGAAAACTACATTTGTCTGACCCATTCACTTCCTGTTTAAAAAAGCCTCTACAAAAATATCTCTAACATCATTTTAATTAGCAGTAGTAATAAAGAGTTTATTCATATGAAAATGTCTAACGATGCAGAATAAAACATTACTAAGAGCAGAAGAAATACCAGCTAACATTGAATTAACCACTTACATGTAATTACATTAAAATTAAATTGCAGTTTGTAATAAGTGTATCCTAAAATAAAGTGTTCCCATATTTATGTCATCTTTCTTTCTTTCTTCCCCTCTTTTTCCCCTTCTTTTGATTTTGCCATGATTTATTTTTCTAATCTTGCCCTTTCTGCTCACTGAACGCCCAGGTCTAATCATAAATCTTTTCATCTTTTCACAGCTAATCAGGTACTTTTCAACCTGAAGGAAGCCATAAGCAAATCCTGTCCCGCTACACACGCTATAGTTGACCAGAATTAGCCACAACCGTTCCTTCCGCTGTGACATTTTAGAACAGAACATTTGTACAAACTAACTCCGAAGATTTATCAGTCAGTGTTCACGCTTATAAAGTACAATCTTACTTGACAAGTCACAAATGTACTTCAAAATATCCAAAGCAAACCGACAATCTCAAGTGCATCTCATGTTGTTTTTCACATTTAAATATGAGGGACAGCGGGCGGGAAATTCCCAAGCCACAGTTTTATTCAGATTATGACTTCATCACCGCTCCACAGACCATTAAATCCAATAATGAATTTCACAGCTAAACGTTTAATCGCGTCATCTTTATAACCTGGGTGTGTAAAGGGAAGATAGATTAGCCAAGCCGGGCGTGCACATATCTCCACTGATCTTCATTAAAGGAGAATTTTCCCACTGATGAGCATCTCGTCTCTGCCTCAGCACATTGCAAACGACTGTGGCAACCCACTCAGATGGGAAATTACACAGGAATTTGCTAAAGAAGTTGGGGTGAGCTTAAAAAGTCATAGTTTACAAGTGACTATTAAAGCATGCTGTGATCAATCATGATGTTCTAAAGTGTTTAGGGAAATACAGATTTGCATAATAAAGTAACAAGTTCCACAACAAGACTCAGAAGTTCAGAATGAGGCGCTCTGCAGTGTCAACTCACTTTTGTTTGCGTTCATCCATCTACAGTACTTCATCAAATATACTTTTGTTTTGTTTTTTAGTCCAACACTGACTCTGTAACATTATAATTGCTGAAAGAACAGACAGACAGAAAAGGTCATATTATTATCTCTACATTTCTGTGTACTGGAGATTAAACATTCTTATTTTTTTAGCAACAAGACAACGATACAAAAATCTGAATTTCAGCTTTAATTCTAAGGCAAAAGCTCGACACTCGATACACATTTTGATTAGTTAATTGATTAATCACCAAAAAAGGTTGACTAATGTTTTCTTTGTCAAATAATTGATAAATAATATCTGAACTATACACAGACTTCAAAACAAGCTGAGAAGAGGTCCGAAAATATAAATATATATAAATATACTGGCATCACTTCAGCTTCATTTGGGTCAAATATTGTGAATAGCAATCTAAACAACTAATACATCAATCAAAAGTAAAATAGCTAGATTAACCAAGTTCCCATTATGACCTTTTTATTTGTATTAATATTTGTTCAAATTAATTTTGTATTATTTGACCATCCTTGTTGTTGTCCATGAAAAGCCCTAAAAGTGTAATAATGCATCTAAGTTCTGTGTGAGACTATTTCAAGTTGGCCGGGTGAAGCAGGTAAACCCTGAGGGGGCTTCACTCTTCCAGCGTCGGCACAAATGGTCCTCCATAAAAATGAGCTGTGGCCTTTATGGCAGCATCAGAGCTAAAAGCAGTCAACAGCCTGCGCTCCCACAGGAATAGAACCAGGAGAGTCATTGGAGGAAATGGCCCACAGTACGAACCCCTCAGACATAAACTCTCAAGCTTGAAAATCATCAAATGTCTTTCAAAGTCATTCAAATAGGATACTATAATTGTAATCATATAAATTATTATATTGTGCCATTTATTTCGAGTGACTTTCATCTACTTCATTTTGGAGTCTCTGTAAATTAAGGGGTTCCTAAACTTTTCAAAAAATTGCCATGAAACCGACTTGGGACCCCCACAACACAATTAAATACATTTTTGCAATAATTTCAAGTTCAAACCATTTAAAATGAGGTTTAATTGTATTTATTTTATGAGTTAAATGTGTTTTCTGACCCAATTTCACTAAAGCTGACTGTTTTCAATCAGAAGAGAGATTCAATACAGTGACATCATTTTAAAAACATGTCTTGAAGTCATCTCGCGACCCTTACACTGCTTTAGCTTACACACTTGTACTTTTTCTTTTTTGCATTTTCCCACAACTGAAGACTGTGTATCTGTCTCATCTTCTTATGTGAAAATGAATTGAGTCTTTGAAAGTGAAGTATTCCATAACCACTGACTGACATCACTGTAAGAACTCACTTTAGAGCTGTCCATCAAAATGTACTGCCCCTCTGAACGACTTATTCATCCAATATGTCTTCTTATCACGCCAGTAAAAGCACATGGTTTTGATTGGACTTCAGTTTCAGGGGTGAGGTCAAAGGTCATCCAGGCCACAGCCCACATCCATCCTCCTGACCCTTTGAATGAAACAACATTTGTGGAGAGGTCTATGAAGAGCAGGACCTCCATCTGCCTTAAGTAATTATGATGAGAAGAATATACTCAAAGACATTGAAATAAATAATAAATATGTGTCAATACCAAGCCTGGCAAAATAAACCATCTACAAATATGTGTAAATAAATTATACGGCTGCAATGTTCAGATTAACCATGATGAATTTATGTTATTATTATGGACTGGACTTCAAATTGAGATTGGAGATTTTGTGATCAACTTAAGAGGTCTTCAATTAGATCAACACTTTATAATAACTATACTATGAATAGCCTTAATAAAACATGATGAACTAATAGTTTACCAAGAGGCTTAATTCAGGTTCTTAATCAACTATTTGCTCATTATGAATTAAGTCTTTATTCATGCTTTATTAAGGTTATTAAGATATTATAAAGTGCTACAGGTTTGACAAATGAAACAAAAAATATTGCTGATTAGATTATTACTACTAAAATAATTATTAGTCATAATTATGAATATGAATGTGTAACACCAGAGGTCCACTGCACAATTTCAGCCTTCTGTGATACACGATTTATGATTGTGGGCAAAACTTTGAGTCTCAAAATTGTGGGTCGTAGGTCTCACAGCGAGACAGAGACAAAGATTAAACTTCAAACCGTCGTACGACCAAAGACAAGCTGCGATTTACATCAAACCCGTCTGATAGTATTTAGGAATGTTGGTTGCAGAGTGAGCCCTCCTCTCACTGTGTCTACAAGCAATCTCTGCTAAACATGTGACCAATAAAGCACACTCTTCATATCTCTCAATTTCACTTTATTTTAAATAACAGTGCTAGCATGTACATTTACGGTGACTTTACTACATCTGGAGCTTGATATATACATAGTCATCATTCCTCTGGTCATGTCTTAAACTGTGACATCCATAAATCCTATAAGACAAAACAAATGTGCAGCTCAACTCATTAAAGAGCTGCAATGGTGCAAAATGGGCAGGAAGAGTGTGTAAAATGCTAATATACTTGCAGAATATACAGTGCAAAAACCTGTCCCTTAAATCCCTTCTGCTTCTAAATGGAACATATTAATAGTGACGGGTGGAGAGCCACTTTACAGGCCAAGGAGACTAATCAGAGAGCAGACAGGTGTTTTTCAGCAAACATATAGAACGCATGAAAGACTGTGGAGTGAAAAGCACTCTTCCAATTCTATATACAAGTCCAGCGCTCCTCTGTGGGAAAAGTTCAACATGAGTGTGTCAGGAGAGGTGGTGTTGGAGTGGGGGGGAGTGGGGGTGGACGGTGAGCTCTTTGGTCCAAAAACCCTGGAGTCTGATCCTCATTAGTACGTATAAAGAACTTCAAAGAGCCGCGAGGGTTGTATCAGTCAGGAGCACCCACAGTCCCGGGATATTTGAGTCCGAGGCCCTATAGAGACGCAGTTCTGAGGGAGATGACGGAGCGGCTGGAACCAAGTGCTCATCACCTCTCGGATTGGACACCGCTGCGCTACAGAAGTTTTAGTCTGCACAGTTCAGATCAGGAAAACTTTGGGCTCTTGGGTCAGAGATCTAAATTCAAAATTGAGTTTTAACCAACCTACTATGGAAAGAAAGGTGGTTATGTTCAGCTCACAGTGAAATATAGTGAATAAAATTACACTGATGCTTTGCTGGAAGTGTTCCACAGTATGGTATAATGTAAAGGATTTTTTATTCAATATGATTGTTTCTATAGCTCAAAATTACTTAAACCAATTTATTCTATTAAAGCCCAAATCACAGCTGCAGTCGCCAAGCGGTGCTTTACAAAAATACTAAGAAAAGTTAGAAAATCAAACAATGAGACACGCAGATTAACCGACATTAACAGGAAATAAGAAAACTTTACCAGTTTGAGTAAATCGAGTAACTCAATGACCAAAAAGCGTTGATTATTATCTTATTGCCTCGATGGTTCGGACACCCTGCAGACACCCTGCAGACACCCAGCAGACACCCTGCAGACACCCTGCAGACACCCTGCAGACACCCTGCAGACACCCTGCAGACACCCTGCAGACACCCTGCAGACACCCTGCAGACACCCTGCAAACACCCTGCAGACACCCTGCAGACACCCTGCAGACACCCTGCAGACACCCAGCAGACACCCTGCAGACACCCTGCAGACACCCTGCAGACACCCTGCAGACACCCTGCAAACACCCTGCAGACACCCTGCAGACACCCTGCAGACACCCTGCAGACACCCTGCAGACACCCTGCAGACACCCTGCAGACACCCAGCAGACACCCTGCAGACACCCTGCAGACACCCAGCAGACACCCTGCAGACACCCTGCAGACACCCTGCAGACACCCTGCAAACACCCTGCAGACACCCTGCAGACACCCTGCAGACACCCTGCAGCGCCCCAAGCCCCCTTTTATGGAAATGAATGAACACTGTACCAACTGTGGTTTATGAAGATTTACTGACCAAACATTTAAACAGATGGCATTTGATTATTGAATATGCAAAGAAGTATCCTAGACTGCGATCTAGAGTTGAGACTAAGGTTTATCTGCTCTGCAGGAGTCGTGTGATCCAGATGGAGCTGTAGGTCTGCGCTGGTGGAGCTGAGGCCTCCACGCTGTGAAGGACATGCACCTCTCGGTCTGAAGCTCTGGTTCTAACAGTGTCAAGCTGAAGAAGCGCTGGATTCTCTTGAGATGGTCTTAAAGGCGCACGGTTATCACTGATTAAGGCTGAGTAAAAGTTGTTTGCTGGAAAATACAAAGAGCTTGAGTTTGCGTGTTACAGTTTAAAGCAAAAATCGTGTCCAAAGACAGGCAGAGAATTACATCATGGGAGAGAGTAAAGTTAGCTGTGTTGGGTGTCGTCCTCTTTGGAATGTTTAGCTTAGCTTAGCTATCTTAGCTTGAACACATGGTCACTCAGTGTTTCTCCCTCTCCCTCTGTCCTTGCTCTTCAGTCCTTGAAGACCTGGATGGAACTGGATGTTTTGACTGGGCCTGTGTTTTACCCTGGATTTCGATGCCAATGTTCAGCCAATCAGCAAACATCCTAGTGCTGAGTCAGGACTGATCAGATGTCATGATGAGTCAGGAGAACTGATCAGATGTCCTGAGAAGGAAGCGGGTAATTCATTGTTCATTATGTAGAGCTATATTACCAAATTGTACAAAAAACATTCACAAGACATTCTAATGACAATGCAGGGAACATTGACTGCATTGAATATGTATATTTTACACAGTAGGTTTATCATCTGGACAAAGACTTCACTATTTATTTAGCTTTCATCTTGGGAGAGGAAATGGCTCATTTTAATCTAGTTTTCAAAATAAAAGCAGTCATTTTAAGAAAGGTTTATTCCAACTTTCAAAGCACAAGATTATGGCAGAATCATAAAACCCTGAAGGTATGTGCACCTACAAAAAGGGGATATTGGGCTTTCTAGCAACGGAAAGCCTAATGTCCAGCGTTCCTGTCACCATGGAAACCTGGGAGGTCATCTGTACATCGCTTACAGTATAAAGTGATATTCCTGCACTTTTGTGGGCACTTTCATATGTGTGACACTTAAACCTCAACTAAAACATTTTTGACAACACATTGCAGCACATTTCTGTTGGATTCTCAATATTTAATAATCCAAATCTCATTGTTATTAACTTTTAACTATTAACTGCTAAAATTGACTTTGAAAATAAGGTATCTTGGTATAAAACTCCTAAGCAAAACAAAACAAAGCCCTCGCCTCTGTCTCCTTCAGGTTCACCTTGTCTTGAGTCTGTGGCTTTGAAGCAGCACCAGGGTCAGCTCTTCATAATCCTGCAGCTGCTCCGCTCAGACACTTTCAGATCATGTTAGCTTGAACATTCACACACTAATCTGAAAGGCATGGATGAAATATGCACACAAACGTATGTCAACATTTTTTATCTTTGAGTTGAAACGAGAACTTATTATCAACGATACAGTTTTTTCTGACAACTTGCATTATTCATAATTGTCTATCATTAGATCCATTACATCAAACTTGAGCTGTCAATCTGATGATCTGATCCAGTTTTGTCATTTGCAAAAACAAACCTATTCATTTTCACAAATGTGCACAAATGTAAGTCTACAATGGGTCCAACTCAACAAATCTGAAAGATGGGCGTTTCTTTTTTTATGTCTGTTAGTTTCCAGGAATATTAACATATAATTAACACCTTGTTAACGGATTATTCAGCCAAGTCTGATTTGTATATGATTAAAAATGTTGTGTTTTGCTTTTGAAGACACAATATACTTTGATATTTAAGGTGGTGTATCTGGTTTTTACAATCTAAACATGTTAAACTATTTGCATCTGTCCGAGACTTTCTTTCTCTCGCATTCCGAGCATCAGAGTTTATAGTGTAGGGCCTTTCAGAGGCCAGAGCGAGTTTTGTCATACTAGTTTACTGCAATACTGAAGAACATTCCAGAAAAAAGCAGATGGCGACCTTCCACAGTGCAGCCTTTTTTGCCATTATTTTGCTAATGGATTAGTGTTGTGCTTTTACTTTGTATATTATTAGTTGTTGCAAACAGGAAATATAAGATTTTTACTACATTTGCCCCGGATGAAGATAAAATGATGTTGTTTCATCATCTTATCTTCATCTGCTCAGTCCGAGCCATAAAACCTCTTTGCTCTGCACATGTGTGTTTTTGAAGTCTGTGTTATAATCCAGTTAACAATTATTATTATCTCAATAATAGTTCAGTTGCAATTAATCGAGTTACTTGTCCTAAGCCATTTTCAACAAGTTTCATGAATTAATTACTACAGTTTGGAAATCTGTTTGTTTGTCTTTAAATTACAGGAGACCTACAGGATTCACAGATTAAAAACTAATAATTAAATATTAAAAGTCTAGCAACATTCGTGTACTGTACGGCTCCTTACCAGCTCTCCTGTGTGAGAGATGGTGACCGTAAATAAGAGTTCATAGAGAGCGCAGCAGACAGCACTTCTCTTTACGTCATTTGTCAAACAGGTCCAACACAGATTGTTCAAAGTGTTTGAGAACAACACAAGCTCAGTGCAGTGTCAGACTACAAGCAAGTCAATGCCATTACAACTCATGCCCACCACTTTTTGTGTTACACTTCAAATACTCTGAGAACACTAGATCAAAAACCCAGAAAAAGATAAGAAATACCAGATACAGTTTTTACAGTTTGACCCCCGTTTCATCTGCTTTCTTAAAGGTCTTTCCATATTAAATACATTTTTGGGGCCGAAAAATTACAGACTTGATAGATAAAAATAAACGATTTTGGCTATCTTAATATAATCCATCAAAAATGTAGATAATATTGGGAATGTTGTTTTACAGACATATTCAAATATGAGTATATTGTTTATATATATATATATATATTTATTTTTTTAATGCTACAAAAAGAGCTGATTAAAACTAAAAGGTGAATAAACTAACGTATGTTATGTGAACTTCCAAATAAAAGTATAAGGTGATCTTCCTGCACTTTCTCCTTTTACAGGTATTTCACATTTGTCTGATAATTAAACCTAGGGTTGCTTAGGGGCGTAAGATTCACATGGGAGTTTTAGCTTGGGAATTTTGAAAAATAAAAAATTGCACTTTTTTTAAGGCTGTTACTCTCGGCTGTGATTGTGAAAGCACAAATATTAAAGAGTGTTTCCATAAATTCAGTTGGATATACGTCACAGCCTTCATTGTTAATTACCTGCTTATTCCCATTAATTCACATAAAGTCTTGTTAATTCACATAAATCATTTCTTGTTCATTTCTATGGACATTTTCAAACTTGAACATAAACTTTGCAACCCTATTCCTCCATAACAGGCTAAACTCCTGCTGATACTTTAACTCCTTCAGCTGATGTTGCTGCTGTGACTCAGCCCATTTCTTCTGATAATTAAAAAACACTGCACTGTGATTCCAAACATTTTACACCAAACCAGGTAAAGGGCTTATTTATCTGTCTTAACTTTACTTAAGCTGTCAACATAAACATCCTCGGTAGAGCGGTCAGATCCTCTGGCCCACAGGTTGATGGTTTGATCGCAGCTGCCTCATTGTGTCCTTGGGCAAGACACTTAACCTGCCCCGCCCCAAGTGTCTGCATACAATGGTGTGTGAATGTATGTGAATGGGTGACTGGTTCCTCGATGTAAAGCGCTTGAAGGTAGAAAAACGCTATATAAACGTGACCAATTACCATTTATACTGTGGAACATTCTTGGAAAAGCATTAACATGCCCATGGCAACAAGCGCTAGGAAAGTTACACAGTGCACCTTCAAACGTTCTCAGCCATTCCCGCTGAAATGCATCCTGGCAACAACTCTGTAAACACTAAAGGACCGTGGATTTAAAAAAAAAGAGATTATAACAGTAGGTGGTGCACTGTAACTGCTCTTAATTAAAAATGCCTTTGTCCTCAGATTATAGTTTGGATCTAGACTTTTGCTGAGGCCAGTGTTTCTGCTCCAGACTCTCCGGGGAGCAGCAAGGATTAGCTCAAGTTAAAGGAAAGCTAAGTAACATTTTCACCTTACTATACGTCTGAGTAAGTCCTGGGATGGTTAAATATGTATTTTCAGGGTATTTGACATGTCCATCCGTCTCCCCCTGCTGTCGCTGGGCAGAAAACCAGCCTTGCACTATCCTGGAAAATGTTTCTCTTTTTTATATTTGGCCATGTTAAATGTTTTTGCATGTGATTTTTACTGACTTATTTCAATAACTATAAGAAACAAATAAGAAAAAGTCACATTTTTGGATCTGTTCTCTGACTGTGTAGTTTCACAAGAAAACTGCAGGGGGAGTTCTATCGCTAAAGTCCCTTCATTCTGCTTTAACCCACATACACAGGAAGAAGAAGCACTAACAAAACTACTACATGTATTTTATGAGATATATGTCAAGCTCTATGTGAAGTTGAGGTTTTATTATTAGTGTTTATTGAAGAAATTTTATTTTTTTCTTCATAATTTCAGAATATAGATGGACGTATCTGCAAACTGTCCTTCCACAATGCTTTGCTTCACGGCCGCGCCCCATTATGTGCTGGTTGTGCTGGTCCGTTCATCACAGTGACAGGAGTGGCCTGTAGTTATTGACTTCAGCTGAGCACTTTCCCAACAAGTAGCGCCAAATCAGACAGCGAAGCTAAATGATTGGAATGTTTTAAAGTGCGCCGCTGAGAGGCTTGTTTTACAGTGTATCATCTGTTTTCCATCAGGAGACGCTCAAAATATGGTCATGAATTATGTGCTTTGCTTAATGTTCAGATCTGACTGCTGTGAAGACATTAGACCAAAGAAATGATTGGTTCACATAAGACATGACCTGCCGATCAATTTGTCATCTTAAAAGAGGCGTGGCAAAAGTTCCTTCAGTATCTTTACGATCCGACCATGTGTATCTGACACAAACTACAACTGCATGGAAGTTCATGCAAAAACAACTATTTATACAGAAAAGTACTAAGAAATGGAAGACTAAACTCATGATTAACAACACAAATACTGAACAGAGACACTGATAATTTCAATAATAACACATAAGGTTAAAACAACAGCAATGAACATAACGTGTGCACATAACCAAAAAAAGATGCTTGTATAATTTGTGTTAAAAGCCACAGTGTAAAAGTGAGTTTTTAGTAGAGTCTTAAAGTGCTAGTGTCTCTGATGTACAACCGTAGCTCATATACTACCTTCTCCCTTCTGCTGCTAATAATAAATCCTTCTAATCTAGACGTCAACTTAAACACATTTTGTACGACTAAGATATCACACTATTTTTTTACATTATGTAGTATTACTTATATATAGGGCTGTTGTCGAATAAAGAAATTCTTGGTCGACTTGCCTTTTATCAATTTAATCGACTAAAAGGTGGCGACGCTCTCAAAACGAACAAGTATCATTATAAACTGACTTTGTATCTGACCAAAACTGCACTGAAACAAGCTAAAGATCACAAGAGTTTACACAATTACAAATACTTCATATAAAACTAATAGTAAACAGAGTATGTATCAGATATATAGCAGATTAAACTCACAATTATCCCTCAAATATCTCTAACTAACTCACTCCAAATCTCCCCCTTTCTGCTACGATCCATATAAATCCTTATAACTAATAAAGTCATAAAAAACGTTGATTGACTAAGACTACATCGACCGATTAATTAATTAAACAACTATAAGCCTGCAGCCCTACCTGCACATACTGTTGAATGTGGAGTTAGAAGATGTCAAGGATTTAAAAGTGACACCACAGTATGGAAAGGTTCGTACGACAAGTGTCTCATACTGATATTGTGCTAATGAAATAAAATGAAATAAAATAAATACAATTAATTAAATAAAATGAATACAATGAGACACTAAAAGCACAGTCGATAAACATTAAATTCTAACATTCTACAATTAAACACTACAACAGTACGTTTGCAATTATGTTATTTTGTTGTTTTCTGTTCACATTTTTATCAGAAATTGCCTCTTGACATACTGCAGAGATATATATTTTGAAACCTTTGGAATGCATAATAAATAATCCAGATAATACATAAATAGATCCATTTAAGGTCGAGGGTTAGGGTTTCTATTTCACAATACACAAATTAAAAAATAAAAATTAAATTGACGTAACTGCATCTATACATTTGAATTCTGCCATCATATTTGTTAAGAGTGGGACATATTGAGGAGAATGAATCCTTCTTTATTTATCCTGATAACAATATTGTGTTAATCCAACAGAAATGTGCTCAAATATGTCATTTAAATGTATTAGTTGAGGTTTAAGTATAAGGCAAAAGTGCAGAAATATCACTTTATACCATAAATTGTTAAGTTTACAGCAAGTTTTTCACATTTTCATTTAAAATCAGCTCTTTTTGCAGTATTTCTTAAGAATAAATGATGTCGTTGGCATTCAAATTTCAAACAACAGTCACAATATAATCTAAATGTTGATAGACAGTTCCGTCCTAGTAATTGAGGCCTCTTTTCTGTCTTTTATTCGCCTTGAGCCTTATCACCAGATCATGCCGCTTCTGCCATTGCAACCAAACAAGCTGACACACAATCCTCAGGTTTACAAGCAGAGGTTAAAGGGGTCTATTACTACAGCACACACAGACCTCCTTTATGAGTCCTGACCTGTGGCTCTGACCTAGATGCTCTGATTGATCTGCAGTCGTTCAAACCACCGCCAGGGAACAAAAGGCTGCGTGTTGTCAGCTCTGAAATGGCAGATTAGCCTGAGATAAGAGTAATTACCAGATACACGCGCACACTTTATCCTCACATAAAGAAACACAAATGTGAAGAATGTCAAAGCCTCCACAGATGACCTCAGCGCGGCTTCAAAGAAAAGGCTTTTTGACTCCTCGCTTATCTGTGTCTGAATCTTATTACGTTATTATGCACCGTGGACTTTTGAGGGAAATGTTGTTGTAAAATTTAAGTCGTGACACAGTTCGACAATTACAAGCAAAGCAATAAGACAATCAGTACATACGATGACATCATTTGCCTAAATACTTTGAAGCAATCAAGTATCAGCAGGCCTACGTATTGTACATGTAGAACAGGCATGTCCAAACTACGGCCCGGGGGCCAAATGCGGCCCTCAGACTAATTTCTGTTGTCCCTCCGGCTTCCTGCTGTTGGTCCAAACAACAAAAAGTAGTATTTTTACTTTAACATTTGGAAACATTCAAGCATTGTGATGTTATACCAACCTAATATTAATGTTCCAAGTCTTATTAAATGTGTGGAGGCTCATTGAAACAATATAAAATGCAAAACTTCACTTTAATAAGTAAGAATAATAAGTAATAGTTCGACATTGTCAGGTTGTTTGTGGCCCTCTGCTGCGTATAAGTTTCAAAATGCGGCCCTCGGTGAAAAAGGTTTGGACACCCCTGATGTAGAAGTATAAATAGTTGTAGTAGTATTGAATATTCGTCATATGGGTCATGGTAGTATTCATAGTTGTACCAGTACTTCTAACAATAGTGATGTAGTAACTGTAGTGGAGTAATAGAGAAAAGAGTAGTTGCAAGTCACAGTTCTATTGAAAATATAGTCGATATTATCATTAGAATAATCACATTTTTTAAGTTACTATAGTTATTTCCAAGTATTCACAAGCTCTCTAAAAGGTGTTTGTTGCCTCTGTTTGAAAGTGGAATATTTCTACCTCTTTCCCACACATTCGTGACAGCACATTTTTGCAGAGGATATGCTGTATAGGAGTGAGGAGAGGGAGGATAATGCATTAGAGAAGAGGAAGTACTATGTGAGGTCATTTATGAAACAGTCGTGGGAACCAACGCCATAACTAAAGATACAGTCCAGTTGCATCTTTATTCGTGAATATTTCAAGCAGAATCATCTAGATTTTTTGTATTAAGAATGTATAAAATGCTTGTCAATGACAGAAATGGGGATGAGAAAGGGAAGGACATTCAACAAATCTTATGAAGCAGGAATGGAATGCAGGACTGCACATGGAGACTAGCATATGTGCTGCTGCTTTAACTACTCGACCACTGGGCAGCACCTCAATCCAAAGTTCTTGATTTTGAATTATATTTTTTTATCACAATCAACGGTCAGGGAAATGACCTGTGTGAAGTTGGTTTCTGATGGCGTTTGAGCAGCGTTTGTGCAGCGTTTGTGCGGCGTTTGTGCAGCGTTTGTGCAGCGTTGGAGCAGCGTTTGTGCAGCGTTTGTGCAGCGTTTGTGCAGCGTAGGTGCAGCGTTTGTGCAGCGTTTGTGCAGCGTTGGAGCGGCATTTGTGCAGCGTTTGTGCAGCGTTTGTGCAGCGTAGGTGCAGCGTTTGTGCAGCGTTTGTGCAGCGTTTGAGCAGCGTTGGTGCAGCATTAGTGCAGCGTTTGTGCAGCGTTTGAGCAGCGTTTGAGCAGCGTTTGTGCAGCGTTTGTGCAGCGTTTGTGCAGCGTAGGTGCAGCGTTTGTGCAGCGTTTGAGCAGCGTTGGTGCAGCATTAGTGCAGCGTTTGTGCAGCGTTTGAGCAGCGTTTGAGCAGCATTGGTGCAGCATTAGTGCAGCGTTTGAGCAGCGTTTGTGCAGCGTTTGTGCAGCGTTGGAGCGGCATTTGTGCAGCGTTTGTGCAGCGTTTGTGCAGCGTAGGTGCAGCGTTTGTGCAGCGTTTGTGCAGCGTTTGAGCAGCGTTGGTGCAGCATTAGTGCAGCGTTTGTGCAGCGTTTGAGCAGCGTTTGAGCAGCGTTTGTGCAGCGTTTGTGCAGCGTTTGTGCAGCGTAGGTGCAGCGTTTGTGCAGCGTTTGAGCAGCGTTGGTGCAGCATTAGTGCAGCGTTTGTGCAGCGTTTGAGCAGCGTTTGAGCAGCATTGGTGCAGCATTAGTGCAGCGTTTGTGCAGCGTTTGAGCAGCGTTTGAGCAGCGTTGGTGCAGCGTTGGTGCAGCGTTGGTGCAGCGTTTGTGCGGCGTCTGTGCAGCGTTTGTGCAGCGTTTGTGCGGCGTTTGTGCAGCGTTTGTGCAGCGTTGGAGCAGCGTTTGTGCAGCGTTTGTGCAGCGTTTGTGCAGCGTAGGTGCAGCGTTTGTGCAGCGTTTGTGCAGCGTTTGAGCAGCGTTGGTGCAGCATTAGTGCAGCGTTTGTGCAGCGTTTGAGCAGCGTTTGAGCAGCGTTTGTGCAGCGTTTGTGCAGCGTTTGTGCAGCGTAGGTGCAGCGTTTGTGCAGCGTTTGAGCAGCGTTGGTGCAGCATTAGTGCAGCGTTTGTGCAGCGTTTGAGCAGCGTTTGAGCAGCGTTGGTGCAGCGTTGGTGCAGCGTTGGTGCAGCGTTTGTGCAGCGTTTGTGCGGCGTCTGTGCAGCGTTTGTGCAGCGTTGGAGCAGTGTTTGTGCAGCGTTTGAGCAGCGTCTGTGCAGCGTTGGTGCAGCGTTTGTGCAGCGTTGGAGCAGCGTTTGTGCAGCGTTTGTGCAGCGTTTGTGCAGCGTAGGTGCAGCGTTTGTGCAGCGTTTGTGCAGCGTTTGAGCAGCGTTGGTGCAGCATTAGTGCAGCGTTTGTGCAGCGTTTGAGCAGCGTTTGAGCAGCGTTTGTGCAGCGTTTGTGCAGCGTAGGTGCAGCGTTTGTGCAGCGTTTGAGCAGCGTTGGTGCAGCATTAGTGCAGCGTTTGTGCAGCGTTTGAGCAGCGTTTGAGCAGCGTTGGTGCAGCGTTGGTGCAGCGTTGGTGCAGCGTTTGTGCAGCGTTTGTGCGGCGTCTGTGCAGCGTTTGTGCAGCGTTGGAGCAGTGTTTGTGCAGCGTTTGAGCAGCGTCTGTGCAGCGTTGGTGCAGCGTTTGTGCAGCGTTGGTGCAGAGTTTGTGCCCGCTCCGTCCTCACAGGTTCTGATGCCTGGTGGGACAGCACTCTAGAAAGTTTTACCACACATGAAGAATAAAAAGTACAGTTTTTCTTACTCTTACTTGAGTAACTTTGTACTTCTTAGCCACTTGAGTTACTTTGTACTTCTTAGCCACTCCTTAAACACTTCGTAACACTATACTTTTACTCCTACTTGAGTAATAGTAAAAGTACCAGTACTCTACTAGAGACTGGTGTTGCGAATTAGCCATGGCCATAAATACTGTGATACCTGCATCAGATTCATGTTTATCTATGTTTGTTCTATATGTCCCTATCATAAATAAAATAAAATAAAATATATACAATTAATTAAATACAGTACAATAAATACAATGAGACACTAAAAGCACAGTCGATATGAAGTCACGGCCACTCCATTTATCTGAAGTTCAGAGACAACATGAGCACTTGAACAGTGAAGGACACATTAAAGTGAGGAGTCGTACTGTCAGAAGAACGCTGCACAAGGCTCTAAGGGACAGGCTGTTTATTCTGTGTCCATCAGATATGTCAGCATCTCCAATAGACACGCTTTTTTCTGGACATTAATACATATGTTTTCAGAACTGCAGTTGCATGACATGTAATTAGGCTATGGAAAGTAATAAAAATAACTGATAGAGTTTGCATGTTTTTCTACTCCTAATGGTCACCAAACATTATATTTTGTTTGTCCAGAGTCCATAAACACATGAACCAAGGGCATGATTCTAATTTCATGGTGCATATGTGAAATGTGATACAGTTTTGTGAATTGCAGGAATGTTTCTGAATCAAGTGAACTCTTTCTGTACATAAAACAAGACCGCAGTGATGTTATGTCTGAGACTGTGGCACTAAGACATAACTGACTTTTAGTTGTACCCAAATACTCCACATTGACCTGGACATTAGGATAAACACAAATTTTATTTAATGATCTATACTGATGTTTTCTGTTGGTTTTGCTAGATTTCTCTGTTTTATAGAAATGTTTACTTGACATGTAAGAGATGAAATTACTCAGCAGCCACAAGAGGGCCACAATCTAGCGACGCATTTTGTCAATTCCGAAAGTGGATCAATGTATCAAAGTATCAGGATCTGCATTCAGAGTCAAATCAAATCCCTGCACAGTGCACACTAATCAACTCTAACTCTCTCACAAATATTTTATCACCCGAGATCTCAATTTACCTCAAATTTACTGAGCAGATACAGGAAAATAAATATTTGAACAATTGCAATTTCTCCCAATTAGAAACTATGGAGGGGTCTGACATTTTACGGAAATCACAATGTATCATTTTTTAAATAATTTATTTGTATGTTATTGCTGCAAATAAGTATTTGAACATCTGCCAATCAGCAAGAATTCTGGCTCTCAATGAGCTGTTAGTCTGCCTTTAAAAGGTCCACCTCTCTTAGTGGCACCTGTTTGAGCTCATTAGCTGCATGAAGACCCCTGTGCACCTCACAATCAGCCAGACTCACACACGACCATGGGCAAGACCAAAGAGCCGTCAAAAGACACCAGAGACTACATTGTAGGCAATTAGCAAGGAGTTTGGTCAAAAAAAGATCTGAACTGTTGGAGCAATATTTAGAAAATGGAAGAGGCTAAAGATGATTGTCAATCTCCCTCGAGCTGGGGCTCCATGCAAGATCTCACCTCGTGGGGTCTCAATGATGATAAGAAAGGTGAGGAATCAGCCCAGAACTACGGGAGGAGCTGGTCAATGACCCGAAGAGAGCTGGGACCACAATTTCAAAGGTTACTATGGTAACACACTGCGCTGTCATGGTTTAAAATCATGCATTGCACGTAAGGTTCCCCTGCTTAAGTCAGCACATTTCCAGGCCCATCTGAGGTTTGCCAATGATCATCTGGATGATCCAGAAGAGTCATGGGAGAAAGTCATGTAGTCAGATGAGCCCAAGAACACTATCCCAACTGTGAAGCATGGGGGTTTTTCTCAGGTGTTCAAATACTTATTTGCAGCAATAACATACAAATAAACTATTTCAAATCATACAATGTGATTGCCCGATTTTTTTAAGAGTCTGTCTCTCACATTGGAAATGCTCCTCTGATGAAAATGTTAGACCCTAAGTGGGAGTGTTCAAATACTTATTTTCCTCACAGTACATATATAAAAAGAAAATGCAGAGTGGACTTGCCAACAAAACCCCTAAATGTAAAAAGAATATGCTGTGGCATCAGTAGTAGACTCTTATTGCTTTAGGAAATGGGGAAAATTCATCATTAGAATAGTTTGAAATCTTCAATCAATGTTTTGTCAAGTGGCTCTTGGTATAGAAAATAATACTGCTGACATAAGATTCAAGAGTCTGTGGAAACCAGAGAAGAAGTGAAATATCATGAGTGTGAGTACAGCTGTTGCCACTGTAGACACTGAGAAAATGGAGGATTAGGAGGAGCCGTTAACAAGAGCAGCTGAGATGGCGAACAATTACAAGCTGGATATTTATAGCCCAAAGAGATCTTGGACAATTATCTTAGCGATGGATGTGGCATAAATCGTAAAACTTCAATATAAAAATCAACAGTAAAAGGAAAGGAAGAGCAACTATACAAGTAATATTACTACTACTATTCTCAGTCCTATTACCAGGCAGACGTTATAATAAAGGTCAGATATGTCATGAATTACACCCATAATAATCAAGAAATAAGAGCAACTATGTATCTAGAACATTCTCATAAAGATTTTACACAACTCTATGTCTGATATGAGATTGACTGATATGTTGTTTTTTTAACCGATGTCCGATAATCGCGATTTTTGGGGCGATATGTGGGACTGATTTTGATATTTTTTGACAAATTATGCTATTTAAATTTACTACAAACTCACCCACAGTCCTGTTTCACCACAAACTGTGTAGCCATGTTTTTTGCAGTGCCCTTTTCTCACAAAAATGTAAAAATTAAGTCAGAATACACTAAAGACCTGATTTAACCTTCTGTTTCTGCCTGTTTTCAACTGTATGGTTACCTCAACCTTTTAATGGTTCCTCGTAGGGCTGGGTATTGCCTTGTACCTCACAATATAATACATATACCAAATCAATACAGGGCCCACGATACCTATCCTGACACACGGCCCACGATATAATACAATCCTGATACTCATAATATGTTAGAGGTGAAGATTTTTCCCCAAACCGTCTTTGCACGTGATACATGGACATCCCTAGTTTTAAAACTTGAGGAGACGGATCATTTCAAACTGTTGCGTCCCTTACTCTGCATTCTCCGGACTACAATATGCTCTTTTTTAAGCTTAAGACTCAGTTCTTTAAACAAGCAGTCCAGCAAAAAGGAACAGGATGTATTAAACATAGAAAATCCTGTGCCAATGCCGGCTGTTTGAGTAGGAGCATCAGAAGAGGCGACACCTTGACCTTGCCTTGCCCTGTCTCTGGTCAGTAGTAGCAGCTGAGTGGACGAGGCACATGGTCTGCTGTCGGAGCGCCGTTGTGTCCACGAGAGCTTAACGTGCGCGCAGCATCAGCACTATTCACCCCACTGACAGTGCATGTTACTGAGCCACAAAAACACACACACACACGTCAAAGCGCTGCGACAGGCTGGCATGATGGCACACGTGTGGGAGATGTGTGTGTCACTGTCACGCCAAGACGGGTTTGAGAATATCAGACTTTTCAATGATAGCCAGACTTCCAAGCACCAACTGTTAAATTGATCTAGTCTATTGCAGATCAAATCAAGAAACGTTAATCACTAAACAAGTCGGTGTAATCCCTCATTCATCCAGGAGTTAATTACTAAAGAAATGTCAAATAATTAAACAGTTGTGGTAATAGCATTTTGAGGAGATGCACTGAATGAACAAGTATTAGCTGTACTAAATGGTATTTGATATGTCAGCACTGTAGTCATGCGGTTGAAGTGCTATATTTGCCGTAAAGAATCAACACATTCACAAATAACTTAACACATAGGCATGTGGCAGAAGATTTACCAAGGGAACACTGTCCAGGGGTGAGCGATGTGTTGACACTTTTATTTTGAGTATCCTGATTATTCATTTGAGTATTCAAATAATGTCGTATCAATCCAAAAGAAATGTGTTAAAACATGGCTTTAAACTTATGAATTGAGGTTCAATTATCAGACAATGAATCACAAAACTGAAGAAATATCACCTTATACCCTTATTTGAACGTTTACAACATCACTTTTTTAAATCAGCTCTTTTTGTAACGTTTATTTTTAGTATAAACTGCCAGCCTGAGTAAGGGGAAGCATGAGCGAGGCCTGTCTGACGTCTCCTGAAGCTCCTGAAAGCACTGGGTCTGAGGCAGAACACGAGGGCTGTGCAGCTGCAAACTGGCACTTTCCATTGCGTCTTTCTTCACTTGGCCTGTCATTCAAACTGTCACCATGGTGATGCACTCAGCTTCACCGGGTCTGTGCTGTAGTTACACACTGCAGCAAAGCATGAGACAAGCCACCACAACCTCTGCTCCCCTGTGTGTGTGTGTGTGTGTGTGTGTGTGTGTGTGTGTGTGTGTGTGTGTGTGTGTGTGTGTGTGTGTGTGTGTGTGCTACAGTTTCACACAGTTTGAGCACATAAAGGGCAACTGCCACTTCATCTGAGAGTAACATGAGGGGGAACCACAAGCTTCATGGAAAATGTCACACACGGGACACAACACAAATAGCTGTGATTAAGATAATGAATGGCATCTCAGCATCTCTGTGTCAAGTGCAATGAGCTCAGTTATTCCAGATAAGCTGTTATAAACCGAGGACAAGAGTTAGAGAGCTTCTTACGCTATTATAACAGTTAATATTCTGTTTAATTATGTTCAGAAGCCTTGATACAGGACCACTACTAGACTGGAGATTAGGTGGAATATGGTTTGATTTGAAATGTTAAATTGTTCTGCATAAAAGTTAGGCTAAGTAAGAAAACAGCAAAATCCATTAAACATTGAGTAAGAAATAAATATGTCCAGCAAGATTAAGCCAATGCAAAAGTAATAAGCAACGTGATGTATATCCAGTATCTCTTACTGTGAAATTTGGGGCTTCCTTTGTGATCCTTTGCAGGGAGATCCACGAACTGCACCCGGTGTCCCGACATGTCCCGGTCCTCCGCGGGTCAGAGCCGAGCCGGAGCGTGCTACACGGGCTGGAGGAAAGTTCCCCAAATGACGCGCGCGCGTGTGTCCGGAGTCGAGGCGCAGGTTTGTCGGGGGCAGACGGCGCGTGCGATGCCTTCACTGACCCTCCGTGTGACATTGAGTTCTCCGCGCTGCTCCAGCTGCTGACTGTGTGCCAGTACTGCGGCTCCTTCACGTCACATGCCCTCTGCCCTCACGCGGAGTGCACAGCGTGGGGCCCGGCGCACGGCCACTACGCGCGTACTTTCTGTGACACTATTTAACCCGCCATGAAAGAAACTTTTACCCGTGTCCACATGTCTGCAGAGTGACGTCACCACTATAATGCTGTGGTGTATGTAAGGTGGGCCTGCAAAAGTGACGTTATGATCAAACCAAGTCTGTGGGACCCCCCGGTTCCCCCGTGGCTGGTCCACGTTGTGTGGGAGCCCCGCGTGCGAAATGTGTGATGATGAATGTGCTGTGTTTTCTCCTTTTGCCCCGGGTCAGACTTGAAAAAGAGTTAAGTCTCAATGGGTTAATACCTGGGTAAATAAAATGTTAATAAACTAAATATAATAAATAAAACAGCCTTTTTGAAACATGCGCTAAACTTTGCGGTCAGACGCTCCTGACGTTAAGAAGACACTGTAGCGCCCCCTGGTGGACACAATACTCATTTAGATTATCACAGGTTCAGCTTAACTGTTATTCAAATACCAAAGTAGTAAATACAAAATACTTTTGAAGATGAAATACATACTGTATAAATAGTCTGAATGAAACATGATGGTAAATCGACCTGAGACTCTTTGGTGTTTCACATTTCTGGAGTATAAGACTGGTTTGATTAGGATGTATGTTATTGATGGCGTAAACCAGAACAAGCCTAAACCTGGAAGTAAAGAAGTGACAGAAAAGAGCAAACCCCTCTGCTGACGTCATCTGATCAAACACTGTTGATCATAAAATCTTATTTTAGCAGTCCATATGCCACTTATTAAATTGTTTATCTTATCTTGTGATGGCGTTACAATAAGATAAATTGGATGAAGTCATTAAACTCAGACGCTGGGCCAGGCCTGTGACTCTTCAGTGTGAAATATGCAGTTTAACAATCCACAAACATTGACCCTGATCATTATGTTAAACCCTGCAATATTAAAGTCTAAAGTTTAAGTATTTTCAACTGAGAGCAATCACGACTATGAAGTTAAATAATGGCACCACTTTCTCAGACTATTGTAAGAAAACATTTCCCTTTTGTTTGTTGATTCTGACAGACGACATTGAACTTTATGTAAGTGTTTGTTTTCTGTAGATAGGCCCAGTAATGACAGATATGAACCATAAACCATCTGCAATGACCTGCTCCTCACTTTTAAACTACAGGATTCAAGGATGTTGTGATGTCATGTGATCATAACCTATGAATGACTTCATTTGAAGGAAAAGGCGATTACAGTTGACTGAACCAGAACAGAATCCCAAGAGGATGTTTATTTTTAAGGATGTTCCTAAAACAAATAAAGATAACCAAATATGTGTGCGTTGCAGTGATGAAATATTAACAAATGAAACCTTACTCAAAAGTTTATTTTGAAGCATTCACCCAAATCACCAAATAAATGAACAAAGACATTTGTGCAAATACAATTGTGGCACAGATATTAAATGCAAAGAGGCAAGTCACTTTTAAAAGGGCCAACAAAGTTTGGTCTGCAAACAAGAGAGAAATAAATACTGCATGATAAAGTGTGTATTTCATCATAACAATCACCCCGTCAAACACAAGCCACTATTCTGGCCGTGTGGAGTAAAAAACAAAGTGCACTGCACATCCTTTTCCTCTTTATAGAAATCTTATAAAAAAGATTTTATTGGAACTGAATCAGTGGTTCTGCTCTCGACACCAAGTGTCTCTCCAAGTGCGCTCACTTCCCATTGTCCCCATTCTGTTCTATGTACATTTTGGACAAGGACACAGCCATGGACTTGGCCAGCTCCTCGTCTCGCTTCCTCTGCATCTGTGAGTGACGACACCACTCCTCATACTCTGGGTTTGGAGCACACGTGTCCAGGAGAGCGTCATAATGACCATTACTGAGCCAACTCAGCCAGATCTCTGTTTTGTTCATGTCCTCCTCACCGAGATAATGCAGCATGGTGGAGACTGTGGGGCTCTCCAGGCTGCCCCCGGTGGTCAGTTGGATGTTTACGTTCAGCATTTGGCTCATGGCGAGGAGCTCTGGGTATCCAGCCCAGGCTCCATCCTGTGAAGCGTTGATGAGAAACTCACACACGTCGCCCTCTATGATGGGGTTGAACTCGTCCAGGTGGTCCACGATGTGGTGCACTGTCTGCTCCCTCAGCTCACTGTGCCTGGCCTGCTCTCCAAACACGGCCTTACACACAGCTCGGTACAGACAGTTTCCATCTGGGATAATGTGGTACCTGAACTTGTTGCGCTCTTCCAGGTACTTGTTCTGTCTCTCCACTTCTGCCAGGTACCGCTGGACTTTAGCATTGATGTTCCCTCTCTGTGAGGGGGCTTCCTGCAACACACTCAGCTCAAACTGTCCTCTGTCTCCTGCAGCCGGGTGCTGATCACAGACCTCCTGTAGTAGGACCTCCTCGGGTTCTTCTGGCTCAGAGCTCATCAGCTCCTGCTCATGTGTGGAAGCCCATCCATTGCTCCTGGAGGAGGGGGTCCTCATCTCACTGGCAGTTGGCCTACACATCTTCTGTTCCTCTGGTTTGGGTTGACACACGCTGGAATTAAAACATGTATTTCTCCTGAGCTCCAGACAGTCCGATGGGAGCTGGTCTGACTCGAGTCCGTTCCTCAGCTGATCCATGAGCTCCTCAAACACCTCAGAGTCTCTGTAGCTGGGGCCGTCCTGGTGCGCAGCAGGACTGGAACACGGGGACTTGGCTTTAGATTCCCCCACAATCTGAACCGGCACAGCCCGCTCCACTCCATCAGCTCTGCGGATCAAGATCTCAGCGGTGGATGTGAAGTAAATGGGCCTCATGGATGAAGCTTCATAGCAGGAGAAGGCGGGCATGCTGGCGGAAGAAGACGCGCCCTCCTGGAGCTCTCCGTTGGTCGTTGAACTTGAGTCTTGTTGAGAGCTAAACGCACTGGAGTCAACTTTAGAGGAAGTGGAAGTATTCCCAGTCTGACGCTCGGGCGCTGTCCTTAAAGTTATTGTCACTTTGCAAGTTGACTTTGGGTAGTGTGTGAGCACACTGTTGTACAACTGCATTTTGTCCGAGTCCTTTATAGCGAAAGCCTCTGCGGGGCTGTTACGATACGATGACAACAACATCTAAAAATACGCGGCGTGTCACTGACAACAGTAAAGTTGTGGGAGCGTCTCCATGGCCCAGTGTCCTCACCGTGGACACGAGCGCACTGTCCACTTTGGTGTCCTTGCGTCATTCGGAGTCTGGGTGCCTCCCTAAGTTTAGACTTCAGAGACAGTAACAAGACTCTGCGCTCTGCTGTCAAGGCACATCAACAAACAGAGTCAACATCCGCTACGTTTCTAACAAAATAAGATCATGCGTGATGTTTCTGGAAACATCTTCTTCACAACAGGCAAACTGACCATTACTAATCCCCGCAGTCTATTTCATAAACAATGTAAACTAGAAAGAGCCCGTCAGGTTTAATAGAAAATATGTTATATTCTAAATACAGTCAAAAGTTTAAATATAAGCAATTTTGGCCTATTACACGACTGGAAATGTAATGCCCACTGTGTATGCACATACTGAGCCAGATCGGAAATGCCAAAGGATTAGAGGTCAGAAAGTTTAATTAATACGTATTTATAATCAGGGCTATGACCATGTTCTGGGACTGTCCCGTTGCTCAAAAATATTGGACTGAAATTAACAAGGCAGACTGTGTTTACCAATGCAGACTGTTTTTACCAAGGCAGACTGTTTACCAATGCAGACTGTTTTTACCAAGGCAGACTGTTTTTACCAATTCAGACTGTTTTTACCAAGGCAGACTGTTTTTACCAAGGCAGACTGTTTTTACCAAGGCAGACTGTTTTTACCAAGGCAGACTGTTTACCAATGCAGACTGTTTTTACCAATGCAGACTGTTTTTACCAAGGCAGACTGTTTTTACCAAGGCAGACTGTTTTTACCAAGGCAGACTGTTTACCAATGCAGACTGTTTTTACCAAGGCAGACTGTTTTTACCAAGGCAGACTGTTTACCAATGCAGACTGTTTTTACCAAGGCAGACTGTTTTTACCAAGGCAGACTGTTTACCAATGCAGACTGTTTTTACCAAGGCAGACTGTTTACCAATGCAGACTGTTTTTACCAAGGCAGACTGTTTTTACCAAGGCAGACTGTTTACCAATGCAGACTGTTTTTACCAAGGCAGACTGTTTTTACCAATGCAGACTGTTTTTACCAAGGCAGACTGTTTTTACCAATGCAGACTGTTTTTACCAAGGCAGACTGTTTTTACCAATGCAGACTGTTTTTACCAAGGCAGACTGTTTACCAATGCAGACTGTTTTTACCAAGGCAGACTGTTTACCAATGCAGACTGTTTTTACCAAGGCAGACTGTTTTTACCAATGCAGACTGTTTTTACCAAGGCAGACTGTTTACCAATGCAGACTGTTTTTACCAAGGCAGACTGTTTACCAATGCAGACTGTTTTTACCAAGGCAGACTGTTTTTATCAATGCAGACTGTTTTTACCAAGGCAGACTGTTTATCAATGCAGACTGTTTTTACCAAGGCAGACTGTTTACCAATGCAGACTGTTTTTACCAATGCAGACTGTTTTTACCAAGGCAGACTGTTTTTACCAAGGCAGACTGTTTACCAATGCAGACTGTTTTTACCAATGCAGACTGTTTTTACCAAGGCAGACTGTTTTTACCAAGGCAGACTGTTTACCAATGCAGACTGTTTTTACCAAGGCAGACTGTTTTTACCAAGGCAGACTGTTTACCAATGCAGACTGTTTTTACCAAGGCAGACTGTTTTTACCAAGGCAGACTGTTTACCAATGCAGACTGTTTTTACCAAGGCAGACTGTTTACCAATGCAGACTGTTTTTACCAAGGCAGACTGTTTTTACCAAGGCAGACTGTTTACCAATGCAGACTGTTTTTACCAAGGCAGACTGTTTTTACCAATGCAGACTGTTTTTACCAAGGCAGACTGTTTTTACCAATGCAGACTGTTTTTACCAAGGCAGACTGTTTTTACCAATGCAGACTGTTTTTACCAAGGCAGACTGTTTACCAATGCAGACTGTTTTTACCAAGGCAGACTGTTTACCAATGCAGACTGTTTTTACCAAGGCAGACTGTTTTTACCAATGCAGACTGTTTTTACCAAGGCAGACTGTTTACCAATGCAGACTGTTTTTACCAAGGCAGACTGTTTACCAATGCAGACTGTTTTTACCAAGGCAGACTGTTTTTATCAATGCAGACTGTTTTTACCAAGGCAGACTGTTTACCAATGCAGACTGTTTTTACCAAGGCAGACTGTTTTTACCAAGGCAGACTGTTTTTACCAAGGCAGACTGTTTACCAATGCAGACTGTTTTTACCAAGGCAGACTGTTTTTATCAATGCAGACTGTTTTTACCAAGGCAGACTGTTTACCAATGCAGACTGTTTTTACCAAGGCAGACTGTTTTTACCAAGGCAGACTGTTTTTACCAAGGCAGACTGTTTTTACCAATGCAGACTGTTTTTACCAAGGCAGACTGTTTTACCAATGCAGACTGTTTTTACCAAGGCAGACTGTTTTTACCAAGGCAGACTGTTTTTACCAAGGCAGACTGTTTTTACCAAGGCAGACTGTTTTTACCAAGGCAGACTGTTTTTACCAAGGCAGACTGTTTTTATCAATGCAGACTGTTTTTACCAAGGCAGACTGTTTACCAATGCAGACTGTTTTTACCAAGGCAGACTGTTTTTACCAAGGCAGACTGTTTTTACCAAGGCAGACTGTTTACCAATGCAGACTGTTTTTACCAAGGCAGACTGTTTTTATCAATGCAGACTGTTTTTACCAAGGCAGACTGTTTACCAATGCAGACTGTTTTTACCAAGGCAGACTGTTTTTACCAAGGCAGACTGTTTTTACCAAGGCAGACTGTTTTTACCAATGCAGACTGTTTTTACCAATGCAGACTGTTTTTACCAAGGCAGACTGTTTTTACCAAGGCAGACTGTTTTTACCAAGGCAGACTGTTTTTACCAATGCAGACTGTTTTTACCAAGGCAGACTGTTTTTACCAAGGCAGACTGTTTTTACCAAGGCAGACTGTTTACCAATGCAGACTGTTTTTACCAAGGCAGACTGTTTTTACCAAGGCAGACTGTTTTTACCAAGGCAGACTGTTTTTACCAATGCAGACTGTTTTTGACACATCAGCTGCAATGTTAGAACTATGTATTTGGGCGACAGGGGGAAAAGGCCATCATAAAGAACAAAGAGACACAAACCTCAAGGACTGGACTGACATAATAGCATTAGACAAAAGGAAAAATGACATTCTGAGTTTATTTGGAAATGTATACATTTGAAAGATTTTGGACCAAGTTTATATTAACTTATATTACATTATTTTATATTATACTTTATATTAAGTTAAATATGTTATATATGATTTCGTTTATTTGGGTGTTTAGTTAATTGTTTCTTCTATTTTAACTCTGTTTTGTGTTAATATTATAAAATATGTTTTTTTTTTAATGTATATTAAAAAAATAATAATTCTTGAACCACTTTTGGCCATGACTTTGTATCCCGGCTTATATCTGAAAGCCTTCCATACAATGTTGTTATTTAGATTGATATAGAGTGTTAAAATATCAGTTTTATAAAAAATATCAGTTTTATAAATATGAAAAAGAGAATGTCATGCTAGTCATGATGTGGTGACATCACTGCAGACAGCTGTGACACAGAGCCCACTGGATTATGATAAACACAGTCTGGGTCGTGTAGTTACACTGGTGCTGGTCACAGATTATAGCCCAGTGTGGACCACAGTGTGTGCAAAATGTGTTATGTTGATTCATCCAAACTAGATGAATGTCTACAAGGTTTAACCATATTATGACCAAAACAAGGTGGAAACAAATAAGTACAATCTCTAAGAGAGTAGATTTTGAGGGTATGCCCAATTGTACCTTTTAAGTGAATGTTTATAATAATATACTTGTGAGTAGTTTAATTATAGGGTCGGATCCTGAGTAGCTGAAGGACAGCAGCCATGCATCATAGTGCTTTTAGCTGGAACTAATTCGCTGCACTTACTGTACAGAGTACAAATGTCCCAATGCACAGTTGTCTCAGCTTTGTCTCTGCTCCAACACACACTGCACTGCATTGCCTGCTCTGATTGTCAGCTAAAATGCTACCAACATGTACAGTAGAGCTACTCTGACCAAAACTAAAAACTAGTAAGTTGGCCTACGTTGAGTATCATTTTGTGTGTACCTTTTCAGAATCAAAATCAGAATTGTTATTAACATATAGAATAAGAGGTTTTTTTCTAAGTTTTATAAGAGCTTTTCTCTAAGAGCGTTTTTTATAATCTGTTTTTTATTATTTACTTCTGTACCTACTTTATGTTGCAACTCTGGAATTCCCCAATTGTGAGACAAATAAAGGCTTATCTCATCTTATAATCAGAAAAGATTTATTACCATTGCCAATAAACACAATTCACAAACATAGGAACTTGCTTTGGTGAATCGGTGCAACATAAAACAATGAACAACAATAAAGCAACATATATCAAATCAAAGCAGGCATAATTCAAGTCATATTTGTGGAAGCAGACATACTTGTACTTGTAAAGGAGTAGAATTTAGCCATGTACTACTGTTCTTTTACCTGCGTAGGCCTACAACAAACATTCAGTACTTCCCACTCCCACTGACAGTGATGTTCCACCCCTCACCAGCAGAGGGCCCCGCGCGCTGTGAGCACACACCTCCCTCCGCCACACGAGGGCGACATTTAGCCGCAGAGCGAGGCCCGCGCCGCGTGTGGGACAAATGGACGCGCAGAGACGGCGTTCCAGCAGCTGTCGCAGGGCTGTGCGCTGCATACTAATGACCACTGATCGTTTCCCTTCACGTACTTTTGTCTTTAGTGACCTGCGCCTGTGTACTACCTTCCAACTGTCGCAGGGCCGTTACCAACATGTTACAAACGCCTTTTACGCACGTTTACGTTGATTTTGAAGTCATGCCGTTGTATTTTAGTATTCAATAACAATACAATACAATGTGTTTTGGATTTAGAGGCACGGTGAAGTCAAAGAAAACAAAAGGCAAAGCTGTTCATTATGTAATATTATAAAATTTAATTGGCCACGAAAAATTATCTCATAAAAACTGGGATAAAGCGTTGTTTTGATCTAAAAAAAAAAACGTTGAAAGTTGTTTTAAATCGGATGGATGCGTGCGCGTACTGGAAAGGCTCAACTTCAGCGCCTTCAACCGTCGTCACAGCCGCCGGGGGGGCAGCCTGTTGTTTGTTTTCATCCGGAACCGCGCGCAGAGTCAGACGGTAACGCGCGGGTTCACAAACACCTCATGGCGCGCGCACGGGGAGGCTTTCCACGTACACCACCGTTATCCACAAAAAAACAACAACAATCCCGCATCTTAAAGTGAACAGATCGGTGTCAGAGCTGATGTCAGACGCTCGCGCTCCCCGCCCCGCGCGCGCCCTCGCTCCGGTGCCGCTGGTGGGAGGATCTCCGTGCGTTGAGTCACGCAGCTGTCAAAGATAGCTGTCACCCAGTTTCAGGATCAAACACACACACAGTCAATGAGAAAAGGGGCTCCGAGGAGACACAGCGCAGGGCTCAGGTGAAAACAAAAAGACCCCCTCAGTGTCCGGGACAGAGGCGCGAGACAAGAAAACATCCCGGGAAAACACCGAACGAGAAACACTTTTTGGAGGAATACCGGATATTTTTGGGGGGGATATTCCTCGGATCGCACACTTTGGGAGATATACTTGCACTAGACGAGTCGTTTTTTGACGTGCTGAAGTAGTTTTTGCACGGATATGAAGTCCAAAAAAGGTAAGATTGCGATTTTTTGATTCTAAATCCAGCCACGTGTTTGTTTTTTCAGCGGCGAGACACGGTTCAAAACGCGGTTCTCCTCCTCGATACGAGCCATGCAGTCTATTGTTTCCTTCCCAGACATGACAGGGGCTTTCTGCTGCCATGTGCTGGCGCGGGCTCCAACATCGACACAAACTACTTTAAAAACACACACACAACCGTTGCGTTTAACTTCAGATCGTTTCAAATCCACGCTCGGCACGTTTAATTTAGGTCAGTGCTTTTTTTTTTTTTTTGAAAACGCTGTCAATCGATCATCTTTTGCGATCGCGTCTTTTTGACAACTTTGATGTCACCAAATGTCCAAAAATAATCACTCCAGTTTTCTCAGTGAAATGCGGTGTAAATACAGAAAGTGCGCCTTTTGTCCCGCTCCGTTTGACAGTTGATATAAGTTTGCCAGTTTGAAACGTTACAGACGCTGCTTTTTTGGGACGTTAACGCGCTCATAACCTTCATGTATCGTGTCGATCGCCTCCATGTATCGTCTGCAAACACATCCCGCGTGCTTTAATCGTATAAAAACGCGTCTGATCGTTCGAATAACCGCCCTGACCTCGTTGTGGAAGTTGCTGTTTGCCTTGTTACATCGGCGGACCTCGTGGTGCTCGGGCACACAATAGATCGCTCCTTACAAGTTGTTCAAACTGGGCCAAAACGTGGCATTTGAACGCGTCTCGTGCCGTTTCTCGGTCACACGGTTGACTCTTGGCGGTTTGGGAGTGCTTTTGCTCAACGGACGGGTCGAAATTTGCAAGTAGAAACTTTTGAATCGCGTACAAAGAAGCACGCAGCTCCGGATTCTTTTGTTTAGTCTGGAGACGCTGATTTGCAACAGGTCTCCCCTCCCCCGTCCCCTCTGCGTAATTACCTCATCCTGTGGACCGCGGCTCACACTTTGGAACTTTCCTGCTCGTTTTCCCACCGCTGTGCGTCTGATTCGGAGGGAACATTGAGACAGTCACGTTCACTGTGTCTTTGCTCCTGTCGTGCGTGATGCTGTGTTTGACAGTTGGTTAGTTTTGCCATTACGCACAGCACAGAGTTTTAAGCGTCATTTTCAGTGGTTTATAGCAGCATTCCTGGTGTCTGTGCATTCTGGTTTGCATGGCAGTGTAAACCACTTAGGATAAATCAAAGGCCAATCCGCTGTGATGTAGATTAACTTTGATTAGACATGCCTAACTTAAAAAAAAAAGAGTCAGCTAGTCTGTAATCTTTGCAAACACACCGCTGCTTCTCTTCTAAAATCCCCTTTTGAGCAGTGCTTCTTTAGTGGTCAGCCCAGAGTGCTTAACTTATTCAAGCATGCAAGGTGTGCTGTGCTCAAGACTTGGCCTGTATTTGTCTAGGCAGGTTTTATAACTGACACAGCATCAGACTGGCCTTTGTGATGCCCCCCTCCGTCCACGTCCTTCCTCTCCAGCCCCCACCATCTTGTTCTCCTTATATGAATCACATGGCTGGACCTGACAGTTTGCCTCTGACACATCAGCTGCCCTCTACACGGACGGGTTTCAGTAAACGGCACTGACGACAGGGCATGTGTCAGAAAAGACAAATTATTTTTTATTGTCTTTTTGCTCATGCACTGTTTTGGCCTGCGCAGGCCTGATGATGCTGTCAGGGAGTGAGACAGATGATGAAGACAGCGTGGATGCTCCTCTGGACCTGTCATCCAGCGGCAGCAGCGGCAAGAGGAAACGCAGGGGCAATCTGCCCAAGGAGTCCGTGCAGATCCTCCGAGACTGGCTGTACGAGCACCGCTACAACGCCTACCCCTCGGAGCAGGAGAAAGCCCTCCTGTCCAAGCAGACCCAGCTGTCCACTCTGCAGGTAGGACTCTACTACAACCACACAGCGTGTCTGTCGGAGGGCAGGTTTGACTCGAGAGGCTGGACCTAGCTTCTTGAGTCATTTCCTGTCTTCTTCACAAACACAACATGCACACTAACAGTGTTGAAGGTCGTCCAAAGCAACGCGCTGTTGCGACATTCAAGTGTATGAGACACCGTGAGTAAAACAGAGCTGCTGAGGGCTCGTTCAGGCGCAGGAATTTCCCTCCCTCCAGCCCTCTTCCATCCCAGCTGTCTGGGAACAATGCAGAGTCATTTACATAGAGCCTGAGCCAGTTACAACTAGCCTGCAGGAGGGAGGGAGGGAGAGACTCAGCCTGATTACTTTGCTGACAAAGGAGATTACTTTTGTGTTTTAAATATTTAAACACACAATTAAGTACTTTGAAATGAAGGTTAATATGTAGCTAATGTGCTTTGAAGTAAAGAGTTGTTGTAAACGGTTGATTATAAAGTAACGCAGCCTTGGTCTGAACTATTGTTTGATAGGCGTCTTTTATTTTATATGTCTGGTTTGAAAGGCCAGGTGCAGCTGCACCTGGAGATAAGTGCACCAGCAGAACAGTGTTGAGAGCATGTGTTTGTCTTTTACAGGTGTGTAACTGGTTCATTAACGCACGGCGGCGACTTCTCCCCGAGATGCTGCGCAAAGATGGAAAAGACCCCAACCAATTCACAATATCCAGAAAAGGGAGCAAAGGAGGAGATGGCTTTTCTGACAGTTCCCAGTCTCCCAAACACAGCAGCCCCACAGCCTCCACAGACGAAAGCTACGACAAGAGAGCTCTGCACCCCTCCAACTTTGAACTGGCTGTGCCTAGTGTCCTGAGGAAGGCCATTTCACCCGTGTCAGCGTCTCCCACCTCCACGCCCCCTTCGCCAGTGCTCCTGCCCACCCGGCCATCTGTCATCTGTCACACCACTGTCACAGGCGCGCAGCAGGCCAGTCCCACAGCCACCAGCTCCACAGCCACCAGTCCCACAGCCACCAGTCCCACAGCCACCAGTCCCACAGCCACCAGTCCGCCTGTGGCAATCATGAACTGTGAGCGCGCTGCCGAGCTGCTGCAGTCAGTACAGGCCCATGCACTGCTCCGGTTCCGTGACGACGGGCCCGTCCCAGCAGCCACCACAATCCTCAATAGCACCAGCATGGAGGGCAACCTGAGCCCCCGCAGCGGGCTCTTCAACACCCCTCCCCCCACACCCCCAGACCTCACACAGGACTTCAGTGGCTTCCAGCTCCTGGTGGATGTGGCCCTCAAACGGGCCGCAGAGATGGAGCTGCAGGCCAAACAGCTGGTTTCTTAAAGGGACACGGAGGGACAGGACTGACTTTGTCGACTGTAGAACTCTGTGGAGTTCATTGACTTTTCTGCACGTAACAGAACAAAACCACATGAAAGCCTGATCATTTCTATTTTTGGTAAACCAATCAAATTGAGAATGTTTTTTATTGAAAAAAAAATGTATCAAGGTGCCTTGGCTGTAAGTTGTTTGTTCATTTCATAGACATTTGTATGTATCAACATGTGTATCTTATTTGCACAGGGACCAAAAAATGTTCAGAGAAAATGCTGCCTGTCTATAGTCGTTCCATTATACTGTATGTTATTTTACAGAGCAGAGCTAGACTCAGCCCTTCTCCACAGTGAGACCAACAGGGATTGGTTGTTCCACATGTTTACCGTTACATTTCAGAGACTGGTTCATGATTGGTCTGCCTCGTACATTTGCACACTACGGCAGAAGAAGGTCATCTCAGTGTCTTAAACATACTTTGCTCTTGGCATCTATGACAAAGTTATTCACTACTGTAGAAGATGTTATGTGTTTCATGAGTATAAGTATAGTTTTGATTTTGTACTTTACTTTTAGCTGTTTTAAAAAGAAAAAAAACTCTACTTTTTTTTACTCTTTTCCCGTTGGGGTTATATTTCAGATGACCAATGTAGCAGGTTCTTAGTGCGAGCCTTCACGCCATCAACTCAGCGAAAACAAAAATGGCCAGTGGACAGTAACGCTTAACACTACAGATGTCTTTCCTGACGGAGACAGCATTTTGAAATCACCAAAAAGCAATTACCTGTATTATAGGACCATGTGTATAGTCAATGTGACACAAAGCCCAATGATGTGATTTCATTTCATACTGTGCAATGTTTTGTGGCAAATTGGGGTCACATGGGATTCAATAAAGTTTTGTTTTTTCTACATTTTTCTACTTTATTATTTGGTATGTTTCATTTTAAATTTTACAAAAAAAAAGAGGAAAATTACTGCATTTTCTTTCCAATCTTCAGGTAAATGTGAAAAATACTGACAAACCTTAACTACATTTTGTTAATATAGGCCCAAACTATAAAATTGCCATTGGAAATAGTACATTCATGAAAAAGTACTAATTATATGAAGCAGTACCTAGAAATAGCACGGCATCCAAGTCTTTCCACAGGCACACAGAGACATTCCTGTGTGTGTGTGTGTGGTTTACAACGGCTCCTCACAATTAGCATAATCCTGCATAAATTAACAGGCAAACGGCAGACGTCAACAGTTTCTGGCCAACAGCTTTTATACGTCTCAATAGACTCAGTGCAGGCGGCTTATAAGCTCATCTGAGGCAGGACTCAGCTGGGGCCTCCTCGGGTCCATTAAGAAAAACATTTGGAGCTGTGAATATGTAAAGCAAGTTCTCTTTAAATTTCAAATTGAATTACACTGTCAAGTTGTCACAGAGTCGAAATGTCCTGAGCAATGATTTGATTATGATAGTTACATGAAGAAACTGTCGGCTGGTGGAAAGTACACAAGGAAAAAGTACAGTTATGTAACTTTTTTGGCTTTTTTTATATTTAAGACGTTTTACAGCTGGTGCTTTTACTTCGCTATATTTCTACTGCACTACATTTTTGAAAAGGAATGAAAAGTTAAAAGTACTTTCTATATGGAAGATAATTTGTTTCATCAGATATTTCACTTTTTATTTTGAATTTGAGTTGCTGTATTTTGCCATATACATTTCCATTGTGTTTATCTCCAAAATTTGAATATAAATTATTTTCAAACCCTCAATATCGATTTCTAAATTGCTTAATAATCGCTTTTAAGGTGTTTTTTAATTTTACGATTTTAAACTGAGAAAAAACAATGTACGCAGCAAAATCTGCAGCTGAAATTTAGAATAAAACAGATCAAACATGTATTTTTGTTGTTTTTTCCAGATTAAAAAATCAAAGTTAGAAATTCCAATTCCAATCCAACTAATTGAATCATTCCCCACAATTCTGTTTGGTTTGAGGGTCATGACATCCTGTCAAAAACTTCAAGACACAAACAAAGAAGACATTTCCTTATCAAGAACACCACATTTGTTTGGCCCCTGGCATGCCCACCTTTTGGCCCCCGTCACTTGTCAAATAGCCGCTCAGCCATCTGCAGCATGTAATGACCAATAAGGATTCCACCAGAGCTGCTCCAGACACATACTGAGAAGTTGTGGCCCACCATGGACGAGCACTCTGGGGCCCCCCTTCCCCTGCACTGAACCCTGGTCAGTGGGGTCAGCGTGCCAGCCGGCCTTCACTGTGACTGATGAGTGGATGACAAATCACCAGCAGATCTCTGTTGTACAGGAGCGCGGAGGCTCCAGCCCAGGCCTAAAAGTGCTGTCTAATTATGGGGACCCAGCCCTTGCGGAAGGAACATGCCCCAAAAGCACACCGCGCGCCGGCCTTGTAATCTGCTTAATTATATTCCAATTGGAAACACATGCCTTTCAGAAACCAACACGACACTTCTATGGCAATGATATTTTTTAATGCTGATAAGAGCTCATACACGTGCCATAACATCAACAGTGTAATAACGTTACTTACAAAAAAATGTATATCCGCTTCACATGTTAATTCATTGGGCTTTTAGTATACATTTAAATAAGGAAACATTCATTTATGTACAAATATTCATCATCCCTTTGTAATCACAAGCTTATAATAGCCAGGGTTGCTGAAGAATCATTTGCCTTTAGACAACCCAGCATTCTGGTGTCAGGAGAATCCTATTGATATGTTAATATAATAAACACTAATAATAAATTATCTTATTCGACAGACATGATTTCATTACAATTGTGAGTGCAAAATACTAAAATATCTATTTAGGTAAATGGCATTTCAGTTTGAACTTACGCACTCTCCCTAAAATGACCAATAAATCCGAGTTCCTTCACGTTGAATAAAAACATCTGGTAGGCTTTGGAAAGGGACTGACGTCGGGTATACAGTATATTATTACGATATATCGGATGGCACAAAACTTCAACTGGCTCTAGATTGTCTCCACATTCAAGCAGCTGACACAAATACCTTGTAACATAGAGTTTCTTTGTGGATGCTAGTGAACTGTACGTCCCCTTATTCTGAAAATATGGCCTATTCTGATGACTGGGCTTATTTACAGGTAGAGGCAACACCATTGGTCACACACAGTCACATGATTCTCACTCTCTCTCTCACGCGTACACAAACAATCAAACACGCTTCTTCCCCTGAGACGGCTGTTGTGCTCGACTATTGTATTAGAAATTAAGGCTGATCACTGGAACAGAAAGGGAAAAGAGGTGCCAGTTATGCAAACAGAAATCATCTAACATAAGCACAGTATAAGGGCCTTGTTGTCAGTGCATAATAATAAGCATAATCGCAACGTCATTAAACAGTCATTGTTTTTATACCCATTCAATTAGATGAAATACAAAAAAAATCAAAAAAAGTGAATATTTGATGACGAGTAAGTTGTTTGACTTGGAGGCAGAGATAGTGCACACAGTGAGGAGAATATAGTTCCTTAGTCATAATAATACCTGGAAATCTTGCTAGTCAACATAAAACAACTTATTAAGATAGATGTATTGTATTGGAGCAAGTATATTTGCCTATTAGTTCAAAAAATGAATGAGGATTGTCAATAATGGACAAAATATCAGTGTAAGCATTCCATGATGTCATTGTGTGCTGTACAAGTACGTTCATAAAGTGTTGTTTTGTTTACAGTGTAGATACAGCTACTGTGTGGAGACCTCGGGTGAATGGGAAGCACTCTGGAAATGAACACCTCAATCACACGCACTCCTCTCTGACCCGCACTCACACAGATTAGCTTTGTGGTGTTTCAAACAGGGATTCTTTAAGAAAACTGCACTCCAGATTTTACTTGGGGCTTATGAGCCAGTCACCTGGAGGAGCAGAGCATGACCTCTGGCCTCCTCCTACAAGCCTGTCTCACTCAGGCCGGCTTTTAAACAGACACCCATTTGTTTCATAATTGACATGATAATTGCTCTTATTAAATTCCTGCTCCAGGTCTGACTGAGAATTTCAAGGCCAATAGCTGCTAAATGTTGGAATAGTCAGTAACATTTCCAGAATGTTTACTACTGTTTACTTTATAAATATTCTTTAGATAAATAGTAAAATCAAAGAACTGTCTCTGTGAATTCTACACAAACACACGCACGCACGCGCACACACACACACACACACACACATACACACACACACACACACACGCACATACACACACACACACACACACGCACATACACACACACGCACACACACACACACACACACACACACACACTTAAATGTGAAAAACACACACACGCACATACACACACACACGCACACACACACACACACTTAAATGTGAAAAACACACGCACGCACGCACACACACACACACACACACACGCACATACACACACACGCACACACGCACGCACACACACACACACACACACACGCACATACACACACACACACACACACACACACAAACACACACACGCACATACATACACACACACACACGCACATACACACACACACGCACACACACACACTTAAATGTGAAACACACACACACACACACACACACGCACACACACACCACCGTCTCCATCCAAGCCTCAGAAACAACATGTGTCACACTGTGCTACGAGTTGCTTGGGAATATGAAGTCACTTAAAAGGGTCTATACAGGATACTTCTTTGGGTGTGTGGGGAATCCAAAGACAGGAGAGAGTGCTACATCAATGCTGGGAAATAAATACCTAAATGTATAAGTATATAAAAGAATATAGTAAATACTGCAAATGTACATATTTGTTCCAATGACTTTCATGGTTAAAGGATCCACAGTGTCTGTAAAACTATGACAGTGTCAGTGCTACTGAGCATGTGTGGCCAGTGTATTGAATACATGTACAGTCTCATAGTCTGGTCTGAGCCTCAGGGATATAGATCTCAATACTGTCTGCGCTCTCAGTGGCTGAGCTCTGCCGGACTGAAGCAGCTCGTTTGGCAGCTAGCAGGCGTTTGCGCGCCTCCAGGCGCTGGCGCTCAGAGCTCTCTAGAGAACGATCCCTGGCCAGAGGAGGGTGGCCCTTCAGGGGCTTCTTTGGCACAGGAGGGGGCATCCTTCTCTCCTGGACAGGAATCATAAACAGTCTTAATGACACACCACTAAGTCCGTAATGGCAAGCTGCATAAACACAGTGAGGAGTGACACTTGCAGCCATTGTGCACACGAGTTAGAGCGCTTTAGCGGCCGCTGGCATTAAATCAGAGCATGCATTCTGAATGACCATATGTGGCAGCCATTTGTGTGGGGTAAGCGAGCACGTGGAGGACATTGGTGAGGTTAAGTGACCACTGGAGATAGACAGGCCTCTTTGGTGCATGGCAGGTACAGAAGCGTCTCACAAGCTGCTCACTGTCAGACAGACAGAACACAGATACATGGTGACGTCAGCAGGCAACATGAAAACAACATTAATGCATGCTAACAAAGATTGACATCTTTAATATACAGTACTGGCAGGTGATAGCATGCAGATTAATAAGGCATTCCAAAAGCAAAGCCTGATGAAAAGTGCTCATATTCATTTGCCATGTGTGTCTGCACCTGAACTTTCGGGGGACTCAGAGGTTTCCAGTTGTTGGCTTTTAGCTGGTGGAGCTCATCAAACTTCAGGCTAATGTTCTCAATAGAGAGCTGGAGCATGTCCCAGAAACCTGCCAGGTCCTGGGAGATGGGTCGCGGGTTTGCATTGGGGTTCTATTGGACACACATGTACATGGACACACACAAGACAGCACACAATGATAAGAACTATGTCCTGTTGCATGAAATCAAAGATATCAAAGCATTGTAACAAGTACTAAGCAGAAAGTCAGTGTAATCCCTCATTAGTCCAGGAGAGTCCCATTGTAGAAACAAATCAGTTCAATCATCCGGACAGAAAAACAGAGTCCAGACGATACAATTGATTTTTTTCTCTAATACTAAGCAGAAAAACACAGAAGCAATGGAAAATTAGTTGATGTTTATGTTGTCACAATAACTTAAAATAATATGTAATGAAATAATGTTCACACAGCAAATAATTCAGCAATGTTCATTTATGAATATATATATATATATATATATATATATATATATATATATATATATATATATAATGTTTTACTACTGCTACTAACATAATCAGGAATATTGTTGGGAAATATTTTGATATGTTGCAGTGCAATCTAATTGTCATAGCATTTGTGAGCCACTTTTATTACTATTCCACAGAATCTATATAATTATGGCATCAAATAGCAATAATTTAGCTTAATTTAGATTAGTCTACCGATTGTTTCGATTAATTGATTAGTTGTTTAGAATGCAAAATTCACGCTATGACAATATATTTTGCTAAATTTGACCTAGAAGAAGTTTACATGAAGCCGGGTGGAGATTATTTACAGACCAAAAAGTGTTTTCATCAAATACAGTCATTTTCATGCAATTCTCAGCACATGACATGTTTTGGGGCCTATGTGTTGACCAGTTAATGATTATTTCATCTCTAAATGAGTTGACTGTTATTTCAATTACTGATTAGTTGTGATTAATCAACTAACAGCCCTATATATAATGCAGATAAGACAATGAACAGTAAACAACAGCCCTTTATTGGCTGCTGCACCCGCACAGCCCTGTCTGTGTGTAAGACAGTAGGCAGTGCAGATACAGTCTACCCTGGGTGCATAGTAAATGAGCGGCGTGCCTCTGTCAGGATGATTTGTGCAGGATGATGTCAGTGTGAGGGGGAGGGGTCCGAGGAAGGGGTGGAGGGGGGGCACATGCAGAGGATGAGGTGACACATACCAGATTCTCTTCACACAGCTCCCGGAACTGCTGAAACTTCTGGGACATCAGCAGCTGGGCACTCCCCACTGCACTGCGGATCTTCCCCAGGACTGCAGACAGACACATGCATGACACACACACACACACACACACACAAACAAACAGCATCCACAATGAGGTTAGTCACAGCGCCGCATCGAGCAGACGCGTTCAACCAATGAGAGGGCGGCTGCAGAAGAAATGCAACAGTGCACTATTACGATCTTTACACCATGTGAACAATGACGCTTCCGAGATGAAAATACAGTATGTAAACCAAAGCAACATGAAAGCAGGTACGACTGAGGGTGGGTGCTATTAAAAAAAATAATTTGGGGAATTATCTTATGAAACGTTCCATCAGAAATGTGCAAAAACATAACACAAATTGACGCAGAAGGGCAAAAGTGTAACTTGCTTATGCTTATGTATACCCTTATTTTAAAGTTTACATTGTTATTATTTTTGTATCACCATTTTGTAGTTATTTTTTATTTGTTTTTATTGTGTAGAGACTACATTTCTATCTCTGCTGTTCTGGAACTTTGCACAGTCATAATAAAAATAAAAATAAAGGTTTGATGCCTTTTTCTGAAGAATAAAAAACACCGGAATATCTCAATTTGTTTGACAGATAACGGCTCTCCTAGCTGACTACAATTGCAATATTATCCACTTTTCAACATAACTCCCGCCTCTAAGCAAGACACAGTGTTGCCATATTCATTATTGACAGAAAAGTGCTAGAACGGTGCACATAACACAGCTCTTCTGCAGAAGGCAATGGGCTCACAGATCCCTATGGAGAGCACCTGTCAGCACGTCCATTGCTGTGTGAGGAGAATGGGATGAGAAGGTGGAGCGCTGGAGCGGTGGAGGGTAATGAATCTACACACTCTTTCCCGCAGCCCTTCAGGATGTGAGCGTGTTTGGCGCTGTAGCGTGAGATCGGGGAGGACATAACCTTGAGACGCTGCCCCTGCGCCTGAACGCTGTGTGAAAGCATCTTTTGTCTGGTCTCAAAACACCAGATTAAGCAGGTTTTGATTAGGAATAAAACCTTCTTACCGACTGACATATGAGGTGTAATTAACATGTAAACAGAAGAATGGGTAGAACTCAAAATCTGAACTTAAGGAGAAGGGAATAGTGTCAGTTTTTGTTATGATAATGTTGGGTTTAAGAACATTATATCAGCCTATAATATTGGATAGAGATGAGGGAAGGTAAAATGACTATAAAACCACTATTTAGATTAATTTGTGGATAATATGGCCATTTTAAGAAGCTAGACATTAATATGAATGATGACAATATGTAGTTCAACATGATGGAAATGTAATGAAATCAAAAGAGGGAAAACTTGAAGAGTGAATGATCATATTATTTAGACATCTGAAAAACCTACAATTAGAAGTACTACTCAAATACTAACACTACATCTACTTCTGCCTACTGCTACTACAACTACCTAACCAGGTCAAAATACATCGTACGCAGTGACAACTTCACTTCACAATTGAATTTCCACAGACTAATTATTCAATAACTCTAATGTATCTATAGTACCAGTATAGTGACCAGAAGTGGGTAGTACTGGGTAGTACTGGGCAGTTCTGGGGAGTAGTGATGTCAAGATTGTTCAGTTAATCGATAATCGTGAGTATTCAGGCCATAATATAAAAAAAATGAATCATGAAAAGAGGCAGCCCCAGTGATTTCAATTCACTACATGTAAAGTACGTTTTTAATATGGCTGTTTATGAGACAATATAATTACTTTTTCATTCAGAAAGTTTGATTTCATAAAGCTAGAGTTTTGTCTGGTCATAGTGTGAATAATTGTAAAATTGTGATATTTCTTCTCACAATAAACATAATACTAACATTTGATATTGTGACATTCTTACTGTGTAACTACGTTTACTTGAGATTTACTTGATACTTTTTTACTCTGTTCTTGAGTCATTTCTTGGACCACTACTTTGAATAATATCATTTTGAAGTAACGCTACTCTTACTTGCGTATTATTCTTGGCTCCTCTACCCACCTCTTGCTCAGCCATGTTTATGAATGAGGATATTTGAACACGTACATGGAATCCGCGGCTGTGCATAAACTGGCTGCAGATCAAATGGCTGCCTTGAAGGAGTGTTTGTGCGAGCCCATTACAGCATGTGTCGAGAGGACAGATGTGTGGCTGGGCCCGGCACTGCCTTATTGATAAGTATGCTCGGTATGTCTGTGGAGGCCAGAGGGTCCGGGGCAGGAACAAGCAGCTATTGTAGTCGTGCGCCCAGAACATCATCCAAAAGAGACTTCATCTGAGAGTAACAGGCTTTGACCTTTTTCACCAGAGACGGCACGTAGTCAGAGTGTTCCAGGGTGAGTGACACTGTGCACTCGGGTTTTAGAAGCTGCTCTTTAAAGTGAGTCCCGTCGCGACAACGTTTTAGTATTATTATTTTCATTATCATAAATTTTGTATTAGTTCTCTTCTCTTCATGTTATATTTATGTTATGTTTTCAATATACAGATCGGCCGATATGGGTTTTCCCTGCCGATACCGATATTTTAGAATCCAGAGCCGATATTTTAGAATCCGATAAGACTTGATGATACATTTAAGATAAGAAAAGATAAGATAACCTTTACTTGTCCCATAATGGGGAAATTCCAGTGTTGCAACACAGATTAAGCTGATGTATAGGACTGATTTTGATCATTTTCCCCCAAATATTTTATTTGAAAAGGCTACAAACCAAGTTATATATAATACATACTGTGCACTGCTCGACATAATAAAATATAATATAATAAGAAAATATAATGCCAATAGAAAGGATTCTTAGACATCCACAGCCCTATTTTACCGCTTAAATATAATGGAGCAGTGTAATCAAAGCTATCTTCAAACTAAAGCGTAAATGTCAAAGGTCAATGCTGAAAATTCATTGCTGATAGCACATAAACTAAAAGTACAAATATTGGTTAGATTGGTCTGTTTCTACCTCAAATGTAAGTATTATTCTTTATTTTAACTGTACAAAATGTTGAGTGCTATTTTCATTGCTTTTTCTTTTCATCAGACTAATTCAGACTAATTCATTCAATTCATCAGAAAGTTCTGTTTCACGATGAATACAATGAAGAACAGGTTTTTGCACGGCACATCCTGGCATTTTGCATGACTCACTCTCATCAGGAAGCTCGCTCTCCGTCTCGTCCCGCTCCATCTGCCTGCACCAGCCCTCCATGCGCTCCGTCTCGGCCTGCAGCAGCTTCAGGAACCAGCGTCCGTCGCGGGGGCACACGGACCTGCTCACGGCCGCCAGCTCCTGCCCCTCCGCATCGGGCAGGCTGTCCATCCAGGGGTCGGGAGGCGGCAGGATGGAGGGGTCGAAGCCCACCTCGCCGTAGTCGTCGGCAGCACAGGCGTGGTAGTGGTTGCCCGAGCCCTGGATGCTGACGGTGGAGGAAGCGGCGTCGCGGGAGTGCTGGCGGGGCATGGTGGCACAGTGGCGCGGCATGGGCACGGCTGAGCTGTCGGCGAGGTCATCCAGGTCAGCTTGCACCGCCGTGGTAACGCTGTTGGACCGCGTCAACCGCCGGTAACTGGGAGGAAAGAACACAATATAACAATATATTTCATCTATTTGTTTCTGACCTTTCCCCCCCTCGGTGCAACTTTTCCTGAACAAAAGTGACAAGAAGCTACTTCTCTTAGCGGCTGCAAGAAATTGAGTTTTTAGGACAGTGACAGCTAGACTTAGATATGGTACAGTTAGATAATACATAAGCAATTACCCATTTGTTAGTGCACAAAGGGGTTGTGGGCTACTATCAGAAGTGCTGGGTCTTAGGCAGATAATCTCATGACCCCGGGAGTCACAGGGTAAACACTAACAATTTAACATATATAACAATTAAAGCAATTATATAGGTTAAATTATTCTTCTATTGTAATTTGTCAGGTAATGTGGTCCAGTAATTTCCTTGTGGACCAATAAAGCCTGTCTAAGACCAAAAGAATCAACTCTTTGAAGTAGTAATGGTAGTAGTAGAAGTAGTAGCAGAAGTAGAAGTAACTCATTGTCCTCACCAGTGAATAAAAACTTTTAACAACAACAACAGTGGATGATATACAATGTACCGGTAAATGATAAAAAATGCTGTGCTGACCCAGCTCAGTCCTTGTTATCTTGGCCTACGTCTTCAGAGGAAATACTCCCTACAAGGAAGCATAGCTAGGCTCGAATGGACAAAACCACAATGTGTTGAGTGTGCAAGTCTCCGTGTCCTGGGCACTGTAGTGATCGTAAATAAACGTATTTTCTTACCACTCTCAGGTTACTTCCATATATTCTACAACACAAAAAACAAAAAATAGAAAGACAGTCTTGTCCAGAAACCATGAGAAACCTGAACATTATAATAACCAAATAAAAATGTGGTAAGTCGTAAATAGATTGTCCTGCTCAGTTTGCTGAATGTCCTTCCCTTTTTCATCCCCATCTCACATACTGTCCTGTTCAATAAAGCCAACAGACCAAAAAGACTTGGCTAGCATTAATGATAGTACTAAAAGTATTGAAGTTGAAGTAACGGCTCAGGAAAAACATACAGATATCGGTGAACTAACAGTACATTATACAATATTAGCCTGTGATTGACATTTCATTTTCAGAAGGAAAGCCATTAGTGTCACGCAGTAGCAGTGTGTGAAGTGTATATTCACAGGCCTCGGACTTGCTGCCAGTATAAAAAGCCACACAGATCTCCTCAGATAAAGATGAATGCTCTGTATAGGGGGCTTGTTGTTGTGCGTTTTGTCACCTGGTTCATTCCGGAGCAGTCAAGTGTGCATCATTTGCCTAACACTCTTGTTATTACGCAGCACACACAACACTACACCTGCAGGCTGCACAAGGGGGGCGTGGCCTCTTTGTGCTGCTGTCCAACCGTCTGTGCCAAGTCTCTCCACACTATTCGGAGCAGCCGACCCAGACGTTTGGCCGTGTTCGAGGGAGCTTCCCAGCACCCGAGTAATGAATGGCTCCTGGAGAGTGTGTGTGTGTTGTAAATAGATGTAATCCCTAGTACTATATATTTCTAACACATGCTAAACTCTATCAAGTCAATGAAGGTCTACTATTAAATGCTCAGGTGCAATTATTACATTTACAGGGGGAAAAAAAACAAATGACTGTAGCACACTGTGTTCAGCTTTACTCCTACTGTACTTAACTCCAGATGCTTACACTATATGAAAGTTGTCTCCTCCTCCCGCCTCCACTCGTCCACGGCTCCTGCTGCATGAAGAGCCTCACTGAGAACAAGGGATTGGCCCCGGATAGATCAAACATACTGTGGGCTTTGTGTGTACATACTAGCAGCCGGTAAGTGTTTGAGTGTGTGTGAAGAGCAGTTAAAAAGTAACTCCTCTGCGCAGGTGTTCACATCTAATGACCTCAGTGTGCTTTTGAGCAGCGGGCTAACTGTTTCCTGCAGCGGCAGAGGCGGGCAAGGCCAAACAGCTCCAGACAGACAGGCGGACAAATCAAAGCCTCAAGAACAAGGAGAGGAATTACCATAAGAAAGCATGTGAGAGAGGCATGTAGAGGACATGTTCAGAGACAAGTACCTTGTACAATGTACACGTACACGTTCAATACATGAGTAATAAATAACAGCTGCTCAAATGAACATTCTGTGCAGGAGGTTGACAGTTATCCATTTCATCTCAATATGAGGAACACAAACACAGTATTAGATATGTTCAGGATCAAAAGAGTGAGGTATTTTATGTTTTAATACTACATGTTTCCTGAAAATATACCAAAACAATAAAAATAAAAAAGCTTAAATAATGGCAGCTTAATGTATTTCACTCTCCATACTGAATCTGTCAACTGTAACAAATGTGTTTTAGTTCGTACTTTGCATTCCTCGTGGATTTTTGCAAAACAAGACAAGAACATTGTGTTCCTTTAAATGACTTTTAAGCTGGCAGTACATATGGTTAAGCCACTACGAGCGTGCCAACTTTTGCCTGTGACTACAAAGCCATATGGTGACCACAAGCCAACTCCATGGTTCTCCAAGATCACATCCAGAATCTGGAAACTATGATTAAGCCCAAAGTGTTCAGCTTCAGCGTGCATTACAGCTGGAGCTTTTAAGTTTAGTAGCACAGTGAGGTTATGACCAGTCAGTGCTATGTACAGTATAAACAAGCCTTTTTCCCCTTTTACTCTGGCTCATGAAGTCTCTGGGGTTAGAGAGAGCGAGAGAGAGGGGGGAGGCTCAAATGGACTGAGGTCGTAAGTGTTTGGCACTCTCACTGTCTGGGAATCTGATGCTACGACCTCCTGGGTACACAGACTCACACTGCAATGCTAATAAGTAAACAATCAAAACAAAACAATACACCCACTGATCTTCAGAATATTAACCAGAGTATCAATGAAACTGCAGTACTTTTTCATGTGACCAGTCTAAGTTAACTAAAAGGTGTCTCTGTGGGTTAATATTTGGCTTGGCCACTCATGGAATGTAGCTTGGTCAGTCAGCTGAGACCTCCTCCTGCAGAAAGTCCCTAATATTCCCTGGGCTAACTCTGTGTCAGCGGGTGCAGAGGTGAGCTATTTACTGTTATTGTACAAGATAATGCCAAATAGTGGTATGCATTATTATAATATCAAAGCTGGGGTACCATACTTTTGTTTATTTTGTTTATTTTTGGGAATTTGGGGTTTTCCCTGAATAGTAGACAAAATGAGACCCAGGTTTCCTGTTTACAGCTAATAATAGCATATTTGATATATTTTCAACCAGGAAGTAAGTACCAAAAGCAGTGCTCTGATTGGCTCCCAGTTTCACTTTGTCGCTCTGAAAAAGCTGTACTACTCATGTGAAAATGCACCTGAATGTGAATACAAAGAGTGTGTGAGAGCTAGATGAGTTGGGTAGATTTAAATACTCTCCTTAAAGACTTCCTCCTTTCTCAGTTTGAAAATCAGGTACCCCAGCTGTTTTGTTTATAACAGGACGTCTAAAATATTTTGGATAAATAAAGCACAGAAATTTGTAATGTAATGTTTTAAATAAGATTATAATGTGAAATGTGTCAAACTCCTGCTCCTAAACGTGTTGCCTGGACATTATGGTCTAGTGTGGTCAAAAGTTCAAAAATCAGATACTAATCAATAGTTAATAGTTTAGTTAACTCAATCAATAACATCCCAATATCGAAAAAAATAATAATAATTTGACCGAATCGATATCGACAATAAATACAAAATAATTACAAAAATGACACATTTTGGCCTTTTCAGAACAGTTTTAGAACAGTCTTGAGCTTTCTCAGAACAAGACCATAGGGTTTAATAAAAAAAACTGCAATTATTTCGTGTTGCACTCTATTGTCTAAAACCTTTACCTAAAACAAATATAAAAAACAAAAAAACAATGCATTTGACAGACATATTACGAACACGCTGCTTTGATTGGAACATCCTAAAAGTCATGTGATAAGCTCAATAATCTGGTTCTGAGCCCAAACTGCGATCAAACAGAAGTAAGAGGAATAAGTTTGCCAGACAATTTAAAGTGTCTGAAGTTCATTGAGAAAACATTTAGTATTTTGGAAATTCCAGGTCCATGCCTTGGCGACAGCCGTACTGAATTTGCCCACTTCCCTTGCTAAACAGAAGGCCAGTGTTTTGACAGTTTGAGGGAAAGCAGACAAAAGGGGCCATAAATGCCTCTGTGTCCCAATAGCCGTTCTGATAAGACCAGCCTAATGCACTGAGCGAATGAAAAAACATGGAACAAGCTGGATCTCCTCAAACTGGGAACGCGTTACAGATAATTTGAACCAACCACTCACTCAATAGCACTCTTCTGTCTCTGTATCTTCCCCTCCCACACAGAGGCTGAATCACAATGACTGGAGCAACAGATGGCTGTCAACTCACCCCTCCGCCTGTCCAGCCAAAGCACCACATCTTCTGGCCCAGCTGTCACCAGGGGCCCCTGTGGCTAAAGGGGCTCTGACGCCACCCCTGCCCTGGACTGTGCATGGGGCAGCTGCTGCAGTCGCCCAAGTCCAGGCATAAAGGAAGGGCAATACTCATTATTCCATGGCATACACACAAACCTGCCTCTCACTGGCCTTTGCAGTGTCTCTGATTCATCTGCGTGTTTGTATCCGGTTTCACGTTTAGAGCCTACCACCCTGCTTCCCATTACCGGTATTTTTCCATTGTGTGGTATTTCTGTCTTTCACATGTTAACAACAGAGGGGGTGTGCACTGAATCATCTTCACAAAGAGGGATAGTAACAGGCACGTGACAAGAGGGTACAGCAAAGAAAATAGACCAGATGGGTGTAATACTTCACTTTACAGCACCGTAAAGGCAAAGTAGAATAGCATATTTTATTCCACTTTAATTTCATGGTTATCTAATTACGGTAATCCTAATCCCAGTATGAAGAATGTAATATGAGGTAATGATGAAACAGGGCAGCAAATGCATTTATCTCACTGTTATGCTATTTCCTGCCATTACTAAGCTTTAACCGTATCGTATTGATATTACACTAATAACTGTTAACATGCTGGAGTCTCTTCACTGCCTCCTCATAGCTACAAAGCTCCTGTATTATGGAATCGGCTCCTGTCCATGTTAAAGAGGCCGACACAGTCTCTGTTCATTGCTGTTCACATGTTTTCTCCTCCTTCCCCTCCTCTCGAGGTGTGAGACTGTATCAGACACTGCTGATGCTGACCTGTAGCTCCGGATGTGCCTCAACTGCCTGGAGGAATGTTCTCTACTCTAGATGAACAGCTCTTCATCTGCCTGGATGTGATGTCTCTCTAGGTGAACCCCCCGCTCTCCTCTCGAGTGGTTCTAGCCCCTCAGACAATCTGTAAATTGAAGCATGTCCGTGGGAGTGGGATCTCTCCTTCACTGTGCTTCTCCCTGAGGTTTCTACTTTCTCTCAAAGGGTTTTGTAGATTTCCCTTGCAGAGAAGGAGGCTCTAATGATGTTGGGGATGTTGGGACATAAGTTAATTTCCTATAAACATAGTATAATATGTTTTTCACTGTCAAAAATTGAATTGAATTGAACTAATCTAATATGTGTTATCTTCATAGGTTACCGCAGAAAAATGTACATACAATCTACTGTAAAACTAAACTTGTGCATCCTTTTTCATCGGTCAAAATAATACAACTCTTACTCTGTCTTGTTCTAGTCATAACTCATCTCACTGTATTGATATGTTCAAATTTAGCCATTAAATTTGTTAAGATTAGCTATACCTAGTCTAATGTACTAACACGTCAGATGAATTACAGTCTGTCACATTGAGGAGCATAAAAATGTCAGCATTGCCACCTCTAAACTGTAATTGCCTGTCTTGCCATATAATTCAAAATTGCTGTCTCATGCTATTATACCAAAATGGGTCACAGGTGCATCAGTACAAAGCAGTACAAAAGACTGTAGCTATCCACACACACAATGAATACTACTTAAACGTACCATCTCTCATCCTCCACTTGAATTCCTATTGACTGGAATTTGGACGGCTCCTGCTCCTCCATGGCCTGGCCTTCTTCCTCAGGATCCACCTAGAAACAAAACATCATTTTTCAATTATTAATATATATATATATATATCTTACTTCAGTCAATATTACCGTACATTAAAATATAATAGAGGGGAAAATCAAAACATGATATTAAAATATTCAAAAATTCAAAACCTTTTAAAATAAAATATAAAATCTTCTACTGTAGTTTACTTACCTGTGTGTTTCATTATGTCATATTAAATTAGGTATTTTATTCATAAAGATTTCCAATGTGTGATGCACATATTTGGGACATATACATTTAAAAAATGTACACAGCATTTTTTTAAATTATTTACTCATTATTTAATATTACACACAAAAAAGTATACAGAGGTTAATTTCAATGTCTCATTGAGCATTTCGTATAAAATGCACAGTTTTGCTTCATTTTCTGAGAACGTTAATAAAGCCGGCTTGGAATTAGATGTATACAAACCTTCTGTACGGTCTGTCAAAATCTTGTTAAATAAAAGAATGTAAAGTTTGGTGTGCGTAGGTGCTATTTTAAGAGCTGATTTTTGTGTCTCTATGGGAAAAGAATGTCTTTTGAAGTAATAATGCTCCATATAAATCGATGGACGTTAATCAAATTTACTAATAAACCACATCACAGTTTATTAATTGAGAGCGCAAACTGACCAAAAAACTGATACATAATTGAATTGAAATTGCTTGTAGTATCAGATACAGCAGCATGTTGCTAGTCCCATTGTCTGCCCCGCTCACCTGTATCCCTATGGAGAGGCACTTCCGGAGCGCGTCCCTCTGCGCCTTGGTGTCGGCGGTGACCGAGGTGGTGGCTGTGGCAGTGATGGTGATGCTGTTGGTCACGTGTTGGCTTGCCGGGCCGTGCACCTGTGCGTTGGCCGCCTCGATGGCCGCGGTCAGGGCCTTCATGCTGTCTATGCTCTCTGTGGAGTTCGACAGGCCGGGCTGGGAGCTGATGCCGGCCCTGGTGCCCCCCGAGCCCCCGTCCATGTAGGCGTCCTGGGCCGACTCAGTGCTGCTCTGGGCGGTGATGGAGATGAAGGGTTTGGATGGGGTGGTCCGCGGGGGGACTGGGGGAGGCGTCTTCTTGTATGTGGTGATGCATGACGACACTGGAAAAAGATGATAACATTTTAAATAACTTTTGCACTTGCTAATATGGCAAATGAAAATATTGTACAACATGTGAAAACCTACATTATATATCAACAGAAATAAGGTGCACAATGTATCTTTTCTTTCTTGTTTTTGGTTTTTCATTAAAGAACATAAAACATAAACATGATGTAGAGAGAGTGCATACTTTATTATTATTATTTTTTTACTTTACTACTTTCATTTTTTGAATGTCAGTAATAATTTCGGTCCAGTCCTTGATTGTTGGTGCGTTTTGTGTCATCCATTTTGTCATAATGGCCTTCTTACCTGCTGCACTCTGTAACCTTTCAAGTGAAGGGCCCGCCCTCTGCTTGTGACACTATTCTTTTGCCTAGAATGTTGTATTGTATTGGCATTAAGCTATTTACATGGGGACAATAAGGTAACGCCACCAGACTCGTAATAAGAATGTATGTAAGAAAAAAATTGCAATTGAATAAATACAAGATAGATATAATGATGTACTGCAGAACTTTCAACGCAAAGTAAAAGCATCACTATGGAGACAAGTAGGAGGCGGACCCCTTACAAAGTCACAAAATGTAATTTTTCTTATCAATTGGTGTAGTATTTCTCCTTGTGTGTTTTCTTTTGTAGGTGCTCCATGTCACAGAATTGGCCTGATAATGTGCAGACAATACAGTGATTTTAAAGTGTGCTATTGCTACATCTCTATGCATGAAGCTAAAATTGCTTAGGAGAGTCCTCTTAAAACATATTTACAGTGGAGACAATGTGTGTATACAATAAGGAGTAATACATTTATGTGTGGCAATATATCAAAAATGTTGATATTATTGTGAATTTTGGTTTGAAGTTCTGTAAAATGTGTTGAATAGACTATAGCAAAAATTCTACAAAATGAGCTCATTAAAGATAAAAATGGAAAAAGTGATATTGTAAACATTCAAATACAGTATAAGGAGATATTTCCGCAGTTTTGTGATTCATTTTACAGACATTTCTCAATTGCCTGATAATTAAACCTCATCTAAACAGTTTACAGACATATTTTTACACATTTCTGTTGGATTGACATAACAATACTGTCCTATTATCATTATACTCCAATATTGTCATTATCACCCACCTCTAGGTCCAACTACAGAAAAAGCTATTAAAGTCTTCTAAAGTAATATAACAATTTATGATTTCCAAAGAGACCTTTTGACAAATGAGGTTTTGACTTAATGTAGAACTGTACACACACGCATTGGAAACAAAGTGACCAGTAGATTAGGGCCAAATTTAACAAATCAAAGCCTTGTCTTGTAATTGGATTAGAACGTCGGCCACTTGACCCACTAATCTAGATAGTTATAGCATCTTTTACGCAACTGCACATGCTGAGGGATTTCCTTGCTGTATAATTAGCCCTATATATAATTGTTTGTACAATTGACAAAAAAAGCTACAGACCAATTATGTTTTGGCCCTGAAATATAGTTCTTTGCATGCCAGTACGTGCTCTATAATGACAAACTCAACAGGCTTCTGGCCAGGCTAAACACAGAAACAAAACAACTAGCTCTTAACTACATTACGCCTTGGAATCTTCTTCCAGGCCTGGCGGTGGCGTCAAAACTAGGTCACTTTGAGTACACTGCGGAAAAAAGTAGGGCAGCGGGTTTCCTGGATCCCTTTAATCCCAGCAAAAGACAAACATCCTAGCGTTGTCAGGACGGCGGCTCCGTGTGTGGCATCGAGTGTAACGTCACCACACCTATTTGAGGGAGCCATGTCTAAAACTGTTATAGAGGGGTTTTGTTTATGCTGCACCTCGCCATCTCAGTGATAGCTCTATACACACTCTGGGCAAACTGAGGTCTGACTTCATACTGTCGGAGTCATCCTCACTCCGCCCCTCCCTCTTCCTCCCCCGCTGCCCCCTCTGAGGCAATTGGATGATGACAGGCGAGATTCTCCGTCAGGTTTTGACAAGATGGAAAGTTCAGAGCCAGGATGACTTTTATGTCTAAGAGATGAGATCAGTGTTTAACGATGGTAAGAAGAGCCACATGAAGGGTTGTGAAAAACTGCGCACTGTTTCCTGCAACTGCAATAGTCATTACGAAATACTGTAAATCCAGGGAACAACGCCAAATTATCAGAACATGCACGAAATTCACTTTCAGGATGTTGGGATCTCAAGTTTGGATGTTAGAAAGTACAGGTTGTTTTGCTCTTGTAAACAAAACTATACAGGCTTTTAAAATTTAAAAAAAAAGAAAAGAAATGTGTCCTGGGACAGCAGGATCCACCTGTTTTGACACATAGAGAAGACATGGCCAACAATGTGAGCACATTGAATCGACATAACTATTGAAACCAAAAAAGACATGAGTGATAGAACAAGAGGGGGTCAGTCACGACGCTATAAGCATTTCACAGTCATTAAGTTGTGTTATAATTGCACATTCCCTAAAGCGAGCTCTAACAGTGCACAGATGGGCAATATGACACATTTATATGTAGAATTTTCGAAGTTTCAATTTTAATTTAGTCATTATTTCATTTTTATTACAATGCCTGGAGCTTAATGCGGCATTAAATGCAATTAAAGCCAGCCAAAGTGATCAATTTCCTCTAGTAGTTCTTGCTTTGATGTGATTGGATATATGTGGTCACTCACTCAGACCAAGATACAAGCTGACCAATAGGAGGAGTTGGTGGGGTAAAGTAGACACCATGAGTCTTCATCACAGCGCCATACCACAACTCTATTTAGTATACTCATACCACCTTGACCCGCTTAGATAAATAACTTCACACTGCACAGTAGGGGCAGGTGGTTTGCCGCATATGGCAACTTCCAAACAGAACAGATGAAATGAAAGAAGGACCCTGAAAGGTTACAGAGTACAGAGCCAGAGGAACACACACATGTATAAAAGACTGTGAGAGAGGGCGAGGTCCTAGCCTATCAGTCGCGGAGGTTCAAAGGATCGAATATCAGCCCTTTCAAAGCTTCTATCCCCCGAAGTCATCTAAAAGTCACCCAATGTGTACGTGCACCAAACCAGAGCCTGTGTTTGTGTCTGCGTGCACATTCCCCCAAGTCCCAGAGCATAGGGTTTTCATCCGCTCAATAAAGCTACTTATGAAACGGGAGACGCCGGGCCTGGTCCCACCTAGCTGTCATTGAGAGGGCTCCAAGTACCGGGGAACGACAGAGGTTTTGAATGCCTAGACAGGTTGAGTAAACACATCAGGAGTCCGAACATGCCTATACGCACACACAGGCAGGCAAAGGGTCACGCAAATAACACTGTCACAAGCCAGCGCCATGATCCCACCTCTCCACATCAATGCACACCACAGACTTCCTGCCACTGATATGTGCTGCATCAATCAGGCTGCTGTTGACAGTGACCCAGCCCATCTCACGCTCAGTGTTTGCCGTCACTGGATTTAACATTTTAACAATCAAATCCGACTCATTTTTGAGTGATTCTTAGTATCCACTGAGAAGTAATAAAAGCAGAAGCTCACATGCCAGCGTGAGACACCTCAGCGCCTGAAGCCTCCCACACACAGACAGTCAAGGACGCAGTGTTTGACAGAAACAAGAATGTGACGCAGATTCATCAGCCTGTTTAGGACTGAGAAGAGCTGTTCAACAGACACACATGACCACACTGAGGCCTGAGCAATCACCAAACACAGAAGAAAGTTATAACATAGTCTATGGGAGTATTCTTCACTACCAGAGGCAGAACTATAGAGGCAAACTCTCATTGGGAATGATAAAAGTGTGGTGACTAAATCCCCCTTTTGACAAATACTTTAGCCCCATGCTGACAGGTTGGTGTGAATAGCCGTTCCTCTGACTGAGCACTCCCCCGACCTCTTGGGCTGATAAAATCAAAGAAAGGCCCGTGCCCTCCCCCAAGACCGTCTCATTCATTTCTTTTGCCTTTCAAACAAAAACAGATCTGCTGCCTCCATACAGCCCTGCTCAGTGCATGTCCTGTTTGTGTGTGAGCCTGCATAGGTGTATTCTGTTTCCTTTATTTAATCACATGTTTGGGTCCTAGACAGACTGAAGGCAGGCAGCTGCTTTCTAATCTCAAATCTGTGTGTCTGTGCAATAGGGCCACTTCAAAGAGCAGACGCTCTGACTTAAAAGAGGGCCGACGGGCTCCCCCACGCGGGGGCCAAGGGCATGTCCAGCAGTGTCCAAACAAACCCAGAGCGCAGAGGGGCGGGGCCTGGAGCACTGACAGCTGAGCCCAGCTCTCTGTGTTTGGGATGAGGTTGTGCCAAAGGAGAGAGGACAGAGAGTAGCCCCGTCTGCCTGCTCACTCACACAGTGTGAGTCCTTTGTGATACTATTACCATGACGACCACAGAAACATGAAGTTTGTGCAGGCATGGCGCTTCACCAATAGACAGCTTCTGTTTTATTTACCTTGAAAAGAGTACAGTGCAGCTGCACACCAGCACACAATAAGTCACAAACACCCGGATATGAGTGTGGATAACAATTATGCGGCGCACACAGTAAATGAATATCTGATGTTTCTACCCCTGAGCGGTTCCATTGTGTAGATGAACACTAAACTCTACAAACCAGTTTGCTTGGACAACAGTTAAAAGGCTTGTCACCTTTTTTCTGGGACAGTGCCATGAGATGACAATAAAGTGAAATGTTCACACCGTGTGACGTTACACTGCTGTTGAGAAAACAATGCAGATATACATGGCACATCCCAACGACTCAACGTGACAGTCAAACAACAAGCACCAGAAGGACAACTGTTGACTTTGGGGAAAATAACACTATCTTCACTGGCCATAATAAAGACACTGATACTGACACAATCGCTACTCACACTTGTTTTAGCCACAACAAGCCGCATTCACATCACATACAATAGTGCTTTGAATGAGCTGAGTGCTCTGAGTCACCTGAAGTCTCCAACAGAGCCTCATGTCTGTCTGCAGCTCTTAGCCAGCAGAGGTCAGGGGTCAGCCCAGAGGGTTTCTGCTCTCCAGATGCCTGGACCTCTCAGACACAAAAGCTCCTGTGTGTGTGAGTGAGGCTAGTTAGTGGCCTTTAAAAGGGTGTATATATAGCCTGTGTGGGAGAGTTGGCTTGGTATCTTGATATAATTATAAAAACATGCAGTAAAATAAGTCACCAGAACTTGCACGGAAAATAGTTAAATGTGCTTCAGGTGTGTTCAGACATTTATCAACAGAGCAGAGTGCGGCCTCTTTGACAGAAAACATGTCAACACAGGGTGAGTGCACTCATGGGCCTGTGTCTCCGGAATGACTAGATAAGAGACTGTTTACAACTGTCAGCCGCTGCTTAATCTGGCAGGCAGCTGCTCCCAGTTAGGCAATACATTCATATCACTTAACCCACTTTCCGTGTTCCAAGTTCAAACAGCCAGGTTACCTGCATTCCACTTCTATGGAGTGACAGCAGAGGGAGAGACAGGCTCGAGTCTGAATCTACAGTCTGTGACATTTTCCTTTGTTGGAAAATCATCAGGTTCAGCTGCTCAAACACGGTTACATGTGCTTGTGGTTGTAAACAAAAGGAAATCCAGAAGACTGTATGTTCATCCACAATTCTAGAACTCTATGATATGACAAAACACACACAAATGTCAGGTATAAGGACTTACTTAACCAGCTTAATCTTCTAAAGGCTTTTATATGGCTTTATTCATTAGACCTGCCCTGGTGGGCTGCAGGCCGTTTCTATTGTTCTCCAGTGCTTTTTGGCAGAGCTTTAGTCTGACAGGACCACCACCACCAGAGGAGACTCATCACTCTTTTGTTTCTGTTTGGTGGTTGCCTGCGGGGGTTAAAATAGAGCACAGTCACCTGACACAAAGACAGGAAAGACAGAGGGAGGAGATAAAGGGCAACAGTGCTGGGGAGATGAGTGAGTTCGCCTGGCTCTTTCCTTCAGTTCCTGTACATTCCTGCTGCTTTGTGGGGTATAAACCGAAGCATTAGCACTAACGCTAAAGCTAACACACCCACACATCTCACGCATGCTTTCACTGCACTCATTTCCCACAACATTGCTGAGCGGCTGACTGCTGGTATTGCAGCAGACTGACCGTGTGAGTGACACATCGCATGTGTCGACACTGACAGCATGGGCCATGGAACAAGCCCTAGCATACCAGAGCACACAATCACAGAACACCACACGCATTACAATCAACCGGCAGTCTGATTCAGTGGTGACTACGACTATAAATAAATACATTTCCAAAGTCAGAATTTTATCATGGCATTTTGAGTTGCAAAATGACCACTTCTACCAGGCATAAACATTCAGGTTAACAGCACAGCAATGTGTCAATGCAATCTCCAAATGCTTCCGTGCTCCACCACAGTTCTTTCATGATAAAACATGATAACCTGTCCACAAAGAACTATTTGTTACTGAGGTCAAAACTGAGTGCAAAAATACTTTGACCACAACTATGAACACTGACAGGACACTTCTCAAAAACAAGGCACAACAACAAAATCAACACACAATACAAGTGTCATGCTCTTACAAGAAGGATCACTGCTATTTACATATAAATGCAACAGAATGAGGTCAAGCGATCACTTCACGTGCCACTCTGGACACGGCCACCAAAAATATGTGATTAAGTGATTTGACATGAAAAAGCTGGGAATATTAGCTCGCACTTTTACAAGCTCTTTGGGTAACAGGAATGTCTTAAAACACTGGGCTTGAGTGCTTCTCTGTTTGACTTTTTTTCCCTTTCCCTTACTCACATTCCTTCCCCAATTTGCCTGCCTGAAGTTCTTTGTTCTGACCACTTGCACATAGAGGGAGAATGAGACACTAGCAGGGCTTAAACTGGAGCTGGAAGTGTGCTTAAGACATCTGTGCCACTAAAACCAAACGCAAGGCCCATTCAGCTCTGCCCATCACCTGCGACGGGAGAAGGGGGCGGTAAAAGTTAAGACAGAAGCAATAGAGAAAGAGAGACATAAATGGGTGCAGGAGGAGTAGGATTTGGGGAGGGAATTCGGAACGAGAACCAGGCTACACTGACGCACACTGTCTTTTGTGGTTTCAAGTCCCGACCCCGTGACCCTATACATCCTGTTGGCGGAGGAGGGAGGGAGAGAAAGATGAGATGGCAGCGAGCTATAGGCACTATGTAAGCCCCGAGTAAGGCCAAGTCAATGCAGGACACAAATGTAACAAAATAACTATATATAACTTTAACTTGTCATTAAAGGAGACATATAGTGCCGTTTTTCAGGTACTTAGTATTGAATTATAACATAAGGAGATCATACTTTTAACATGTTGTTCATTGTAATACGCAATGTTGATCTAAAACGGCTTCGTAATAGAAATGGTGCTTTGACTTCCTGTTCAAAACTGCAGAAAATAGTGACATTTCACTGTAACAAGCAGAAGATTGACATTTTTATTTTTGTGGCTACGTAACATTTTACAACCCTACATATCTGAGTGAAATATTTACTTCGCACAGGAACGAGGGCGGGGATAGAGGGTAGGTGAAAACGAGAATTTTCTGAGCACTCAAGCCTCAGTTGCAGGACAATACAGGATTACCCGAACATGCAAGGAATCAATTAAAATAAACTTTGAGCAAACTAATGATGGGGGAAATCTGTTAAAAAAAATAAGAAATGCTCATTAAAGTTCAGTTTGCATGATATTTCTGCATGAGCAAATGGGTTAGGATGAGTTTGTGAAGTTGTGAAGAAAGTTAGTATGCTGCAAAAGTAGTAGTATTAGTTGTAATACGTGCTGCAAATGTTCTAGTTGTTTTAAAAGCGTTTATAAAAAAGTGCTATGGGCAGCTCTTTTGACAACCTGGCCAAAGAATTGCTCTACAAATGCGCCTTCCTCAGGTGTGAATTTTTGCGCCGCTTTCCTCCTCTGTCTGTGTCTGTTTACATCCACTCAGGGCAGATTCTTAACAGGGGGAGGAACAATGGCTCTGCTGCATTCCCACTCTCCTGCAGAGCTCTCGTTTGTCTCCGGCATTCCTTTCCCCATTCATCTCTTTCTCTCGCACCCCTCCTGGACACAGAGAAAAACTCCTGCTACTCTTTAACAGGGGGAGGGGTCGGCAGAACCCTTATGAGTGGAATCATTCCTCTTGAACACAATCCTCAGCCTCCTCCTCCTCCTCCCTTTTCCTCCGGTTTTACTTGGTTAGTGAAGCAGCAAAGCTTAAAGAAAAGAGTTTAGAAAGAGGAGATGCATTCTTTCTCTGGTGCTTGCTGTCTCTCAGTGTGGACTAAGGGGTGAGTGGTGGGTTATTTTTAATGACTAGTTTAAAAAAAAAAGTGGGAGGGGAGGTCTGGTCTCTCTCTCTCTCACACACACACACACATTACAGCGGCAGGGACTTTCACAGAAAAAGAAGTCTTTAATTTGCAACTGGGCCTGGCCTCCCACACTGTACAGCCCAAACCACCCACTTACAGCTATGCACCATTCCAACGCTGAAGGAAAGCTTACTCCCCTTGTGTGTGTGCAGTGAAAGCAACCTGTCAAACACTTACAGTTCCATCCCAGGAATGCACAACATAAACTGAAATTTCCGGACTTATCCCTTTCCAATCTGGGAAAACTGTCCTTAGAACTCCTTTCATGTTTTTCATTCCCCCAGGGCTTTGCTTTACAGCCCAGCCCGGCCTAGCGTCAGCACGCAGGAGCCGCCAGGATCATCTACAGTCAACACTGAGGAAATCCTTTGGGGGATTTTCTTCTGTTCTCTCTCTCTCCAGTGCCCAAAACACAATGAGGAAGCAGACAAGTGGGACAAGCCTATCCGACAGCGCTGCCACCGTCCACCCACACTCATACAGGACATATCACTCCTTTAACCGTCCTTACATCTACTGTATCCTGAGAAGTGATTATCCCTGAAAAGCCGGGGTGTTTTGCTGCAGAGGTACATGCAGCGGGGGACAGCAGGGGAGCAGTGCCGCAGCCATTCTTTGTGTTTGCTGTGCTCCTGTCAGCTCCTCCCTAAGCCCTTCTAAAATTTCCCCCTTCTCTCTTCTCTTGTCTCCTCAATGACATTCTTATGCCTCGGCTTCCTGTGTCAAAAGATTTCCAAATGTTGCTCCTTCCTCCATAAACGGGCACAATCAAAGCCGCCCCCGAGATCAAGCTGGGACCAATTTAGTCATGAGTAAACATACAGTAAACACATAGCAACCGCTGACTAGAGCTCTAAATCCTGCACATAGATCCCATTGACTGTCATTGAGGATTAGAGCGTGCATGGGCAGGAAATCACAGCTAATGCACAGTCTTATTATAAACGCAGGTGATTGATACCATTCCGTAACAATTGCAGTGAAATTATTAAACATGTGCCTGCAGGTGAACGCGTTGGATGTTTAGAACGGCGCCTTATATAATTAGTTTGATGAGACAGTAGGCGTTTGTGCGTCAGTTTGGGGTTATGATGACACCTAGTGAAAGTTTTGAGACTGCAACTAATTTCCTTTATTTTTTTTTCTGTCTTTCTTTCTTGCATCGCTTGCATTTAACTGACAAAAAAAAAAGAAAGACACATGCCAGTTTGTGACACGACGTGAATGATGAACACGTGAGATCTAAGACGCGTCGTAATAAAACTTCTAACGCGCAAATCTGTTTCCCATTTTATGTCGAACATGTAAAACAAAACGCTGATTCAATTATTTTTTTTTTTTTTTGAAGTGCAAGTCAGTGGAGAGCGACAGTACAAGTTCCCACTGGCTTGCATTCTCAGACAGTTGTGTGACAGAATGAAGTAATTACGGGCTGACGCACACGCACAAACGCACGCACAAACGCACGCACAAACGCACGCACAAACGCACGCACAAACGCACGCACAAACGCACGCACAAACGCACGCACAAACGCACGCACAAACGCACGCACACAGCAACGTGGCTCGACTTTTTCTCTTACAGGAATAGAAGGGATCGCCAAATCACAGTTTACCCACATGCACACGATTCTAGACCTCACACGCGCAGCCCATTTATTTCATTTTTTGACAGCTACGTAACTACGCCTTTTCTGCGCGCGCACGCCCCGCATGCTCCTGATAGATATGGGCACCGCGGTTTTTTTTTCTGTTGTTGGTTCCTCACGCACGCACGTCTACTGTGTCACCCACCGCATGCCCAGACCCAACCCTTCGCTTCCTGTCAAACACTCCCCTCCTTCCCTCCCTCCTTGCCTCCTTCCCTCCCTCCTTCCCTCCCTCCTTCCCTCCCTGCACCATCAAAAGAACACGCGGGAGTGACAACATTACGCAGGTGTGCGCCAAAAGAGACGGACGAGCAGGAAACGCGCACTGTTTAATTTCCATCCTCCCTTTGAATAATAACTCCAGCTTTGATCCAGGTGTAGTTCGCATGCACAGGCCGTACATCCCCCCCCCCCTGTAATTAAAGCAGGGGCGGTGCTGTACAGTCAGAAAGCGCTGAGTGTGCGCGCGCAAAAGACAAAGCGCAGAGACGCATTCCGCCACTGCGTCTTCAAAGAGGGGGTTTCATTTGATCCGCGCGGGTGTCAGGTCCGTGCAGCAGCGCCGGAGGCTATAATATCTCACACGTAGACAGAAAACATCCTGCCTCTCTCGACCGTCCCAGGGTCTCAAAATGCCCGGCAGTGCAGCGTTATCAGGTGGGGGACATTTAGCGTGTTGCCCCAAATATCCTGGACCGACCGCTGAGGTTGAAACAGACGAAAGCAATTAAGGCGCGGAAGGTTGGTGTCTGACGCCATCTAGTGGTTGGAAATGAGAAATGCAGCTGTACTATTTATGAGCAATAATAACATTCTGGAGTGGCACGTAGAAAGTTAAAAAAAACTACGACTAATACTTCAGAACGTTCTCCATGGTGATGTATGGAGTTGTATTTCATACAGAGGAACATTATATTATATTACATTTTTTCTGCAATGTTCAGTGGAATAAAACATGCACAATGAAAAATAAACAAAAAACATGCTTTAATTTTAGTCTTTTTTTTTAGATGAAAGAGAATGTGTAGATACCGTATTTCCGGACTTTAAGTTGCACCTTTATTCATAATTTTGGCCGGGGTGCGACTTATACTTATACTCCGGAGCGACTTTTACGTGATATTATTTGTAGTAGAAAAAGCTTCAGTTGTAGTCATCTGGACTCAGTTAGAAAAAATAGACGTTTCGACTCTCATCCAAGAGTCATTGTCAATAAAAGAATTTAGATCGAGAACTCTGGGCGGAGCCTTCCTGAAGTAGAAAGAGTTGTTTGTTTCAACAGAAACTCCCCCCTTGTATCTACCGAGCTAGCCTATTCAGAATCTTAATGGCCTATTAGAAACCTCTTTGTCTTTGTGAGACCCTGGCTCAACCACCCTGAGTACCTGATTAGCATCTAAATGTCCTGGTCCTGGTCCTCTACCTTTCCAGGGGTTCAGTATTCCATTATAGATACCAGGAAGATTGAATCTTAGCCCTCCATTTCTGTTTAAAGAAGGTCTTTCTTTTTTAACAAAAATAGCTTCCTTGACTCCTCTTTCAAACCATCTTTTCTCCCTGCTTAAAATCTTCACCTCACCGTCTTCAAACGAGTGATTAGAGGCTTCAAGATGGAGATGCACGGCGCTCTGTGGTCCTGAACTTGTATTTCTTCTGTGCTGATAAAGCCTCTTGTGTAGAGGCTGTTTAGTCTCACCTATGTAACGTTCTTTACAACTTTCTTCACTGCATTGGATCGAATAAACTACATTGCTCTGTTTTTGAGTCGGCAACTTGTCCTTAGGGTGAACCAGTTTTTGTCTTAAAGTGTTTCCTGGTTTAAAATAAACAGGGACTTCGTGTTTTCTAAAAATTCTCTGCAGTTTTTCCGACAGGCCAGACACATAAGGGATAGAAACACGCTTCCTTCTCTGTTCAGTTTCCCTTTTGTCCTGCTTCTTGGTTCTCTTCACTCTGTTGAGGGCCCAAGCGGGGTAACCACAGGCTGAGAGGTATTATTTGTAATTTTCACACTTGCAACCGCATTTCATACTCCAGTGCAACTTATATATGTTTTTTCTTCTCTATTATGCATTTTTTGGCTGGTGCGACTTATACTCCGGTGCAAATTATAGTCCGGAAAATACCGTATATAAAACAACTGGTGTTTCATATTAGGATGGCTGTTACTACTGGTATATACTTTTAGGCCTACTAACCAATCTTAAACTTTGAAAGAAATGTCAACCAACATTATTATATTCTTGCCTATAGCCTGGTGATAAACACATACATTGCAAAAAATAATAAAAATGTAATAGGGATGTCAAAATGAATAGGTTAATCGATTATTTAACAAAATAATAATAAAATAATGATTGTGGAAAAATACATCAAAATGTAAAACACTTTTTTGTGTAGCTGTTTTTGTCACATTTTCTTTATTTTATTTAGTAAAGTTGGGCACAAACGTGACGAACAATAATGTATTAGACAATGGGAAAGAAATAAATTTCCCTGAAAGATTTCCCTGCTGTTCACGTTCTAAGTAATCAGGAATAATGATTCCGTTTTTTCTCACAATAACCATACAAAAATGTGATATTGTCACATCCCTACGCTACATTTAAAATGTCCTTTTACCAATGTTTTGTGTGAACAGATCCGTGCTCATTTTTAAGCGTGGTGTCGTCACATCATCGTCCAAAGTTAACTAGGGACAATTCATAACTTCTTAAGCATCTGTGAGTGTGTCATAAGAGAAAACATAATACAATAATAGATTCTGAAGGAGACCAAAGGGGCAGCTCAAGTTTCAGCTCCAGTTAGTGAGTAATACGCTTAGTAATACATTGTAAGGTCAGCGGAAACCTTACTGTAATTTAAAACGCATTAAAAACAATATCCATCTTGGAAGCTACTGCGTGCTTTAGTTTGTACTCCTTATTCTGACCTTGCCTGTTGGGAAAAGCCATTCTGTGAAAACCTTTTATCGCTCTATCGGCTTAAATGCTAATACATTGAAACAGCTGCCACATCTGCTTGTGTAACCGCTCCCTGGAGAAGGCACATTTGAGCGTGCATTTTGAGCGGGTTCCAATGGCCTGGAACAATTTGAGAACGCACCCAAGGGAGACTAATAGTGCCCCAGGTACAAACAGTGATGACTTTATAGGCTGGAGTAAGGTACAAGATGAGGATGAACGCAGAATATTAATGAAGCTGGAACACAGACTATTGAAAAGCTGGTCAATGTAATTAAGTTTAAGAAATCATTGGGTATTGGGTTCAAAGTGGGATGTCAAAAGTATCTAAAACTAATAGCCTCAAAACTATACCATTTGAGCAAGTGTTGATACTACCAATAATCACATTTTATCATAACTAGAATAAGACTATATGGTAGACAGTACTACATAAAGACAGTACTATTATTTGTGTTGTTTATTGCCAAGTATCGAGTACTGAGCATCACGCATTATGTTTAATCTACAATCAGATGAAAAAAAGTGAATTATGAACACATTCAAACATAGATGTATTAGTTTTGGTTACTGAATACTTATAAAACACCATTTAAAACAATATAGGAACAGAATAACAACTGTTACTGTCTTTCTTTCAAACTCAGCCCTTTATAGATTTCAATAACACAATTCTAACAAAAAGACAACATAAAATACAGGTCCGTGTTCCAGATTATGGCTATGGAAGCAAATTTCCATCTGCAGTCCTTAAAATGGAAGTGCAACATTTTACAGTGTGACAATACTCATACATTCATATTCACTCACACATTTTCCCAATCAGATAATATATTACAGACAGTGTTGATACTGTGGCAAATCAACGTCCGTACAATTTATTAATAAGAAACGCTGGTCATTTTTCTTTCTTTCTGAAGGAAGTAAAGACAAATATATTCAGCTGAAGAATCGAATGGAGGTAAAGTGACGCAGATACTAAACCTGGATCTAAGTGTACTGTACATACTGTATGAGCAAGAGGAGCATTTGGGATCTGGACAGTTCTAGGGCCTAAAAAAAGAAAATCTTGTAGGTACACGGGAATCGCTGGCATGCAACAACTCAAGTGTGCATGACTCAAACCCAGACACACACACACACACACACACACACACACACCTCGCCCCCAGAAGGACCCCCTGTAATGGCCTTCCCGCTCTCACGTCTGACCCACATACAGGGGGTTTACAGGGGCTGACTGTGGGGATGCAGTGACAGGGCCACACCTGTCACTGGCCCCTTCAGAGATATGACACTGAAATAGACTGCGAGCCGGAAGACTGTCACAACAGAGTGCAGCTGGCATGAGTGAGAAGTGTGTCATTAGCTCAACAAGTCTCAGTTCCCCGGAAGCTGGAGGGACATTACGTGACTACTTCATACCTTTTTTACCAATAATTAAACTTAATACCTTTTTTTCTTTAAATCAATTCAAATTCAACTTAAAAAGCTAGTAGAAGTGGGAGATATATTGAAAAAACTATAATATTGCTATTGTTGTTTTGGAGGTGTTCAAAATTAGTCTAGTGTAAGGTATGAAGTGATATTTCTGCCCTTTTGTGGTTAATTGTATGGTCCATTCCCATTTTGTGCAATATTTGAATCTCAACCAAGACATTTACAGCCACGTTTAACACATTCTTGATGCTTTGTAAAGATTTTGTTATATATATATATAATATAAAAACATAACATATAACATATCGCCCGCCCACCTGTAACTACAAGCCTATTTTAAGGTAGACTTAAGTTACACGAGTACTTTATGGTCAGTTTGCTCTCTTAACATCTAAACTTTCACCTGGAAACAACATTTTCCATAATATCTAATTTTCTCGAATATAATCTAAAATCCCCTGTACATTTTTCATATGTATTATGTCAACAAAATTAAATCAAACCCTTCAGATGTATGTCTCAAATATGTGCAATTTTGGCAATATTTACACTTACTTATTATTATTACATGATAAAAAAAATGTTGTTTTCTATTCACTTGCAGTGCCTCGCCTTAAATGCCATAGAAGTTAGATCCCTACAAGTTAAAACAACTGCTGAACTAATCCCTATTGATGCATGAATAAGCAAAAACACTGGGATGGGCTGATTTTCTGTCAAGTGCGTCACAGATCTAAAATAACATTGGCGAGGAGTTTAAAAGTAAAACTAAATGTTAAAAGAAGTTATTGTACAGCACTGAAAACAAACTTGGCCCTGCTTTTTCTACAACACCACGGTTTATGGTCAAAATCCCGTGAGCGATAATAGTCTACATTTTAATAGACGGTTCTTGAAACTTCTGAACTGTATTTTGTAGAGCGCACGTTCTCGTTTCCGGTTACATCGCGTGTAACTTTCCGCCGCTGCACAGCGCGCTGCAGCTCATGCTGCGGCCGTAAACAAGAAGAACTGAGGCGGTACTCACAGAGGCGAACCACGTAGTCCCACACGGCGAGCAGCGCGCTGGACACTCGCTCCATTAGCGCCATTAAGACTAGAAATGAACAACTGCCGCGGTGCAAACGGCGCGCGTCTCTCCGGGTCTTTACGTATTTAACTCTGACGATGTTGGATCTAATGTCAGGAGGATGTGGACGCGCCTCGATCACAAACCCCCCGCCCCGCCGCGCACACTCTGGATGGGACTGTCCCGTTGCTTAGAAAAAAAATATTGGCTCCATTCAAATGCGACGTGGTGTCTTCGAACAATGGCCAATGGCGATGGCGGATTCATTGACAATTATAATTCCACTTGACATAAAATAGTTCCCTTACATTTATAATCCATTGTGTTCCTGTGAAGGACGTAACAGTGACTTGGGGACATTTAGTTTGGAGAGTAAAGGCCTATTTTTCACTGCCTTCTCACGCAAAAATGCAATACAATTTGGAACTATGGAAATAATGAGGCAAAACACATACATTATATCATAAAATACTACACATTTGCCTAAACTAGTTATGACCAAATTGTTTCAAGCAATATGACCCCTAGAAACAGAGAATTAGAAACACACTGCTCTATTTGGGAGATTCGTCCAACTTTGCAACACAATAATGACTAAAACAAAAGCTCAATCATTGTAGCAGTGTAAAAAATGTTTGGCCTGTATCACAAACACAAACAGGCTTCTCGATTTTGTGTGTGCATAAAAGTGAAAATATGTTTTAGAATCTTGATTTTGAAGAGACACAGTTAGGCCTACTATGTGATTCTCAAAACTTTCAACAGAAGCAGGTTGAGAAGCAGTGTCCATACATGGTAATTAAATGGAAATGACGACCTAAACTTTGTACTGTGGTATTTACCGTGCATTACAAAAAATATATGATATAAACGTTATGCATATTCAACATCCAAGACCAGTCTATAAACCAGAATGCACCACAAAAACCACAACAATGAGATCCAGGAAGTGAAACCCACTGAAATTGAAAGTATTTTAAACGCTGCATTAAAAAAAAAAAAAAAAAGACCTTTTGATCTGAACACATGCCGTTAATACCAGAGATAGTGTAATTGGGTCAAGTACTTTTCTTCTCGTCCACCCACTCATTTTGTGCAGCAGGAAGGTGCAGAGTGGAGCACTGTGCTGCAGTGGGCCCCTGGGGGCAGTGTTGTACTGGCTTTGACTCCTCATGTGCAGCAGAAGCACTACAGGGATGCTTTTCTGCTTTGGATGACACTAGAAGAGGATGCAAACCTCCATAAATAGCAATCATTGACTAAAAAGCAACAGTTAAGAAGTACAAATAAAGACAATTACTGATATTCATTATTAACCAACAGTTTACTGCAAGAACCTAATGACCTAGTGTTTCTACAATCTAATTTCCAGTTACATTTGTTGTTTTAAATGACATTATAGCAACAGGTGAGCATCAGCGAGCGTTTGTTTCCGAGGTGAAATCCCCCTGTGTTTCTGTTGACAAGGCCAGCAGCAAAACGAAGCAGCAGCACTTTTCAAACTCTTATTTATGAACTGCTATACTAAGCAAAAGAACAGGAGCAACTGGAAACTCCCAAGCATTAAATTAAACATTGGTTCGCCGACTTTTACGCGAACATGATGAAGAAAGCGTTTTAGCCAATCCCTCAACACCTCTGGAAAATAGATAAGCGAGAGAAACTGGGACTGAATAATTGACAACAGGCCAGAAGAACAGAAGAGGCACACTTCCCCGCGCCAGGGAAGTGCAATCTTTCTGATTAATGGTTGTAGTGTACTTTGTTAATTGACCCGGAAAAGAGAAAGAAGTTCGGCTATTACATCATAAGAAAAAGAAAAGAAAAAAGTCAAACTCAGCTAAATGGAAGGTTAAAGTGCATATGACAGGTTTTTACCTTTTTCAAATGTTTACTTTATTTGGTGTATTTATATCTGTTGTGCATATAAATTATAGTTTTAAACCACTCAAGTAAGTATTTGCAGTGAAAATGACTGTGGATACTTATTCCAGTCAAAGTTTATGCATAATTTACACACAAAAACAACAACGTTTTTCGTCGCTCTCATATATTTTTATTTGTCAAATTAAAAATATTGTGACAGTTTTTGCCCAGTGTTTGCTGGGTAATTTCCTAGTGTGATGTCATCAATTACAAACAGGAAGTTACATTATAAACCTAAAAATGTTGCTATTCTTTGATAACATTTAAAAAAAGGTTTAAATGTTAAAATTCAAAATATATTCATCTTAACTGCATTTTAGTTCAATGAGTCATCCAGACTCTCGTTCAATTAAAAATGTACTAAATGTGTCTTACATACTTCAAGAAATGGAAGTAATATCTTATTTTCTATTCATGTCTATAAATGTCATATCTTTAAAAGAGAAAATAAAAAAAAGATTATAATTAGTAGTAGCAATAATTATATCTTATAATATCAGTAATTGTTTTCAAATGACCTTCTAATGGAGTCAGACAAAACCCAAAACCGTGTCCACTGCATTTCAAGAAATAAAGTGAGTGCTCATAATGGCAGCACTGTCCGCGTTAGTCTGATCAGGCTAGAGGCACTTGGCTTTCAAAGAGGAATGATCAAAGGACAGCTATTTCTGAGGCTCAAAAGATCATCAATAATAATGGACCAAGACTCTCAGAGTGCAAGCGGAAGCTCACAGGTCTGGTGTAGCGCGTGGGAGGTGTTTATCACATTGTGGGGACCATCCATCCATCTATCTTCTTCCTCTTATCTGGGGCCGGGACGCGGGGGCAGCAGTCTAAGCACGAACTCCCAGACTTCCCTCTCCCCAGACACTTCCTCCAACTCCACCGGGGGGATCCCAAGGCGTTGAAGTCCCCCAGTAGAACAACAGAGTCCCGGTCAGTGCACTGTCCAGTACCCCTCCCAGGGACTCCTGAAGGTTGGGTACTCTCCATTGCTGCTCCTTCACCGGGGTGAACTCCCGACACAACACAAGCCCACGCCAGCCCCGCCCACACCAGCCCCGCCCACACCAGCCCCGCCTCTCCCCGCGGGCAACACCAGAGACGTGGAGTGTCCAGCCCCTCTCGAGGAGATGGGTGCCAGAGCCCGAACTGTGCGTGGAGGTGAGGCCGACTATATCTAATCAGTACCGCTCACCTTCCTGCTCAAGCTCAGGCTCTTGCCCCCCAGCGAGATGACCCAGAGTCCAGAGTTCCATGTCCACAGTTTCTGTGTCCGGAGTTCTGGTCGTCGAGGCCCCTGCCATCGACTGCTGCCCAGATCTCTCTGCACCGGCCCCTTTACGGATGCTCCTGCGGGTGGTGGGTCCACGGGAGCATGGCCCCACGTTGCTTGTCGGCCACTAGACCCTCGCCGTCGAGCACCAACCCAAGTCCTGGCTCCAGGATTGGGCCCCAGTAACGCCATTCCGGCGTAACTGGCCTCGTTCCAGCACACATCATAAGGGGCTTCTGAACTGCTCTTGGTCTGACCCATCACCTAGGACTTGTTTGCCTTGAGAGAGACCCTACCAGGGGGTTGAAGCCCCCGACAACATAGCTCCTGGGATCATTCGGGTGCTCAAACCCCTCCACCACGTTAAGATCGCGGTTAAAGCAGGGGTGTGGGGACTATGACTCCTTTATTATTAGATCAACAACATGGTTTGAAGTTAAGATATGGGTTAAAATGGGATAAGAGTAGGGTTTTACGCAGATTTAGACCAAAGTGACTATGGTTAAATTTAGGATAATCCCCCAGTGTGAGATTGGCACTGTGCCGGAAGGAGAAGTGGTGACAGGAAGCGTAAGTGGGACCGGTACCAGTGGCTGAACAGTTTTTCAAAAGCGACATGCAATATTCATCACAAAAATATCTTAACTTGGCACTCTGGGATCCTGCAGACGTTATGTGAAGTGCAGACAGAATGATGAAATACACGGCTCTCAGAAGTGGACTAGACTAAAGCTAATTTAACTGTTACTCGAAATGTTGCCAGTCTCGCCACGGACCAAAGGCTTTTCCGAGACTCTACAGTTCTGACGGTTGTGATTGACATGCAGATTAACCAAGCAGAGAAACGCACGGCCCGTTTGTGTCAAAACAAAGGAGACAAAAATAAAAAGATTGTGAAAACTTCTGCGGAAGTGTGTGCCTAGTATGAACAGAAGTAAGACAAGTTATAGATTTTGCTTTGAATTATACGTTTCAAGAGGATATTTGAGAGCAGATGTCTTCCACTATTGAGCCATGTGCAGAAACAGAAAGCAAAAGTTCAGTGATTGTCAAATAAAAAATACCCAATATCATGTATATGTGCATGTACTACCATGTCCAGAAGAAGTACTGGAATACACATGACGAAAAAAGGTTTTGTGATGCGTTCTACGATTGAGAGCTTCAGAGCATTTCAGAACACAGCAGAGCGTCAGAGGCCACTATTAGACTATGTGATAGCCCAGATTCACTTCCTGTGCAAAGTGTTCAGTGTTTGAGCCTTGAACGTGCTCATTTACTCTGTTTGCTTTTATTTCAGGCTATTGACTCATCTTGGAGCTACTCTCTTATTTGTCCTGACAGAAAGAAAGACACAAGAAACTACACAGAGACGGAAATGAACAAGCTGTTATATAAACGCTGTATTCTTTATACAGTCATTTATACATTTTTGGAATGAGCTGACGTGTGTGAGAAGTAGATATAACAGCTAATATCGAGCTATTTTATTTGCTTATTATTGAAGATTATACCTCGTCTTGTGTACCCAAAGGCACAATTTAGAAGCTTGATAATGAGGCGACTAAGCAGCCCATTTAGATGTTACGTCAAAGGACTTATTTAGAGATGTCTAAAGTAACGGTGGATGCTGTTGTAAAGCTGCGTTACTTTTTTGGGTATTGTACAGCTTTTTTAAGAAGGGAACACGACTGAAGGAAATAATTACGAATAAATAATATATAATAACGTTAAAATAGAGGAGACATGGTTTATACATAGCACAACTAAGAAATATACACGGGGCGTCCAAGCGTGGGGCGTCCCAGTGCAGGGCATCTACTGTAGTTCATAACAGTACAACCTCCTGGTCTGCAGAATCATCCCATGTGAGAAACTTAGAGAAAACATGCAAACTCCACACAGAAAAGCCCCACAGAGTGAAATTCGGGATCCTCTTGGTGTGAGGCTGAAGTGCTAACCGCTGCACCGCTGAACTAATGAATACACTTGTTACATTGTCTAGGTATAAAAGAGATTTCTTCGAACAGACCCTGAGAAGAAGGCCAGTCATAGGTCACACACCACTTGGGATCCCCGGCTTTCTAAGACCGAGGATTGGAGGCAAAGTCCACAAGTGTTAATTAGAGAAACTCCCTACAGTGAACGATGCACGTGGTAAATCCCGATTCTGCTCTCCCTCTTCTTCGGCTCAACTTCCCAGCACCGTTCTCCAGTGCTTCCTCCCCTCAGGTACAGCAGATGAAGAGGCAGCTAATTAATTACTCTGACTGACGACTCTGGGCGGAGATCTAAGGGGGTGACAAATGACGCCGTGACTCATCTATGACAGTAATCTCGGGTAATCCATACGCTTGCTGCAGACCACTGTAAACCGCTCGGCACAATGCCTCATAATGCATCACCCTGTCACGTCCGAGCAGGTGAGAAAAGACAAAAAGACGAAAAAGTTGACCTCGTTTGGAAACTGCAGACAGACGTTGTATGATCATGGAGGCCTATACCATATCCATTCATCATGTGAGCAGCTGGGGCTCAATATGAATGACTGCTAACTGCCCTACGGAGAGGCTATGAAGGCACTGCTGCTGAGAATACACACCATTACACACAGAAAAGTGAGCTACAATGAGGAAATGGCGTTGTTAAAATGCAATTGCTTATGTGGTGATTATGTATTGATGTAAAAATAATTAATAGTTTACTTAGAGGAATTAAATGAGCATATTTTATACAGTTCTCACTCTGTTATTGTTATGTTTGCACATATATGTAAGATAAGATAAGATATAAGATAAGATATTCCTTTATTGTCCACACATGGGGAAATGTCATTGTTGCAACGCAGGTAGATACAGAGGAAAAGGACAGATAACTTATAGGAAGTTTAAAAAACACTCTTAATAGAAGAACTCTTATAAACAAAACTCTTATAAACAAAAACTCTTATAAACAAAAACTCCTATAGACAAAACCTCTCATTTCCTAATAAGGAATGTTGGGGAAAAATAAAGATAAAATAAAATAAAAAACAGCTAGCGTAAGACAAGATAATACTAATAATAATGGTAAAATAAACACTCTATTTTCATCAGTGTTGTATTTTCATTAACACTCTATATTCATCATATATACGGTATATGTTGCATTATATAGCCATAGATTATTGATTTACTTAACTTTGTCCTGTTTTTGTTCTTCAAATGCAAACAACCAGAGAGATACACATTTATATGTAGCTTTATTTTTAATAAATAGCTATAATAAAAAACACTTTTGGGATTGTTACTGTTTTAGTTGTAGGATCTGGCAACCTAATGCAAGAAGATCATTCTAATTTTTGTTTGGATACTTGGCGTGATAACCAAAGCACACAAGTTAAATGTTGTTGTAATTATCCATAAAAATGACATCTTTTCATCTGAACATATTTCCACATGAAAACATGACAAGATTTATGAATTATTAAGAAGCAAAGCCATACTGTTTTTACTCAGTAGTCCTTTGAGACTTGATTCAGAGCCAAGCCAGACAGCAGCACTGCAGACTTTTAGTTGGTACAAATTGCTTTCATTCCCTTATGCAAATCCCCTTCTCTTCTGCAGACGTACTGTACACAGCACCACGAGCGACTGCAGCCGGCAAAGCACAGTTTAGTCCCCCGCACGGAGTATCTGATAGATGGGCTTCATTACCTGCTCTTCCTCAGGGGAGACGGCTCCGATTGTCAGCGCCTTGATCGTATCTGTCTCTTTTATGGATCAATAAGTAGCCTCACACAATGGAACAATCAGCTGGATCCTTCGCTGCATTTAATTGTGTTATTAGCCGTACAGTCAATAGCCCTGTAATGAGTAAATACTGCACTACCGCTTCCTATTATTATCACCTTATTTTTTAATGTGTAGATGGAGGCAGTCAATTGAATGCCTTTCCAAAGTAGCATTAAATTAATGCTTGTGCCGACTCAGTGCTAAGAACTTTGAATTGATTGAACCAGTTGTACCATTCTTCCAATTTGCAGTAAAAATGGGCTTAATTAGCTGACTGTAGCATCCCCCGCGATGATTTGGGAATTGCTGTTGTTTAATTGGCATAATTACAAAGGGTGTAGAAGCAAAGGCAGTGTGCGTCATGCCCGTAGTGACTCAGGAAGTACTATGTAAGCGGACCAGGGTCGTGTTTGCAGTAAAAGTATTCAGGGAGCGATGCCAGTGCCTCTAAGCATCACAACTGCATGTAGTGACGCTGGGAAGGACCACGAGGCAAACAGGAGGGCTAAAATAAGAGCGTTACTGGCTGAATAAGCTCTGTTCTGTATTCATCATTTGTATTTGAGGGAAACTGGGTCAGATGGATAATAAAGCACAGGGTTTAGGTTGGAAGAGTGAAACTACAGAGTGGTCAGCGAACCGAGGCCTTGGAGAGAATGGGACTAGAGCGGAGATTTGGAATCAAATGATTTTGGTCACATGCCAAATAGATTTCTACAGCTTTCCACTTCAAAATCCACCCCACTCAGCATAAGCACGAGGAGGTAAAATAGCAACAAGTATAGAAGTACAAGTCATCAGAAAAGTATAGCATCTCGCTGGGAACTGCTCTGAGAGTCTTTTGAAACTACAACAATTACAACACCAACAACACCAACAACACCAACGACTGCAGCAACTACTACTACTACTACTACTACTACTACTACTACAACAACAACAACAACTACAACAACAACAACAACTACTACTACTACTACCACTACTACAACAACAACAACAACAACAACAACTACTACTACTACTACTACTACTACTACTACTACTACTACTACTACTACTACTACTACTACTATTACTACTACTACTACTACTACTACTACTACTACTACTACTACTATTACTACAACTACTACTACTACTACTACTACTACTACTACTACTACTACTACTACTACTACTACTACTACTACTACTACTACTACTACTACTACTACTACTACTATTACTACTACTACTACTACAACAGCTACTAAAACTACTACTACTAAAAAGAAGCTGAAGATAAATGATTGGATTTCAAGGAGTGCGTGGAATTTCACCCGATAAACCATCAAGACCAAATACTTTACAGTTTAGTTTGTGCAGATTAACTAAATACAGTTAAAAGTACTTTTAACGTGGATAAGAATACTTCACTCCTTCCATGTCTACATACTGTCAGACCTGACAAAGAGTCTATAAATAATGCCCTTTTTCTAGCCACACTTATGAAAATATAATGAGTAGTGGATTATGTATGCACGCATGTTCACCAGTGCGTACTTCGCTGTGAGTTAAGTGCACGAGTCCACCCACCTGTGCTGCTCTGGATGGTCCTCACAGTGGTGGTGGTGCGGGGAGGGGAGCTGGGGCCCCTGTTGGACACCACCAGCACTCCGTCCTCATCGGCCTCGTCCTGGGAGCAGCCCTTCTCTATGGCGCGGACGTAACTGTGGCTGCGCATCCGGAAACAGCTGGGCACAGGCAGGTCCAGGGCGTCCACTGCCTGGGACTCCATCTCACTGAAGACCGACTCACACACGGCCTCGATCTGCCCGTTCACCTCCACCTCGCTCACCTGCACGGAGCCGGGCGAGCCAGAGAGCACGCTTATCATCAACACAGGTAATAAAGTCGTTTGGAAGTGGAAACGTTAGTGCTGCAAGCAAGTGGTAAGGACAAGGCACATGCCACTAAAATGAGAATTTCATAGGAAGTTTCTGTCTACATTGTAAATCAACACAGAGAATAACTATAGACTAATCTATATTTGCTTTTAACCCCCTTTTTTCTTTGCTTGTTGGATCCAAACTATGAGTCAATTAAAAATAAAGTAGGATTTTACTGAATATTTACAAAAAAACTGAATACTTACAAAAAATGAATGCATTTGCCAGACATCATTCATTGATTATTTATCAACTTCCCATGATATGCAGATTCTATTGGCGTGCATTGTGCAAAAGACATCTCTACTATGGAGTATGACTAATAGCATTCAAAGAGTGCAGAAAGGGAGGGACCACCAGAGGACACAGTGAAGAAAACAGTAAAAGTGGTGCGTACAAGTGCTGAAAACTAGGCGAGAAAACTATTATTTTAGGGACATGGTGACTAAAGAGGAAGTGAGAGAGTTAGTTAGCTATTCTAATCACGACAGTTTGAGTGCATCTGTTGAAAGTTCCATTCCACTTCGATAAAATTACCCGTTATAAAAGATTAGTCATGTCCGTTAAATATGCTCCGTTTGACTCAGCTGGTGGAATGCATTTTCACAGACAGATATCAGTGGTTTTCAGAAATGTGATAAGTGGAATGTTAAGCAGTGAACATATTCTCTGTCGAGCTTGGAATCAGAATGCTTTGGCCCTCAGCCCGATTCTCAGTTTGTCCATGACACAGCGAGTGAAATAACAGGTACAACAGCACCTCCTGGTCCACTTTGTCCGTCTCCACTGGGCCGATATCGCATCAGGACTTGAAGGCAGGTCTCATGAGGCTGGTGTGCCCTCTAGGCTTTTAAGGAGGAAGCAATATCCCTATTTCCCCCAAGCAAAGGTAAGTAAAGCCGTCCCATCGTCACATACATTCTGAAGAGTCTTGCAGGAATCCGGTAATATTTTTCTTATAGTCAGAATTGGGTTGTCATTTCGTTCTGTCAGACTTTTTCCTTTGATAGTCTGCTTTGCATTTTCTTTGTGCCATATGTTAATACATTCAACCCTGTCAATTATTGCAAATGGTGACTCTCTCTGTCTGGTTAAATGGTGGCTTATTCAATTAAAATGCAGCGTTGCAAATGTGTTCTTTTACTTTTCATTATAGAAGAGGTGAATATGGGGTATTTGAATTTAAAACCTTAAAAAAAAACACATTTAAATAGTTTTTATTCAATTTGCAATGTACAATTTCAATGTGTTTTTCTCACTTTAACAATTCAAAATGAAAACAAATCACCTTATCAGTAATATTCAGTGCAATATTCAATAGATTTTAAAGCCTAGTCTAAAATAAAAGTGTAAAGTTGGCTATAAAAAAAAGTAAAAGTAAGGAAAACGCAATGAAAATGTATACTGCAAAACATCTGCAACTGAAATCTAAAATTCAATCATGTTTTTTCAGAGTTTAAAATATGTAAGTGAGACATTTTCCTGCATTTAAAAATCTGATGGAACAAATTATCTTCCATATTTCATGTTTATGCAGTATTTTGACCTTGTCATTTTGACCCAGAATATACAGCTGGTAATGTAGGAAATGGTTCTGCATGGCTCTGTTTAATTAGGCAATGCAAATTTGTCTGTAATCATCAGAGCCCCGGAAAAGCTTTATGCTAATTAAAAGTTGGGGTTGCACATACTTTAGTGCCTGGCGACCTGATTGCTCATTCTTGCCTTTCAAAAGCAGAAAGGCTCCAGGTGCTTCCTCCCCTCTGCGCCTCCTTGTGGGGCCTAATAAAACTGCATGCTGAAGCATCTCTGAAGCATGTGCCTGCGCTGCACTGACCTGGCTGATGGTACTCATGGCTCTCATGTAGCTCTCGTTTCTGGAGCGGAATTTAGGCGAGGCCAGCAGCCCCGCCGGGTCCAAGCTGTCCAGACTCCTATTGATGGAAACCTCACTCACCGCCCGCAGGTAACTGTGGCTCCGGATCTGCAGCTTAGGCGAGTGCTCCGTGGAGATCCTGTGGTGAAAGTATGAGACAGAAAGACAAGACAACAGTGTAGTTTAGGTACGGGATATGGAGAAAAATGACACAATTCAGACATTATGACAAATCCATCAGATAAAACAAAGACGGATGTCCTGGCGTTTCGGTGCACTTTGTTTTGTCTGCTTTTGTTCGTAAATTGTGTGTCAGCGTGCTCTTACACCCGTGAAGCGCTCGTAACCTTCAGAACTACAACGCCTATGGATCTAGTTCCAGTTTGTTTAGCATCTGCTGCAGAATTAGTCCTTTTTTGGCCAAAAGAGTGAGACTTGGGGGCCCTAGTGCGCCTCCAGAAGCGCGACGCACGGGCGCCCTTACCTGGGATTTTCCTCTCTAACGTGAACTCACTTTCTAACAAACTGGATGAACTGACGTTGCAGTTGAGACGACAATGAGACTTTTCTTCATCTCCTGTTTTGTGCATCACGGAGACATGGCTCAGTGAGTCGGTCCCGGACTGTGCCGCTGGAGGGCCTCCAGCTGCTCCGCTCGCCTGGTCTTCAGATGTGACTGTGGTCTCCAAGCACTGCTCTCCTGCTCTGGAAACTATTCTACTCTCCACGTTCACCTCGTTCATTCCGGCCCCTATTTACATTCTACCCAGCGTGAACCTGCAGGAGGCACAGTGCTCGCTCACGGACCAGGTTTTGAGTGTGGAGCGGAATTTCCCCGACTCCTTGTGTATTTCCCTGGGTGATTTTGACAAGGTGAATCTCAGCCATGAACTACCAAAGTACAGACAGTTTATTCTCCCTCTACACAAACTGCTGCACCTCCAGTTTGCGGACAACACCCTCATTGAGCTCATTTCAGACCAGAATGAGTCCGTCTATATGATGGAGGTGGACAGGCTGGTGTCCTGGTGCAGCGGTAACAACCTGGAGTACAATGCCCAGAATCACCACGACAGCCTCCCCCATCACTACTGAGGCCAGTCTTTTTTCAATGTGCTACAATGTGCCTGTAAAAGTCGTGAAATATTTGAAACCAGATATGTGGTAAACGAGAGAAGGAGGAGGAGAAAGAGAGAAAGTGTGATCTATATAATAATGTTTGCATATCTCCAAAGACACCATAGTGATACTAAACATTTTTCAATACAGCACTCACATCTGGGTTTACTTTGAAAGGTCATAAGTAGCACAACGCAAAGGCTGCAGTTATTTATGTTAAAACATTTTCTTGACGAACAACACAAAAATCTGGTACAGGGTTTAAAGGTTTTGCACAGACCGTATTAAGAGCTCAAGGACTTTAAGCCGCTACAAATGTTCTCAAACGCAAGAGATTTTTTGTTTGTTTGGTAGTTCTTAATCCTGACTTCCCTCACATGTTAATGCTCCAGAACGAGTTTAAAAATGTGTTCTTTGAACTGAACAATGACCTTTGAAACATAAAGGAACACAATTATATCAGTCAGAAAAAATGCTATTACAGAAGATGTTCCAAAATGATTTAACCCTAGTGTAGTTTAACAGAAAAAGGCAGCAAAAGCACAGTGAAAATAAGTTTCTGGAGATAATTCAAAAGATATGGATCAATGCACAATTGCTTCAGAAAGCACCTTTATCTCATCAACAAGTGCAGCAGCATTGAAACAGCGGCAGTGCCTTATGTAGTGTGGCCTCAAAGCACTTACTAAACCACATATATTTGTCTGAAAGAAGAATGACATAAATGACTTTGATGTTGAAAGAAGATGAGCAGAAGGACAGATGTGTTCAGGTGTGTGTTGGCTCTAACAGTTGTCTCATTAGCGTGCCGCTCACCTGCCTCCACTCTCAGCGTGGCTCTTTCCTCTGCATGTTTGTATTAAACAAAGGAGCGCAGGTTACAGAGCAGCTGGAATTTAGCTAAACAATTCATTAATCAGGATAAAACCCCTGAAAAGCCAGCGGTTGTGGCTTTTGATAAATGCCGCGGCCTACTAAACCCATTTAGAAAGAAACAGGGCAAAATACATCCTGAAATAGAAAGGCCATTTTAATAGACTAAGCGGAGTACAGGGTCAGGTGGGTTTTATTTATGCACACGTACGATGGCCTCAGCCTCTGCCAGGTCGGGTTTAATTATGCATTTCTGTCTTAAAATAGGCTGTCATTACTGCAGCGAAAAAGAAACGTGTGCTCAGTACAGATGGATGCCAAAAAGGCAGAGAAGTCAAACTGAAAAGGCTCAATACAAATATGGTTTCTGTATGTGAATATAATGTATATATGTATGTTTGTATGCACACAAAGTGGTGTAACCTCTGCCCTACAACAAATCAGTTTTAGTCAGTGGGAGGGGCATCTTTTTAAACCAGATGGCCTCGTTACCTGCTGAAAACAACTCAATTTATCAAAGTCTTGGACTAGCAGAGAATTTAATTAAATCTAATTATTTTTAATTGCATATGGCAGGCTAGACTGTACATTTCACTAAAACACAGAAACATGATTATGTTTAAGATTTTACTACAAAAAGATATGTTTTGACCATTTTGGTGATGATTAATGTTACTTCCTGATTAGACATAGGTAGCAGATGGGACAAAACTGTTCCCTAGCAACCATACTGTAAACAAGGGCCAAAATCCATATAAATGTGTTAAAACTTTTTCCTTTTATAGTTTTTTCAGGAAAATACAACACAAAAGAAACAGAAAAGAAATGTCCATTCCTGTATCTGTCCCATTTGTTCACGTTGGATCAAAGTAAAAGTGAGTTTTTCAGTCCAGTCCTTAAAAATCCTTGTCATCCACTTTGTGTTATTGCCTTTTCAGCACCAGCCAACAGTGCACTCCACAAGTATCCATCAAGCATCTCCATCGCTGGAACCCTACAGCCCAGATACATTGTTCGAGAGTCAAATTGAAATTCAGTGTTGAAGACATTTGTTGCTGAATTGGAACGTTGCTTAGTGTTTCTTTTATAAATATTTACCACAGGAACAATCCCAATGGACTTAAGGACACATTTTGAAAAGCTTTTAGCCAGTGTTTCCTCATCATTAGTGTATTTTAAGTTGTATTTTAACTCATTCTTTTATATGAGTAATCCTGTATTGTCCGGCACTGAGGAAAATTCCTGTTTTCACCTACCCCCTATCCCCGCCCACATCCCTGTACTTAAAAAATTTACTTTTTTTTTTTTTTTTCAATTTTACAGACAGATGTGTCAGAGTAGCAAGGATGACATAGGTCCTAATTGTTGCTTTTGGTAGTAAGTATCTGTCCTGTTCCATAGTCTAAATGAATGAACCCCATGTAGAACCCTGAGCACTATCATCACCCTGGAGTCAACCTGGAGTGGATGCCATGGAGAAACCACGTCAGAGAAGAGTCTACCTGCTCCATTAGCTCCTCCACATCTCTGCTGATTTCCCTCTGGGGCTGATTATAGCTAGCCGGCTGCAGTGTATTGGCTTAACCTGAATAGTAGACTCAAGTGTAATCAGTCGCACCTTAGGGGGAGGTCAGCGTGTCCCCGGGTGTCCGTCTTTGGAACAAGTGACGTTAATGAACATGTCTTCCGCCGCCACTCACAATCAGGGTTTCCGCTGCTCAGCACAGATCCGTTCTTCGGTGTGCCTCAAACTTCTCATCAGTTTTATCCAGTCGTGAGCTGCTGTGATATTTTTGGCACTTAAATTGTGTCTCCGCTGTAGGTGTGTGCCAATAGAGCTCAAATATGTTTCTGAAGGTGTATTTGATCTATGTTTAAAAGTACCTCGCTGACAGAGTGAATGAGCAGTGTTAATGCCAAATGAGGATGATCACCCTATTATCCCAATGACTTAAGGTCAATCCATCAAAAATGTGCTACAGCGGGCCTGTAAATGTCTTGGTTGATGGTAAAATATCACACAAATCAAGAATAGACTGTAAGCACCCACATAACAGTGCAGAATATCACCTTATACCCTTGATTGAAAGAGTGCAAAGACTTTTTTGTTGTTTGTATTTTTAATTTGCGTTTTTGGCAATCTAATTAATTGATTTGCTCTTTTAGTTTGCTAAATTGCAAAGCCGATTTTGTCAAACCCCAGAGGTCAACACTCACAGAAGCATACAGAAACCCAAAGTGCACGTTTTAATCTTTCCAAAAAACATCTGATGCAAAAGAACGTTGCGAATGTCTTGACTGCACAGCTCTGCAGCGTCTTCCATTGGGTTCTGACAAACTATCACAGTGTTTCTTGGGCTGAATTCAAGTCATTAGTGGGCCCCAAGCTGCGCCACATGCTCTTTCATAAGACGGAGAAAGATCGAGGGGGAAAGAGAGCAGCACCAGTGAGCGAGCGCCTCTGGGTTCTTCTCATATGTGTTTTTTTTTTTCAAAGCCATCAGTCACAAAGCTCTGCAACACCAGGCAGGGCTTCAAAGTCATGTACGAGAACTAAGAGGTGTTAAACGGGTTTGTTGTAGCTGTCCACTAGTTAAGTATAAACCTTTTTGCTACACAACTTGTTTAGATTGACTTAAAGCGTCATAATTCCACAGTATTTACAACCTCACGTCACATTGTGTCAATTACAGCCAGAATAACGTCTCACTTTGTCCAGAGTAACTGTGAAAAGCTCCTGTTTCCTGTCTGCTTTAAAGGTATAAACCGTAGACCAAACCGTATTGTATTATACATGAGTTGAGATCTAAAAAGAACTGGCAAAGCAGGCAAACTTCATCGTATTTGTCCCAAGTGTAAAAAACAAGCAAAGTGAATTATTTCATGCTGCGCTGTTCAGTTGGCCATGTCTAATTGAATCTATTTTGTGGACAACATTGTCATCTTTGTGTGCTCGGGATTTTATTAATTCAGTATTATTTTTTTTCCATTAGCGCTAATGTTGTTGAATAGTTCATGAGCTCGCTGGAAAATATGCCGTTTCCGAGCCAACACTGTCTTATGCACGGAAAGAATGAAATGATGAAGCTTGTCTTTTACCTTTCACGTCAGAAGATTCAAAGGGAATGGCATAGGATATTTGATATGCAGGGCTCACAGTGTACTGCGGAAAATGTCATTTGTTTTTTGAAGCGACTGCTCAGAAAAGAAACCCACATTGTGTATTCTCATTTGAGGTGCACTCAGTCAAATGTGTTTTCATCATATTTGTAAAATGTACTGTTTGTAGTCACTCAATAGAGACCGACACCATTAACAGTTTCTTTCACTGTCAGCTATTGTCAAGCCCCAAGTTGTGTTATGAAGTGCAGAACTTTAAATTTGTGTAGTACTAGTACATTTAAATACATTATTGCAAAAAGTATAATTATTTTAGATAATCTATGCTTAAAGATGGAGTGATTTAAATACTGTATTTAAGAGGTTATGTCCAGGGTTGTGTAGATGTTTTTTCACTGTGGGCAAAGGGACAGGCTCAAGTTTTTAAGGCATTAAAGGCTTCATTTTTTTTTTTTTTTATAGATAATTTGACAGCTTGAGTTTAATTACACATATTTCCTCATGTTGGTTGTAATTTGGTAACATAAAGAAGAAGGGCAGCGTGATTAAAAAAATAAAATAAAATAAGCTAATTGCATTTTTTCTGATAAGTGGTAGCGATTGCCCTTAAGTTTGCAATATATGTTTGAAAAGCATAATTCTGTTCAAAGTGCACATTGTAAACACCTCCAGGAGCATCAATGTTGGAGAGAAGCTGAAATATGAAGCGATGTTTGTAGAGGTCTAAACTACAGTTACAACAGGTGCTTCTACATAAAAGAGAGATGTCTTTCCACATTCTGTGAAATAAAATAATTGTAGCCATGGGGATTTGATAATTGCACCAAGTCAAATTGTGATTCTGATCCAGTGGCTTGCAAAAGTATTTGTGCTCCTGGAACGTTTCCACAAACCTAAATACATTGTACTGGTCTCTTTTGTGAAAGAGCAACACAAAGTGGTACACAATTGTGAAGTGGAAGGAAACTTGTACGTGATTTACAGATTGATAGATAAATAAAAATAAAAAAGTGCAGCTTGCAAAAGTATTCAGCCTCTTTTCCAGTACAACCAGTTGGTGTCAGAAGTTTCCTGATGATTGCTGAAAGATTGAATGATGACCTAATGATAAGAGTCCACTGGTGTGCAATCTAATCTCAGAATAAATGCTTCTGTTCTGTGAAGGCCACAGAAGTTTGTGAAGGAAAAGTTGGGGAGCAAACAAGCCAGCGCTACAATGGAACGGTTTCAATAAAACACATTCATGTGTCCAGTCAAAGTCCAAGCCCAAAATTCAATCAAATCTGTGACAAGATCTGAAAGCTTCTGTTCCCAAATGCTATTCATCAAATCTGCCTGAACATGAGCCGTGTGAAAAGCTGGTGGAGACAAACCTCAAAATATTTGCAGGTGTAATTGCAGACAAAGGCAGTTGCACACAATATTGACTCAGGGAGGCTGAATACCTAAGCACGCTGCACTTTTCGGTTGTTAATTTATTTATTTTCATCTGGAAATCATGTATACTTTTCTTTTCACTTCACAATGATGTTGCTCTTCCACAAAAAAATACCAATAAAATGTCAAGTTAAAGTTGAAGAAAGCCACTGTATACTGTGTCCAATTAACTTTCTAAAGCCTTTTCCAAATATAATATGTGTGCACAATATATAAATGCATAATGGGAAGGTTAGAAGGTGTTAAAAGACAACAATTATACATATGACTTTTCCTTTGAGGCAGACAATATGTTAAGAAGATGCATAAGTAGACGCACTTGAGTGTTGTCATCTCCGTGAGCGATGGCTGTGTGGCCTTCAGGTAGCTGGCCCGTCGTGCCTGGACTTTGGGAGAGGGTTTGGGGCTGCAGTCCGAGTCTCCACTGTCCTCTTCTGCCATGGCTTTAATGTAACTGCCGCTGCGCATCCTCCGACATGGAATCTCATCATCTTTTCCCAGAGGAGCGAATCCACCCCAGTCATCTTGAGGCACCTGTTTACGAAAAAAATAGGTTTAAAAATTATCGAAATAAAAGTAACATTTCGGCACAGGCAAAGAAAAAACATAGTGCTACCATGAGGTTATAACTGCAGAAGGCTTCTTGAAATCCTTGCAGAATATCAATTGAAAGCATTTAATTGTTTCGACAAAAAGCATTGCAGCAGTCTGGGCCCTGTCTGCTTCTCCCGACTTTTCACACTCGCTAATGAAGGTAAAAATAAAACGCCTCAACCTATCTCCTGGCTCTAATCGAAAAGGAGAGAGAGGGAGACAAAGATAGAACCAGGAAGAGCCAGGCAAAACAAAGAGGTTTTTGTTGAACCGAACCATAGCGGTCCCATCGTGAGAGGCTGTTAGGGCACCAGCTCCGAGAGAGGAAGGAAATAAGATACAGGCTTTAAAAAAAAAGTGATCGTTCAACAAGCGAGTGCGTAGCTAGGAGACCGACCTGACCTTGATGCTAGGGACAACAGCACTTTAGTCTTGACACGCAGCTGACGTCAAATAAATGTACTAAAAGACGTGAAATCATATCGACCTTGGGCATCTCCAAGACATCTTAACCTGCTTAAAAGAAATGTGTGGTTGTTCCTGTTGACGTCATCGTTACAAAACCAAGTCAGGAGGAAATCCAACATGGCACAAACTTTACTCGCACGTCTACTTGTTTACAGGTTGTTAATATTCACGACCACACAGGGCTTTTCAGGGTGCTAATGCGCCTGTTTTTTACTTGATCAACAGTCTGGCCTGAGCTGCTCTCTGTTGTTCCATTTCCAATAGTAAACATGCTTTTATAGGCCTCCTCGCTGCTTTCTCTACCTTTTTCCTCCTTTTTCTCTTGGGGGGAAATTCTTACAGCTGCGAGGCAAAGGTTTGCATCTAAAACATTTTATTTTTCCAAAAACAGAAAGTGTAAACAGAAGGGTAGGAGCATGGAGCTGGTCTGTGTGATAGTGGCGCTCAGGGCTTTGGGAATGCAGCTTGTTTTCGTCATCTTTTGTCTCTTTGTGATTTCACGGCAGCACACAACCCAGACTCAGTTAATAATGTGACCGCACAGACATTGTACACACTGTATTGATGTTGGGTTGTACAAGTAAATGTGTTAGAATTTGGCGTGCAAGATTAATCAATATCTGAATGATGATCTTAGCAAATTACAAAGGCTGCACTAATTTAAGATTCCCAAACAAATATATTCAATCTCCAAAATGTTCTGAAATGTGATGTCATTTTTCGGGAAGGAGGGCTGGCCGTCTGATTGTCTCCATGGAGATTTTATTGCTTCGCCTGGAATGTTCCACAATAACAAAGCATGTTTTTATGTGACTATAGCAAATAAATACAATATAGACTAGTTTAATACCCTACTGTGGAACATTGAAGGCAAAGAAATGACATCTCCATGGTGACAAGCGGGAGGAAACACAAAGAAAGCTACACTATCAAACGTGAATGCGCATCAAAGTGCTTTAAATTCAATCTTGTTTCTAAAATTGCAAACCAAACCAAGTCAAATGTTGTTGTTTTCCTGTATGCTCATGGTTGACATGAGTGATGACAGATAACAGTATATGCGGGAGCAAAATAATAAACACGAGGGTTAACAGTGAAGGTCACGTATGCCATCATTCATTCAGAGGTGATGATGTAAACAGTGACATGCTTGTTCATACACAAACAAGCAGCACACGACAGCGCTCAGTGACTGCCGATAATGAGAGACAAGAGCGAGGGGCCCGTGCACTTGCCCCCAGCACCACCTGTCTGCTCAGCACGGCACAACACACATGCGGACATCAGAACAAGAGGAGCTGGCGGTAGATGATGCATGATGCTTGACATGCCAAAAAGTGGAATCCCGGGACCTCCTACCTGTAGAAAATGGCAGGTGCGCCCTTGCTCTGCTTTCACTAGAGCCTTATCTAGGTTGACCGAGGCCTTCTGGTAGACCTCTCTGGCCCTGCTCACCGTCAGAGTGGATGACCATGAGCTCTTCTTCACCTGCATTGGACCGTCCAACACCGGGACCAAGGGCAGAGCCGAACCACCCCCTGAGCAGGTCGAACATTTGACGTCGTTGTTGCTCCGCGATGTCTTCAGGGAGTGGGCGCTGATGGTGTTGTAGGACTCCATGAAGTATTGCGACTGGGACTTGTTCGGATGCCTTCCCATGGTCATGACTCCGGAAGGGATGCCCCCGCTGCTGCCTCCGTGGTGATGGTGATAGAGGCACATCTCGCGGTCCAACGTGTCGTCGGAACTCCAGTATCCCGATATTGCCGTCCGCATCTTCGGCTCTGATTTGGAGCGGTCTTTGCTTTTACTCCTCTTGCTGTGCTTGAGAGTTCCGGAAGAAGACGGCGGGTCGTCTGGGCTCGATTTGCTGCCATTCATCTTCCCGCTGCCTCCTCCTCCTGGCCCCAACCCTGGCCCTTCCAGCGAGTGCGACTTTGTGAAGAGCTTCTGGACCGAGTGGACGAGATGGCGGATTCGGCCGGGGCTATCGCTGCGTTGGTGCTCTATGGCTGTTCTCTTGTACTGCAGTGTGTGGTAGCCTTCCCTCCGCATAGGCCCTTGGTGGTCGAACTGCTCCAGAGCGTTCGAACGATTATTATTGGCACCGCCAGCGTTCCCTTTAGTCTGCCCCGTGTAAGCCACCACCGCGTTGCACTCATTTTTAAGCTCGTGGTGCGAGTTGTAGTGTCTGCGCGGGAAGGTGCAGCTGGCCAAGTCCGGGTAGGCCACGCAATCCGCCCCGAAGGAGTTCTTTTGGGAGAAGCAGGAGTGATCGGACGGGTGAGGCTCCGGGGAGGTGACGAAGTAGGAGCGGCGATCTCCATGGCCCAGCGTCATGGAGTCATAGGAGGGGTCGCAGGTCACGGTGTGGTGGTGACTGCGGCTGGTGGACAGACCTTTCATCGTCATCGCGACTGAGGGCTCGAGGTGCACATCCAACAGGAAGTCTGCGCTGGCCCCACGTCAACTCTGCAAACACACAAAGGTATTAGGATAAACAGGCAGAATTATAAATATCTCTTATTTGATACTGTGACAGAATTATAAATATCTCTTATTTGCTTAGATTCAAAGTGTGGCTGCCTTGTCTTCCTTAATTTGAAGTATACACTTTTTGACACTCCTTTAGACTTGAGAGAACTTGCTGATGCTGATGAGCGGAGAACCCTTTCTTCTCTGCCAGTATTTTTGTCCTTCAAAACTTCAAAAAGGCCGTATCTAAATATAGCAACTCAGCATGTGATCTCTGACATCCAACTCTGTCCTCCAGCTATCTCTATCCCTTCTCCATTTGCCTGAGTGGATTTCTGTGAAAAGGTGACGCAGGAAACAAACAAATAACGAAGCTTGGATCAATTTTTTTTTGCTCAAATTAGTGCTATAAAAAGCTAACATTAAGATATGGCAAGATGTGACGGAACACTATGAACTCTTTTCTTTACACAATAGCATCTGTACAAAACGTTTCCTCCATCTTGCAGGGAAGTGGAGGCCGGCAGCTGAACCCACTGACTGGAGGTGCAGCTAATAAGATGATAATAGGAGACCATGCGCTGGAGCAATGCTGTTGCTCGGGAATCCATTAAAGCAATTCTTAATATGCTCGCAAAGGCCAGAGCGGTAAATAAAAGAAGGACAGACAAAACAAGGGAAAATGAGGGAGACTGCAGTGTGGAATGAAATGTCATGTCGGTACAGTACGTATACTCAGGAACGTATGCAGGTCATATAAACATTGTATTTGCATGCATAACTCAGGAGGAAGCTTGTGTAATATTACTGAAGTGGCTATAACACAATGGCAAACTTGAGAATTTATTCATTCAATTACCTTCACACAAAAGATCAAAGCATTCTATGAAATAAAAATGTAAAACAAGCATGGGACAATGACTAGTTTTAAAGAAGATGTGCAAAGGAATTCTCATGTTTCTAACAAAACACATACATACAATGGATATGAATTTCTAACATGATATGAATTGTTAAAGGTTGAATGGATTATTTTTTTAGCATAAATCTAAGTCTTATTTCCTCGTGGCGTGGACAGCCGATTAGTCCTACCACGTATCAATCATAAAACGCACCTACCGCTCACCTGCAGCCGCGAGCGGCTCATCCCACATTTCCGCGTGTCTAAACGCATGGATCTATCATAATATAGTTCCCTCAGTGTACGGGGCAAAATGAAGACGGAGAAAGACAGTTCGAGCTGACGCAGAAGTGGACAGAAATCTACAGGAGACGAGCGATGCGATGCGCTCCGTCGCGCTAATAAACAAACGCACGTGTGTGTTGTATCAGTCCGCACGGGGGAGTGCGCATGCGCACTTCCGCCTGCGTTCTCAAATCGCCGAAAAATCGTCCATACCGCCTTTAAATAATTCATATCATGTAAATAAATATCCAATTTATATAAACTAGATGCTTATCCTGCCGAGTGGCAGTGGCTCAATTTATCAATTGTTCTCTTACAAAACATTGGGGGTTCAGTCGCTTCCACAGGTTTAACACAATTGAGTACAGGAAGTGAATAAATAAAATCATAAAGCATCTTTGAGAACCAAGAAAAAACAACAAATAATACATGCTTTCTTGTTATTATGATAGTAAAATTGTTATCTTCAGTCTTTATTGCAAAAATATATGAACCCTCCCACAACCATAAATTAACTTTCCTGAAAATCTCATAACCAAGATTAAAACTAATTTTGCTTTTTAGATCACACATTTCAGAAAGTACTCAACTCCTTCTGCCTTTAAGTCATCCTGTACATCTCTCACTCTCATCCCCACAGTGTCCACTCCACACAGGCCACTTAAAAGCATCAAGACCACAGGTATTCATGAGCCTGGACAGAGATCCCTTCTGTCCCCAGCTCCAAATGTGACCTAAATAAAGGGCCCTCACGGTGATACTCCCACAGCCGTCTACAGCGCCGCTCTAAAGCCAAACTGCAAAAGTCGGGTCACACGCCACAAATGCATAATGTATGTGACAGAAGGTGTGTCCAGGGTGAGTTGTGAGCGTGCAAGCTTGTAAAGTGGAGTTTGTGCTGCTTCGACTGTTTGTTTGTCAGCGTTTGGCCTCAGAGAGCGGAGAAGTGTGGACTGTAGCGTGTATACGGCCACTGACTATGACCCAGATATGCCACACCAGTCTGTTCTAGGAGCATCACGACCGCTCAAGGCAAGCTTTAGAAACAAAACATGCATCTTGATACTCTGGATACACAAATGGCATATTGCTATTTATGCAGAAATATGCTAAACATTTATACATAACGCAAACCTTAAATGAAAAATGGTGTGTTTTAATGCAGTAATATCACTGTAAAACCAATTACTTTGAATATGTAAGTATACAAAAATATCTGAAGCATTTGTAAGTCCGTAAAAAGTAGCTTAGATAAGTCACAAGAAAAACAAAATAGTGATTAAAACACAAACTTACAATAGAGTTTTGTGATAATCAACATTAGTGGCTGCAAAATGGAGCTACAGTACGTTACATTAATAATTCAGTTAGTGTTGTAAATGTTGCTTTGAAGATATGCTAAATGTTTTCATAATTCATTAAATGCTGAAAAAATATAAAGTGATAATTCTGCACTTTTGTGAGGAATTTTATATTTCACATGACAAGACATTTTACCACATTTCTGTTGAATTGACATTAATTGTCTAAATATCATTATCTACCTATATATAGGTTGTTATATATTGACATATTTATTTTTGTCAATACTGCCCTTCCCCAGTTCAAATCCTATACAAAATAAAGCTGAGGTACCAGACCTTTTCTTGCAAACAAGAACATTTTGTCTTTTCCCCTCAAAGAGAATCTTGTGAAAGCCGGACTTTGGGACAAAAATTAGACTGCATCTAATAATAATGTATTTTATGTCTCGTCAGCCAGAAATTAAGAGCTGAAAGCAGCAAACTGATTGGCTGTGCTTCAGCAAACCGCCCCAGTTTAACTTTACCTTCTGAAAAACCTGTTTTAAAGCTGTGCATGTGAATATTAACAGTGTAGCAAAGGGTTTGTGAGAGCAGCGGACGAGTTACACAGATTTAAAAAAAAGGACTTTAAAAAATGAATACAAATACAACACATAGTCACTTGGAACATCTCCTTGTGGTCGTGATATGATTGTGATTAGAAACACCGTGCTTTCCTCTACATTCTGAAGATGTTTGCCTCACATTCAAAAGCCAAAATGCTTTGAGTGACAGCTTAGAGGTGCAAATGAAGAGGTCTTTGAGTATTGCATAGGAGAATCTCACTGAATCCAACGAAATCCTCTTACTCGTGATTGCAATAATGATGAAATCCACTAGCTATCTAAATATTTGATTGCACAGATATTTGAAGTTTTAATAAATCAAACGGTGAGCCTCATTCTGAGCCAGAAGCGCTGCCAAAAGTATGTGACAAAGGGAATTGTTATAGTGTGAAAAGTGCTTTTAGAGTGGTTTCCGTGGGGATTATGTGGCGAGGGTTTCAGACAGCATCAGGGGCCACACAGCTCTGAGGGATAGGCTAATTTCCCTGTGTTTATTCTGGATTATGTTGAAGTGGCTTTTAGAAATGTCGGCGGAGGCTATAGGAGTCATGCTGCTAAACTGCTCAGTGATGAATGGCTGTTTCGCTTCACTGTCCTGTACGGCAAGAGAGAACAAGGGGAAATCTCTGTGCGTCTGGCTTTAATGGTCCTAAAGTTATATAAACCATTTTTTCTTTTCTTTTAACTTTTAGTCATGTTTTTAAAATTCCTCAACAAAACCATAGACTTTGTTTCATTTCTTTATGCGTTAGGTAATCTCCTTTTCCATAACCAGCTCAAAACCAGACATGGGCGGATCGATTAAAAAATACTGACATTTTGTTACTAATAAGGCACGAAAAAGTATAAAATCTCTTTCAAAAATACTGATTCTTAAAAAGTCTTAAAGTTAATGTTTCTCTATCAAAGAAGCTCAAAAAAGAAAGCCTCGGGTCCAATGGAAAATGATTGAAACTAGAGTTTAAATAAATTTTTTTACAAAACTCTTTGGTGTCAATATCTGATAACTACTGAACGTATTAAGCATTGAAGATGGCTGTTATTTGCCTTATTGGAACTGCTTCCCTCCTCAGTGTGCCAGCAGACAACAGGGGTACTTTGTCTCTTAAAATTAAGACAACGTATCCTCGGCTTCCATTCATTTCCATTATGTTTTTTCATTCTTGTTGTTTTGATGGGCCATTTCAATACACTTTAACATTTTACCTTATTTTACCTCATTGGACCAAATGTACTACTGCTTAGACAAACACCACAGTACGTAATTGGATGTATGCTCCCAGTTCTCCTCAGACAGCTCCTTTGTCACAACCAAACTAATTAGCCTGACTGTCGGGGCTCATGCAGACAAATGGAGAGGCTGTGTGGACTTCAGGATGGAGAGACCCTCGGAACATGTTCTGGGGAGAAATCCTCCAGTGACAGACTCTATTTGATCACGGTAAACAAATAAACAGCAGGGTTAAGGCCTCGCAAACTGCCACTAAACTTTGGTGGCTCGTTAAAAGAACTTCAACATCGACAATGCAGCAAAACCAATCGAGAGAGAGAGAGGTGAGAAAAAGGTAAGGAAAACTGTCAATTTAGCTGAAAGTATCAAACTGAACTAAAATAGCACTTCAACATTTCTTATGACTCTGGTCTTATACTCTACTATATTTGATTTATACAGTATCAAAAAGTGTCGACTCTCATGCAAGAAAAAAATTATAATAATTACAATTTTTCAAATAATTACCATTTTTAATTCAAATGAATTAATACATTTTTCAAATACGCTGTTTATTTTTGCACATACATTTATTTTTAGATAAACTTTCTGCTGGGTTTGAGTGAAAACAATGCCAAGGAAATACTCTTTATCATGAATGGACCATAACATTAACCAAAGGACGCAGTTTTATCTCAATGACAAAGGGATCTCATGACCTCTTGGGCTTTGTCAAAGCACTGGAAGAACAGCTTTTAGGACTACGACAAAGTCTGGAGAATAAAGTCTGGCGGTAATGCAACACTCGGATGCCAACCGCCATAAAACAACAACAACAACAACAACAACAAAAAGACTAGACTAGATGTTTGTGTTCAATCATTTTTAAAGCTTTGATTATAGATCATCCTCGATATTATAATTTTGCATATCTCTAAAATGACAATTGCGATTCTACTTTATTAAGTACTGCTATTGTAACTACACTCTCTCAACCTCCGATAAAATTGCAATAAAATGAATCAATAAAATAGCTGAATCCCATTTGTAAAGAGCAGCAACACAATATTTAGTTTACTTTGACATCTGGTTATATTTACCCAATTATTTCAGACTATACACACTCAGTTATTTTTCTGCCCTGAGGCTTTTTTCTGTTGAAATACTTTGCACTAAGTTATAAAGATTGGAAGCTTCACAACAGGCTTTACAAAGCAATTAAAGTAGCTATGGCTTACTGTATGACACTGTATTCTGTCGGCCTCATTGGAATTCAGACATCTGCGCTTGAACAAACGCCCTGTGTTAAAAATGGGGCCCTAATACAAGCAGTATGCCTTTCTTAAACATGTCATGAATAAAATATGATTCGAAGTGTTGTCAAGTGTAAAAATTACCCTGTCCCTGTCCTCCCTCCATCTCCTCGCGTATAATCTTCAATAAAAGTATCCATAAAAAGGCAAGGAAATTGGACGAGGGCGACATCACTATGGAAACAAATGGATTTTCTGCTTGAAAACAATGTGTTTTCACCTAATGAGAACTCCTATGTACAATGCAGTGGAATCACGGGCAGACGGCACTTCCCGTTTCTCCTGTATTATATCTTTATATGATTGTTGCAGGCCAAAGAACACGGAGCTGGACCACACACGCCTGCTATTGGTCAGCCACGGCAAAACTCTGAGTGACAGGTGGATTTAACCAACTGCAGTGAAGTGCAAGATGACTTTAATTAGCTCTTCATGGTAATATAAAGATACTAAATGTGCATGAAATGGTGTTCTGGCTCCAAACTTATCGTCTGTGCACCCCTAGATCTGATCGTTGGTGTGTGTTTACATGTGATCATCAAAAACACAGGGTGACACGCCAGTTAATTAACATATTTTTAGACTTACTCTTTGTATTTTGAAACTACAGAGAGAAGTCAGATTACTCACACCACATAACAGTTTATATGACATTTCAATAATCTAATACCTCCAGAATTCAGGGATTTTCTTTTATGATGAATGATGTGCTTAGTGCATACTGTTGTTTTATCCTTTTATTTAAGACACTAAACATTTTGGTACCACTTAACAATAACTACAGCCTAATTCGCCTTAATAAAGCATGAATAAAGACACAATCTGAATCATTCTAAATAAACTGCTTGTTCATTGCTTTACTAAGGCTAATAAAAGTTCTCATTTATGTGTTTAAAAATAACAAGAATGTATAGATGCTTTTTTTTAATGGGGAAAGATAATGGCCTCTAAATGTACAAAACATGATGCTCTATTTATTCCAGGTATGGAACAAGTGAGTCATTTTCCACACACGCCAAAACTCTAATTCAATGGCAAATTTACTTCACAGGGGATAAAAATACATGGTTGCTAAATGTGTATTCAATCAGTATTCCTATTAAAATGGGTCCCAGGTATTTTCTCTGTGTTATTCTGGGCTTGCAAACCAACTCATAATACAGCAGGTAAGAGCACCGGTGGCGTTTGGATGTGAAGATACACTGAATAACAAGCTTCCCGTCTACGCCTGTTCCCTTAAGAAGTGTGAAATCTGGGGCGAATAATCCGAGCGTATGCAGAGCAGCGTAATATGGCGAGGCTGATAACTACATCACACTCCATAGAGACAGCCTGTTGTGACTCTCTCTGCCTTTGCTCCACACAGCGCCTTCCATTAAAAGCAGTGGCATATGACACACATAAACAACAAATGCTGCCTTTTTGCATCGGGACTATATCTTTAAATATTGTAGGATATCTTATGAAAGGAAATGTGTTTTTATGTATGTATTTATTCGATCTACACAGCTCATTCTTTCACCCTCACTCATACATTTTCACTCATCCGCTGCACTTAAGTCTGGAGGCGAACGTCGTTACCTCAGAGATGCACTTTATTTCAGTGGGTAATGAATTCCACAGATTACTGCTCGTACAGGAGATGGTTGATTGTCCAAAAGACGTCCTTTTTTCAGTTATGGTTTGAGGAGCCTCTTGTCTCTCGGCTAATTGATAGGTTTGAAACATAATTTTAGAAAACACAAGCTACTGAGGCTTTCAAAACTTGCTAAATTATCATTCTTAAGGATGTGGCAGTGATGAAAGCGGATAGGTTTTCCATCCATAATTGTGATCGCCTGGTTGTAAAGTAAACTGCCTGGGCCCGTGCTGTCATGCAGTATGAAATATGAGAGAAGATCATAGCGAGCATGTTCTTGTATGCACTAAGAAAAGCCTCTGAGGTGGGAAAGAGGGTGTTAGCGATTAGGGCTGTGACGTTATGCAAATCTTGAGGTAGATATTATCATGATACTCCGTACAATATTTATAGCGATATAGAAGATATGGAAGAACAATTTTACATATGCTAATTTTTCCTTTTAAAATGCCGTGACAAGACTTTGGTGTAAATAATTTCTGTCTAAGAATTAAGTGCAGTAATTGCTTCGTGTGGTTTGCAATGAAAAGGAGCAAAGGAGCATGGTCTAAGTAGTTCCCTTTGTTTTTTTTAGCTCTTGCTGCAACAAATATGCTTTTAAGCAAAGACGCTTATAATTTGATATTATTGTGACACTTTTAGCCACACAATATCACAGTATCTTGGTTATTGTTAAACCCTAGTAGAAATATAGTAGTAAAAAGAACAGCAGTGTAGTAGCAGTGGAGCTGAATGATTGGGAAACGCACCAGAGTTCTCTTAAATCGGCTTAAAACTATGAACGTACCCAAAGTATACCTTAATATCTGTAGTCATGCATCCCCCATGTCAGTACTCCTGACCATTAACCAAACTGAAACTCTTGAGAACACACCGCAGACGTGTCACTGGTAACACCGAGCTCCTGACAACTTGCAGCCAACAGGATTTTGACTCCACCATCACATTTACCAAATATAAGGGTTGCTTCAAGGCGAGCATCATATACTATTCAAATTACTCTGCATAGTTTGAACCTCAGAATGGATGAGTAGAACTTTAAAGTATAGAATGTTCAAAAGCAACGTTCTATCCTACTTCCTGTCTATTTTAGTTGTTTCAATTAAGAAGACTGGCACCTCCTCAATGAGATTCCCCCTCATGAATTCATAATCGCACATCCTCAAGAATTACCAAATGATATTCCCCGTATAAAGTCTTCACATTACTGAGACACTACATACTCCCGCTGCTACAATATTATGGAGATGTAATTATAGTCACATGCCGCTGTCGGAGAAGGTTAGTGTCACAGCGGGCCAAAGGCTGTAGGAGTCAGGTGATTTCATGCGACTCATCCACAGTTAATGATGTGTCAAACAAGAGCGCTGACCCCAACCCCACATCCATATTAAGTCTTCACGTTTGGAATCAAATATGACAACAACGAGGCACTAAGATTAGTAGTTGTTGGAATTATAGTTGTTGTAGTAGTTGCTGTTGCTGGTACCTGAAGTAGTAAAAAGCAGAAGCAGTTTTGTACAAGCAAGTACAAGCAAATGTACTAATACAATACAAATTTGGACAAAATGTTAAATTAAAAAGTCTCAAGAAAATATAAATGGAAACATCCTAAATCTGTTCTTGGTAAAAGCTATCTTTTGTATATTTTACAAAGTATTGGGTTTTAAAGGTGTACTGTGTAACTTTCCAGGTCAAGGGTCTTCCAGCTTCTCTCCACGGAGATATTATTGCTTAGCCTGAAATGTTCCACAGTGCGGCATTAAACTTATCTATCTCCATGAAGACACCAGGGTAAATCACAGGTCAGATCTGTGTAAGAATGCATGTGTTTCAAGGTATTTTGTTGTTGTTGTTGTTGTTGTTGTTGTTGTTGTTGTTGTTGTTGTTGTTGTTGTTACTACATAGTGCACCTTTAAATATTCAATTTGGTTATGACTGATTTCATGTTTTTGATTCTGGCAAAACGAGTGCATTTTTGGTGGACCCATAAATGGTGGATGACCAACTGAAGCCTTTTGATGGGATTAAATAGACTCAATCTCTAATACCAGCCTATCTGCTTAACTTCCTGGGTCAAGGGTCGTACGCGTGCATGCAGGAGGAGGAATTTTGGTTGAAAAAACAGCGGCAGATTTGTTCCCCTCCTTCGCTGTGGGAGGCCTGTCACATTGCGGACACATCAGCAGATGGTTGACAAATCTACGAGTTGGAACCGACTGCGCAGGACGAGAGGGGGGTCTGACCCACTGTCTCTTCACATAAGTGCTGCTGCATTTAGGCCTACTTCATATCTGCCACAACACACACACGAACACACACACACACACACACACACACACATACACACACATACACACACACACACACACACACACGCTGGGCTCATGTGTGTTGCGGGGATCTTACAACGTAACCCTTAAAGCATTATGCAAAATGTACTTATAATCCTCTGTGAACATTGTCTGCATGTACAAAAATACATAAGTTTCATGTTGTTTGGGTAGATTACATTCCTTTCTTGTAGACTCACCCTAACCTTAACCATAATTACTTGGTTAAGTTTAATTTAAGGGGGAAATATAATGCTAAATCCCATTTAATGAGCTTGTAACCTTGTGACAATGGTGTTTCCTCATCTTACTCTAACAAGGTTTATTTGGTTGATTCAAGCAGTTAATCCTGCACTTTCCTGAAACGGAGGCTTGAGCGCTCAGAAAATTCCTGTTTTTATCTACCCCCTACTCCCGCCCACATTGAAAGATTAATACTCTGAGTCACACATGTTGGATTAAAACATGTCACATAGCTACTTTAATTATTTTATTATTTTTTAAGTCATCTGCTTTTTACAGTTCTGCTGCTTTGAACAGGAAGTCAATTGACCTTTTTCTGTTACTAAGCTGTTTTAGATCAATATTGTGGTGTACAATTAATTTATATTTAACTATAACCTGATTCCTTTAAACTTTAACCCATAACATTAAATTGCTTAAGTTGCTGATGTATTACTCGATTGATGATTGATTTATGTCATGGGGAGATGATTTTTGTGCCTCACGGAGCATTTCCGGGTGCAGTCCGGGTGTTGTAGCGGTGTTGTAGCGGTGTTGTAGCGGTGTTGGAGCGGTATTGTAGCGGTGTTGGAGCGGTGTTGGAGCGGTGTTGGAGCGGTGTTGGAGCGGTGTTGGAGCAGTGTTGGGTGGAGATGGAGTGGTGTTGGAGCGGTGTTGGAGCGGTGTTGGAGCGGTGTTGGAGCAGTGTTGGGTGGAGATGGAGTGGTGTTGGAGCGGTGTTGGAGCGGTGTTGGAGCGGTGTTGGAGCGGTGTTGGGTGGAGATGGAGTGGTGTTGGAGCGGTGTTGGAGCGGTGTTGGAGCGGTGTTGGAGCGGTGTTGGGTGGAGATGGAGTGGTGTTGGAGCGGTGTTGGAGCGGTGTTGGAGCGGTGTTGGAGCAGTGTTGGGTGGAGATGGAGTGGTGTTGGAGCGGTGTTGGAGCGGTGTTGGAGCGGTGTTGGAGCGGTGTTGGAGCGGTGTTGGGTGGAGATGGAGTGGTGTTGGAGCGGTGTTGGAGCGGTGTTGGAGCGGTGTTGTGTGGAGATGGAGTGGTGTTGGAGCGGTGTTGGGTGGAGATGGAGTGGTGTTGGAGCGGTGTTGGAGTGGTATTGGAGCGGTGTTGGAGCGGTGTTGGAGCGGTGTTGGAGCGGTGTTGGAGCGGTGTTGGAGCGGTATTGGAGCGGTGTTGGAGCGGTGTCGGAGCGGTGTTGGGTGGAGATGGAGTGGTGTTGGAGCGGTGTTGGAGCGTGTCGGAGCGGTGTCGCCGCGGTGTGGGAGCGGTGTTGGAGCGGGTTTGGAGCGGTGTGGTGTTGGAGCAGTGTTGGAGCGGTATTGGAGCGTGTCGGAGCGGTGTCGCCGTGGTGTGGGAGCGGTGTTGGAGCGGGTTTGGAGCGGTGTGGTGTTGGAGCAGTGTTGGAGAGGTATTGGAGCGGTGTTGGAGCGGTGTCGGAGCGGTGTCGCCGCGGTGTGGGAGCGGGTTTGGAGCGGTGTGGTGTTGGAGCAGTGTTGGAGCGGTGTTGGAGCGGTGTTGGAGCGGTGTCGGAGCGGTGTCGCCGCGGTGTGGGAGCAGTGTTGGAGCGGTATTGGAGCGGTGTTGGAGCGGTGTCGGAGCGGTGTCGCCGCGGTGTGGGAGCGGTGTTGGAGCAGTGTTGGAGCGGTATTGGAGCGGTGTTGGAGCGGTGTCGGAGCGGTGTCGCCGCGGTGTGGGAGCGGTGTTGGAGCAGTGTTGGAGCGGTATTGGAGCGGTGTTGGAGCGGTGTCGCCGCGGTGTCGCCGCTGGGTCGCTGCGGCGTGGGAGTGGTGTTGGAGCGGGTTTGGAGCGGTGTGGTGTTGGAGCAGTGTTGGAGTGGTTTTGGAGCGTGTTAGAGCAGTGTTGGAGCAGTGTTGGAGCGGGTTTGGAGCGGTGTGGTGTTGGAGCAGTGTTGGAGCGGTGTTGGAGCAGTGTTGGAGCAGTGTTGGACCGGTGTTGGAGCGGTGTTGGAGCGGTGTTGGAGCGGTGTTGGAGCGGTGTTGGAGCGGTGTCGGAGCAGTGTGGTGTTGGAGCAGTGTTGGAGCGGTATTGGAGCAGTTTGGTGTTGGAGCGGTGTTGGAGCGGTGTTGGAGTGGTATTGGAGCGGTGTTGGAGCGGTATTGGAGGGGTGTTGGAGCGGTGTCGGAGTGGTGTCGGAGCAGTGTTGGAGCGGTGTTGGAGCGGTATTGGAGGGGTGTTGGAGCGGTGTTGGAGCGGTGTTGGAGCGGTATTGGAGCGGTGTTGGAGCGGTATTGGAGCGGTGTTGGAGCGGTGTCGGAGCGGTGTTGGGTGGAGATGGAGTGGTGTTGGAGCGGTGTTGGAGCGGTGTCGGAGCGGTGTCGCAGCGGTGTGGGAGCGGTGTTGGAGCGGGTTTGGAGCGGTGTGGTGTTGGAGCAGTGTTGGAGCGGTATTGGAGCGGTGTCGGAGCGGTGTCGCCGTGGTGTGGGAGCGGTGTTGGAGCGGGTTTGGAGCGGTGTGGTGTTGGAGCAGTGTTGGAGCGGTATTGGAGCGGTGTTGGAGCGGTGTCGGAGCGGTGTCGCCGCGGTGTGGGAGCGGTGTTGGAGCGGGTTTGGAGCGGTGTGGTGTTGGAGCAGTGTTGGAGCGGTATTGGAGCGGTGTTGGAGCGGTGTCGGAGCGGTGTCGCCGCGGTGTGGGAGCAGTGTTGGAGCGGTATTGGAGCGGTGTTGGAGCGGTGTCGGAGCGGTGTCGCCGCGGTGTGGGAGCGGTGTTGGAGCAGTGTTGGAGCGGTATTGGAGCGGTGTTGGAGCGGTGTCGGAGCGGTGTCGCCGCGGTGTGGGAACGGTGTTGGAGCAGTGTTGGAGCGGTATTGGAGCGGTGTTGGAGTGGTGTCGCCGCGGTGTCGCCGCTGGGTCGCTGCGGCGTGGGAGTGGTGTTGGAGCGGGTTTGGAGCGGTGTGGTGTTGGAGCAGTGTTGGAGTGGTTTTGGAGCGTGTTAGAGCAGTGTTGGAGCAGTGTTGGAGCGGGTTTGGAGCGGTGTGGTGTTGGAGCAGTGTTGGAGCGGTGTTGGAGCAGTGTTGGAGCAGTGTTGGACCGGTGTTGGAGCGCTGTTGGAGCGGTGTTGGAGCGGTGTTGGAGCGGTGTTGGAGCGGTGTCGGAGCAGTGTGGTGTTGGAGCAGTGTTGGAGCGGTATTGGAGCAGTTTGGTGTTGGAGCGGTGTTGGAGCGGTGTTGGAGTGGTATTGGAGCGGTGTTGGAGCGGTATTGGAGGGGTGTTGGAGCGGTGTTGGAGCGGTATTGGAGGGGTGTTGGAGCGGTGTCGGAGTGGTGTCGGAGCAGTGTTGGAGCGGTGTTGGAGCGGTATTGGAGGGGTGTTGGAGCGGTGTCGGAGCGGTGTTGGAGCAGTGTTGGAGCGGTGTTGGAGCGGTATTGGAGGGGTATTGGAGCGGTGTCGGAGCGGTGTCGGAGCAGTGTTGGAGCGGTGTTGGAGCGGTATTGGAGGGGTGTTGGAGCGGTGTCGGAGCGGTGTCGGAGCAGTGTTGGAGCAGTGTTGGAGCGGTATTGGAGCGGTGTTGGAGCGGTGTCGGAGCGGTGTCGCCGCGGTGTGGGAGCGGTGTTGGAGCGGGTTTGGAGCGGTGTGGTGTTGGAGCAGTGTTGGAGCGGTATTGGAGCGGTGTTGGAGCGGTGTCGGAGCGGTGTCGCCGCGGTGTGGGAGCAGTGTTGGAGCGGTATTGGAGCGGTGTTGGAGCGGTGTCGGAGCGGTGTCGCCGCGGTGTGGGAGCGGTGTTGGAGCAGTGTTGGAGCGGTATTGGAGCGGTGTTGGAGCGGTGTCGGAGCGGTGTCGCCGCGGTGTGGGAGCAGTGTTGGAGCGGTATTGGAGCGGTGTTGGAGCGGTGTCGGAGCGGTGTCGCCGCGGTGTGGGAGCGGTGTTGGAGCAGTGTTGGAGCGGTATTGGAGCGGTGTTGGAGCGGTGTCGGAGCGGTGTCGCCGCGGTGTGGGAGCGGTGTTGGAGCAGTGTTGGAGCGGTATTGGAGCGGTGTTGGAGCGGTGTCGCCGCGGTGTCGCCGCTGGGTCGCTGCGGCGTGGGAGTGGTGTTGGAGCGGGTTTGGAGCGGTGTGGTGTTGGAGCAGTGTTGGAGTGGTTTTGGAGCGTGTTAGAGCAGTGTTGGAGCAGTGTTGGAGCGGGTTTGGAGCGGTGTGGTGTTGGAGCAGTGTTGGAGCGGTGTTGGAGCAGTGTTGGAGCAGTGTTGGACCGGTGTTGGAGCGGTGTTGGAGCGGTGTTGGAGCGGTGTTGGAGCGGTGTTGGAGCGGTGTCGGAGCAGTGTGGTGTTGGAGCAGTGTTGGAGCGGTATTGGAGCAGTTTGGTGTTGGAGCGGTGTTGGAGCGGTGTTGGAGTGGTATTGGAGCGGTGTTGGAGCGGTATTGGAGGGGTGTTGGAGCGGTGTTGGAGCGGTATTGGAGGGGTGTTGGAGCGGTGTCGGAGTGGTGTCGGAGCAGTGTTGGAGCGGTGTTGGAGCGGTATTGGAGGGGTGTTGGAGCGGTGTCGGAGCGGTGTTGGAGCAGTGTTGGAGCGGTGTTGGAGCGGTATTGGAGGGGTATTGGAGCGGTGTCGGAGCGGTGTCGGAGCAGTGTTGGAGCGGTGTTGGAGCGGTATTGGAGGGGTGTTGGAGCGGTGTCGGAGCGGTGTCGGAGCAGTGTTGGAGCGGTGTTGGAGCGGTATTGGAGGGGTGTTGGAGCGGTGTCGGAGCGGTGTCGGAGCAGTGTTGGAGCGGTGTTGGAGCGGTGTCGGAGCAGTGTTGGAGCGGTGTTGGAGAGGTGTTGGAGGGGTGTTGGAGCGGTGTCGGAGCGGTGTCGGAGCAGTGTTGGAGCGGTGTTGGAGCGGTATTGGAGGGGTGTTGGAGCGGTGTCGGAGCGGTGTCGGAGCAGTGTTGGAGCGGTGTTGGAGCGGTGTCGCCGCGGTGTGGGAGCGGTGTTGGAGCGGGTTTGGAGCGGTGTGGTATTGGAGCGGTGTTGGAGCGGTGTATAGCTCACTTGAAGCCCACAGCTCTGTGGTGCTGTTGCGGTCACAGGCTTTGATCGCACACTCACAAGACCACGTGGTAATAATAACATGGGGAAATGGATTGCGGTGGGCTTCAGCCGCCAGTGAAAATTGATACCAACGGAAAGAAACCACAGCACCACGGCACCTTTGCCAGCACAACCTAACTGAGGTCCTCTCGGATGCTATGGGATGGTTGCACCGCTGGATGTGTGAGCCAGACATAAGAGAGGTCCCCATGAAGTATGAGTGCAGATTCTAGTCCCCACAAAGCGATAACGCCACACACACGCACACACACACACACACACACACACACACACACACACACACTGGTTACAGGCACTAGTCCAGCTCAGGAGAATATGCTGTAGCGCACAGAGCAGGTGTCACATCAGGTAAGAGCTACGCGCTAGCTCCCAGCTACCGCCAAATCACAGGCAGGCGACAGAGAAGGACTGCGCTTCCACTGTCCCAAGGAAATGGAATCAGCAAAGCTTATGTCACCAGAATGGACTCAATTATGTCTCCTGTCAACCAAGGCTTAGCCACTGTCTATCAATGACTCAAGAGGAGGACACTGTTGCACAAGTCTCAACACTGAATATATCAAATTCAATTCAATTAAATTTATATTGTAATGCCCAAAAACACAACAGTGGTTGTCTCAGAGAACGACAGAGAAAAACGGATTAAACAATGTTCATAGGGACTTGGAAATGTCCCAGGGTCCCCTGTCCTTAGACCCTCCTTCTCGGCCAGGAAAAACTACAAAACCTCCTTGGAAAAAAGTAGAAATCTGGAGGAGTTCCACAGTGATGGAGCGATCCGACTCCCTCAGACGGACAGGCGGACGCGAGAGTATTGAATGTATTTACATTTATTTCATATTGACAAAAGTATAATTTTAGGAGACGCAGAGAGTTGTCAACCCTACTGGCCTATCCTTGGGTCCTTGGGTGGTAGGCCAAAGCTGGACTTTACTTTCTGGAAAGTGAGCAAACCTCAACTTTGTCTCCTCATCTGAATTTTGGATGTAATTTCAGGGACATGAACACCTTTTCATGATGGCTGATGTAGTGTTAAATACAGTATGTATATGTATGCACAGTCAAGCGTTGGAATCAGAGACACGGTTTAGCAGTGTGAGGTGATGTGCTGTTCAGTGTCTTAATAAACAACCAAATGAAGCATGAAATGTGCTCCTCACTGAAAAACTTAAATTAGCTACAACTATATCAAGCTCCAGGTACAGAGAGCACCGTGTCCTCTGCTGTTGTTATAATACAACCAGTTACAAATATGTTTTTCTTCAAGTGCAGTTATTTTTAGTGCTTTTAGTGTGTGATGTATTTTTATGTTATGATGTTACTATTTATCCAAGCTTGGAGGATGGCCTGGCACAAGACTATTCTGGATTAGAAGTGGGCCATATTGATCCTGATGTACAGTTTACACAATGCTTGTGATGATCTTCAGACCATATTGTGGAAATCCATCAGAATTGTGCTAAAACATGTGAGTAATTGTTTGTATATCGCGCAAATGTGACTGAACTGCAAAATGAACCACAACAGTGCAGAAATATGACTTAACAGATACAATAGTTTCTTATCTCACAAGATGAAATTGCAGAAATATCATGCACACAAAACATGAACGTGGAAGTTTTCCCCCCCATGCGTGTACATTTGGCTTGGACAAAAAGGAGGTTAAGCGCTGAGTTACCTTTTTGAGATCTGTAATTTTAAAAAGCTGTTTTACAATAACAGCTCAAATATTCCATAAAATAAATCAAAAATTGTTAGCCTGAATTGTAAACGGATCCACAGATTATATTCATTATTTTGTGTAAAAAATCTCATGTCTCATCTTGTTTTATAGGAAATGTGTCTCTCCCTGTGCTTATTTAATTGACTATACTGGTCTGTTTTATTTTTAATCAACTACTTCAAAGTCCTTTTGGTTAGTTTTTATAATGGATTCAAGTTTAGTTTTATTATGAATATGCAACATCTGAATATGAATAATTCAAATTTTGCATTGCTCCAAAACAACCATCATTTATTTCAGTTTGAGCGATAGGCTTGTATTATTTAAGATGTGGGTCAAGGAGACACAATCTAACTCCTCCAAAAAGATGAGCTAAAACATGTGAAATAATCTCGCATAAGTCGTGTTCTCAGCGTGCACCAATAATAGCTCATTAGCATAGAGATGATAAAAGTACTTTAATATTTTGAGTCATTTGTGCATTCATCATTGGGGCATTAATGACCGGCTGTGATTAAAGTGTCTCATTATCTCCAGAGCAAAATGTGTAAACAGGCTTCACAGTTTACCTTTTTGCTAAATCAGTTGCCAATGCACTGGTCTCTAACTTATTTACCAGTACAGTACGAAATGCTTTTTGTACGGATTATTACTGTTAGCGCCAAAATTAGCATACAAGCTAACAACCTTATAATAAACATTTCTTAAATCTAACGTCATTCTGGACAATAGTGCGCTAAAAACATAGCGAGCCACAACAGTTTGATAAGAAAAGATTAGATATTGATAATTATTTCTTGTGATGAATGATGTGCAAATATGTTATACTAATGTAATGAACATAAACAACAACAATAAGTCTGCGTTGTCTATAAATGACAAAATTACATATTTTGCTCTCATATTTAAATGAATGGTGAGGAGTGTTTACATAAGTACCATGCTCTGAATGCAGCTGTTCCTGGAAGGGTCAATAGCACATGAAATACGTACATTTAAACGTGGCAGACTAAGTTGTTGCGTTCACACATTCATAAAACAGGGTGCATAGACACTGATCACAAGGCGGGTGACGTATCTTGGCCATGATTGAACAAAATTGGAAAAGGCAACGGCTGGAGCTGGAATTGTACCTGATTTAGACTACTTTAGATAAAAGCTCTTGCCATTGAACCACTGCCCCATTAGATCTACTGAACCCACGTAAAATACTATGACTAAAATTGGATCTTCATTCTTAGTCAAGAGTACAACAACAGAAAAAGGCAAACCAGAAGTATATTTTCAAATATTTGTCCCTTTTTGTTTGTATCCATGTTGTCATCAGCACTGCCAGTTTCAGCCGTGGCTCCGTTCCCGCTGGCCAAGACTTCCTTCATCTGATTGTCTTTAATTAGACTCATGTTCCCCACCAAATCTCTACAAAAAACACTTCACACAATCATTTATGTCAGAGCGCCCCAAATGTTGTTTTCACTGGATAACATCTATTTTCATGAATTGAAAATGTTCAGTTCTGCAGCGGGAGCTCTGTGCTATCCGTTTATCTTGCTCCGTGCTAAATCCTTGCTTTACACCGCACACTTGCACACGGTGAGTCGGTAAACCACAGTGCGTTTTTCAAAACAGTCTTTGAAGTGGATGACCCAAGCAAGTGCAATGATGTGTTTTAGGAGCTCGACTTTGGTCGCCATAAATCCGGATTCTTGGCACAAGTCAGGAAGTCAGGGTTTAGAGTTGGCCTGTATACGAGCACGGAGCCACAAAAGGGATCCCAGGCCTGATTATACATTAACCGCATGTGGTAATGACCCAGCACTAAACTGTCTGGCAAGATTGAAGAACACTACTTTGGGGTTAGTAATACAGAATAATGCATATGAAATTGGAGATCTTACACCGCTCAGTTTAAACCAGCCCCTTTAGGAGGATTTTCTGTGAATTGGGTAAAGAAACACATATTAAACATGCCAAGGAATTACTTTTTAAGCAAATTTAATCATGTGTATCTTATATATCGCTTTTCAAGATGCTCTAAGTTTCATGCAGTGCTGCCCAGTGGTCGAGTGGTTGGGTCACAGCACATATGCCAGGCTCCAAGTGCAGTCGTGAGTTTGAATCCCGACCCGGTTTACTGCATGTCCTCCCTTCTCTCTCTTTCCCCTTTTCACCCTGTTCTCTCCTGTCGAATAAAGCCTACGGGCGACAAAATCTTTAAAAAAGAAAACGCTTCATGCACTATTCACGTCGCACACTCAGCGGTGTTAAAAAAGAACAAAGTGTTTTTTTTTTCCTTATTAAACGTCTTTATAAGTCTCTGTGCTGGTTAAATATGTATTTACAGGGTGTTTAAAGCGTCCGCCGTCTCCCCCTGCTGTCCTTGGGCAGAAAATCACCCGTGCGACATGACCGGCAACGTTATGTTTTTGTATTCCTAAGTTCAATAAAAAAAGAAATAAAAACATTTTGAATCTGTTCTCTGACAGTGACAATGGAGCTCCAAGGTGAGTTCTTATCGCTTAAGTTACTTAATTCTGCTTTAAATTAAGTCTGTAGCCATAGCTGCCCTGGGGTACACTGATGGAAGTGTGGGGGGCAATCAGTGCCTCCAAGCGGATTATTATTAAAACGTGAGCAGTAACTAAATATTAACCCTTCGGGGTCGACGCCCGCGCCGGCGCGTGTGAAAACATGGTCGGGTTTAGGACCCTGTAGCATGAAAACCAAACAACGTAGGCGGCTGCCGTTGACGTCATACGGAAGTGGGGACCCGTAGCAACATCTGAGTTTTTGTTTTTTTCGAATCCACCAGATAAAACCAAAGTTATGAACGTTTCAATTCCATTAAAAATTTGCGGAAAAATATGCGCTCTTTTCTGCGCGCGTTACATTTCTTATAATAACTTTGTCGTCTTTTGTGATACAACGAAACGGAAAAAAACGTTAGCCTTGTGCTAACCCGGATGTTCAGGACGCACACGAGGAACGTAAACATTAGTCACATGACAATTAGTCAAAGAGGAAGAACGAACGAGAGGAATTATACTGTTTTTGAGTAGTTTTGGAGAGTTTTAGTATTTCATTGTCAGTAATATAGTTGTGAAGCAAAATGAGGGGCACACTTCATGTTGATCAAGTTTAGACCTGGTTTAGACCTGCTTTGGTCCTGGTTTAGTCCTGGTTTAGACCTGGTTTAGTCCTGGTTTAGTCCTGGTTTAGTCCTGGTTTAGACCTGGTTTAGTCCTGGTTTAGACCTGGTTTGGTCCTGGTTTAGTCCTGGTTTAGTCCTGGTTTAGACCTGGTTTAGTCCTGGTTTAGTCCTGGTTTAGACCTGGTTTAGACCTGGTTTAGACCTGGTTTAGTCCTGGGTTAGACCTGGTTTAGTCCTGATTTAGACCTGGTTTAGACCTGGTTTAGTCCTGGTTTAGACCTGGTTTGGTCCTGGTTTAGTCCTGGTTTAGTCCTGGTTTAGTCCTGGTTTAGACCTGGTTTAGTCCTGGTTTAGACCTGGTTTGGTCCTGGTTTAGTCCTGGTTTAGTCCTGGTTTAGACCTGGTTTAGTCCTGGTTTAGTCCTGGTTTAGACCTGGTTTAGACCTGGTTTAGACCTGGTTTAGTCCTGGGTTAGACCTGGTTTAGTCCTGATTTAGACCTGGTTTAGACCTGGGTTGGACCTGGTTTAGACCTGGTTTAGACCTGGTTTAGAGTTCCTTCTGAACATCACTCACATGGAAGTACAAGGTCTGTGATGTGGCTCTCTGTGTCATTTTGGACTGAAACTGTTTTGAGAAGTTGCACAAATAGAAAAACGCCTGAGGATTTACCTACTTTTTATTGTAAATAGTGGTTTATTGCTTGTATATATCACAAAAATACTTTTATATGTTCATATTCGCACCTTGTGGTTCAGTTTGAACCTTTTTAAACGCTTGGTTGAGCATGTTTGAGGGTTTCACAATGAAAAAAACATAATTTTTCTAGACGGACTTTGTGTTTTCTGTGTGTGTTTAGGTCCAGTGTGTTGAAATAGTATGTCAAAGTGAAAAACTAACTAACTCATCATATAGGTGAGGTTGTGCTGAAAAAAAAGATACCCAACATTGGTCTGGTAACCATTTCTTAATGTAGTATATCAGGGCAAAATTGAAGGTACCCAAAAACGGCCCAAAAAGCTCCGGACCCCGAAGGGTTAATACATAAATGGTCTGATGGTTGTCAAAGTTCTGGATCGTTCTATCTTATTGTTCTCTGTTGGCCTCTCCGTTACAGCTGTTAACCTGTTAGCCTCATATGATTTGTTCTAACCTATTGTTCTCTGACATTCGGGGATAGAACAATTGGATAATATAATATATACTAGAACTATACTATAATATATATATACTATAATAGCATAGAACGAACCATTATGAGGCTGACAGGTAAACAGCAGAAGAGAACAACAGAGAACAATAGGGTAGAACGACCAAAAAGAGTCTAGCATGTAAACAGCTGCGAGGTAGAGAACAACAGAGAACAATAGAGCACAGAAAAGCCCATTAACAACTGCAGAGAAATTATAGGGTATAACTTATTTTTAGGGCATGACTAATGTAGCTCAGGACAATATAAATTCTGGCTCCTCAAAGCAGTACCTTCAGAGTGAAAATGACATCCAGATGGCAGTTGAAACATCTCAATTTAAAAAAAGTGTCCGGATGACTACCTTTGAAACTTTTTCTACTATTACAGAAGCACTCAAAGACGTCACAAAGCTATAGTTAAATTCACACTTGATATTACACAGACTTTTGACCCTGTTGCCTCCAGCTCCATCTCCTGCGTCAGCACTTATCACAGCGGGCGCACAGGGGAGTGTGATCCCCGTTCTGTGTCATGTTCTCAACTGTCCACCTTCTCAGCCCCTTTTGTCTCTAGAATTCTGGGAACTTGGCTTGACATCACTCTGTCGCTGCCCGCCTGTCACCCGGCTGACAAATGTGCAATAAAAGTACAACACATTGTTGTCACTGACACACAGGAGGCCAATATCAAAAGGTCAAAGGTGAACTGTGAATGTTAGAGATCTCTTGTTTTCTAACCCAGAGAAAAAGAGTTAAACTGTTTGCCAACAAAATTCATTTCCAAGGTGACAATTCTTCATGTGCATTAAATGTAGACTATAAAACCTTTCATTGTGGGCCCTTCACATTTGCCTATACTGTCTGGGCCATATGCGGGGTCTGGGGCCGGACCCCCACCAGACAAATTAGTTGTTAGCTGTTAGCTTAAAAAGTAAAGGTTTCTATTCCAGAAATTTCTCTCAGCACAAGATCCTACAATGTAAAAGCACTTACACATAGGTCATAGCTCACAAATATATACTACTACATTTACATTATACTATGTGGAGACAAAACACATTTTAGTCCATTAAAGGTAATTTACCAGGTCAAAATAAACACTGGGGTCAATGTTACAGCTGGATTTGGGGATAACTGAGGAGAAATACATGTTTTTTTGTTGAAAAGAAATACTACCACAGTTAAAATAATGTGATCTACAACATTTTAACTATAAGAGTAATTAGTTCAGATTAGCTTCACAGAATTGTAAAATATGAACTACAAGAGAGGTGTCTAAAATATAAATCTTAAAATATTATCAAAAACATGAGCTCAATTGGATGAAGGAGTGTTTTTTTACAAGAGAAAAGCATCCCAAGGCATGATGGGATTTGAAAATTAAAATCCTTTATTACAGCTATTGACACAGGATATGCACCACGAGTTAACGTTTGTCTTTGTTTTGTTGCTTTTCCCTTCTGGGTTCAGCACAGCAATCATGTCTGTCCCATCAACAGCAATTTGCACGTTGAGAACACAAGAGTAGACGTCTCTTAAGAAATGAATGTGAAAAAAAATCTCTTTGTTAATTTGTAAAAGCTGTTTTTGAAAGTTGAAAATTCTATGTCTTGTCAACGTCAACAATCCACAAACTTTCTTACCTTTCTTATTGTCGCATCTTGGACATAGTTTTCCTCCTGGGCTTAATTCCACAGAGCTGGTCTGTCATGCGTGCACATTTCTCCCCCTGAAAAACAAATCAAAAGAGAGATTGTGGTTGATAAGTCCTCACAACTTTTCTAGGAGAGCTCCATCACTGGTCCAAGAGCCATGTGGTCCCACCGTGAGGCTGGCTCCCTTAGGTGCAATCACTGGTGACAGGCAGAGAAGTGGCACACACACACTCACACACACACAAACACACACAAACACACACACACTCACACACACACACACACACTCTCACACACACTCACACACACACACACACACTCACACACACACACACACACACACACACAAAGACACACACACACACACACACACACTAGACATAGAATATTGAAGTCTTAGTGCAGATGCAGGTGTCTCGCTTCAGCATTGAGACTTTACTGATCCCTTGAAGCTAAACTGAGTGGCAGCGTTCAGAGAATAGTCTGTAATGTCTATGTCTCTGGGATGACCCTGCGACGAGTTGGCCACTGTCCAGGCAGTACCCCGCCTAAGGCCCGAAGTCACTGAGCTCCAGTCACCCGCGACCCCGAAAGGGAACAAGCGGTAGAAAAAATACTTGGTGTACTTTTGTACCTTACTTAAAGCAATGATTTTCAGCAGTACTTTTACTTTACCAGAGTACTGAACTTAAGTAGGGGACTTTTGTGGTGGTGGCTGGCTTGACTACAACACTAGTTACAGCACCATAAAGCACAATATTATCATGAAAATAGTACTAAATTGTTGTCTTCGTGAAACGTATTTGTACTTTCTGATGCAGTAAAGAACAACATTGTTGTCTCCAAGTCTCACTTGATCTCACTGATCTTGACTTACTAGTCTTACATGCATTCTTAGTCATTGTGACTCAAACAACAGCATGTTGGATTCAGAAATAGCACAAAAGCAGAAGGAGAATGTGTGGAGAATGATTTGCTGTCAGGAAAAGGCAGAAGAGAGAAAAGGTGGAAATTCATTTTCAGCCTATTTGCATTTATTTAAATGTGTGCGTTAATTCCTCGAGGTGTTTCCATGTGGAGTGAAGCCAGACTTTCTCAGGGCAGTGACTCACTCGGATGAAGTGCTTCCCTCAAGAGCATCCTCATCAAGGATTTCAGTTTATATTAACCCGCTTATGCAACATATACACAGCATTGTCAAAATACTGTGTGTTGAGCAGCGTGCGGCCCATGGGCAGATGGTGGTCTGTCCAGAACACCCCGGGCGGGACGTGGGACTGGCACCCGCAAAACAAAACAAGTCAGAGGGAGGGCACCCAGCCTCCAGGGGGAACTTTCACATGACAGGACAGCAAACAATGTATATGTGTGTTTACCCAGGAGAAAGCATTGTCTCTGGTGTGTTTTTATATTCAGCTGGAGCTACACTTTGGTATATTATGTCTTTATTATGTTGTTATGCACAAGGGTGAACAGTACAGCCCTTATGAGAAGAGGTCCATACTGTTTGCAATGAACTTGGTGCTGACTTTTCTTTATGGATTCTATCTTGCTCTATATTTTCCGTGCTTACCTGTTCTACTGTCATTGTGTGTTTATTTTCTGTGAGAGGTAATGATGCCGACACTGTGTTTTAATCTCAGTGTCATATAAGGTGAGCTCTCCAGTGTAAACATGTTGACAAGTGTAGTATAATGTAATACTATCAGGAGATGAAAGTGTCTGGAAATAAACTGCTTTGGAGTCGACGGGGGAAAAGTGGAAACAACTTGAGTAACAGATGAGATTTCCCATCTCTCTGCTGTGTCCTTTCCTCTCCGTCAATCATGCCACCTCTGCAGGGGACAATTTCAATTTCACACTTGGCTGAGGTGCATAACACACAACACTTAAACACATGCGTCCTTCTCAAAATGGATCAACATATGTGTTCATAAACAACCTAAGGAGAAGCGCCAATGAACACCAGCTGCTAATACATTTTGGAATGACTTATAACTCTAGCGCTATACTATGTTATAATGTTTCATCTTAAAGGGGACATATTGTGTAGGATTTAATTGAATGAGATTTTGACCCTCCTCAAAGTTGTATTTTGATTGACACATGCATGTTTGAGTAATCCTGTATTGTCCTACACTTTTATTTTAAGATAAGATAAGATAATCCTTTATTGTCCACACATGGGGAAATTTCATTGTTGCAACGCAGGTAGATACAGAAGAAAAGGACAGATAACTTATAGGAAGTTTAAAAAACACTCTCAATCGAAGAACTCTTATAAACAAAAACTCCTATAGACAAAACCTGTTATTTCCTAATAAGGAATGGAGAGGAACAATAAATAAATAAAAAAAATAATAATAATAATAATAAAAAAAATAATAATAAAAAAAAAAAAAAAAAAAAAAAAAATCCATTACAAAATTACTACATTTTATATATATTTGTGCACTCTCTTCACTAGTAAAAGACAATGTTCAGTCCAAGTCAGCTCGCCTTTAGCTCAGATGACAGTTTTACCTGCTAATTATTACTTAAAATAAAACACCAAAAGGTTTACACACTCAATAATGCCTCAATTAGCCAGATGATGCTCCTTTCTTGATGTTTATATGCATTTCTTGTATTCGATTAAGACTTTGAGGTTTTTCCAACACCATTTCAAGATATACAGATGATGTCAAGGCTTAAATTGTTCTGAAAAGCCAAAATAGAGCACAGTAAACAAAGCTATGTAAGAGATAAGTGTACAATGTATGTCAAAATGAAAAAGCTGCATGAATTATTAACATGTTTATTTTATTACAGCTTTTTTTTTCATCGCCGCAAAATGGCTGCCTTCAAGCGTGCTATAATTTGCATGTTGTTTTGTCAAAATGTACGACATACCAAAGCAAAAACAGTAAGTCGTATCTAATAGCCGCTATATTAACCATATTCACTGAAGTCAATAATTCAGCGTGCCCAAAAAAGGGAACAGATAAAGGGATCTGTCACAAAGAGAAAATGACTGTGGAGTTCAATGCAAAAAGGCTTAGATGAGAAACAGCACCACAGCATAAAAATGAGTGAGGAGAAAGCCAAGATAATACACAGGTGAGAAAAGAAATTATTATTCTGTTAAATTTGTGATGAAGATACAAGCGGCATCAGAGGGGATTTGTTTCTGCATCAACAAGAGTAAGGGGAAGTCATTCTCTAAAATATATAATTGGTTCCTCGACGAGCACATGCACAAGGAATAAGTTGGGTCCGACATCTTTGTCAGCTCTTTGTAAGTACAAACGAACAAAAGTGAAAGCAATGTTCAGCCTCAGAAAGATGTGGCATTATTCAAAACTAAAGACATGATTGTTGTCGGTTGGAAGGACTTTAAAAGGCCGTAAAAGATTAATAATGCAGGTTTGGGCACGCAATCCCAACAAATAATGGGATCAATTTATGTGGAGTTCTATTTTTGATGTGTCTTTCAGAAACAGAACATTTCCCACAGAGAGAGTTGTTGTGTTGCTTTTAATGGCGGTCAAGTGAAAAGGTGCATTTACTGCCACCTACTCTAGTTGTAGGTCTTCAAAGTATGTGTTTTACGCTATACCACATTTAAAAAAGAAAGAAAGAAAAGGGCAAAAGAGAGAGAAAGAGAGAGAAGGAGAGGGAGAAAGAGTTGCGAGAGGCCCTTGCCCAGATTATAACATTACAAAAATCTAGAACGTGAACGCAACCTATTCCGCATTCAAGCTAAAAGGTCCTTAATGAATTACCAATTCAGTCAATTTTAGTAGAAGCGGCGGACCACCATGTCGCCCACTTCCATAACTGATGAATCGTGCAATAACCATGCGGTATAAAAGAAGCAATAATGGATTACTAGCCTATTTTTCTTTAGTTCCTCATTTTCCCAGCATGGAGAGAGGTGTGCCAGGAAAGCAGTCCAGTTTAGCTTTACATATGAATGCATTCTTTAGGCACATATGTTCCATTGTAACCACACCAGTAAAAGGAAGGAAATTAAATTCAAATGTGTGACAAAGCTGAGCACAAATTTATCACACAAGGGGGGAAAAATCCATACGTTTGAGTGACAGCGGGGGGAAATGTCCCTACACTTTCCTGAACCTGCCACGGCACAATGAGTGAAGGGCTAGTGTAGATAAAGAAGGAGGCTGGTGCGACCTCAGGAGGGAGGAGCTGTCGTGTGCAAAGCAGGGGAACATGGGAGATGGCCGTTTAGACCCTGTCCGCGCCTGCTTTGAAGTTTTGGCAGATGAGGATGGGCCGAGGATGAGCCAGTGGCCCCCCACATTAACCCCTCCAGAGCGGAGCCGAGCTTGCTCTGAGTCAGCAGCAGTGGGCCGTCTGTCTGCCTGCTCTATCCATAACGTGCACAGTGGAAGCGCGCGCAGCCATTGTACAGGCCATTATTCAACGCTGCACGGAAGATGATGATGTGATGGTTTATTGGGTTCTCCAAACAGCAGGAGGGCACAGCAGTCCAAACTGGATCTAATGTTTTGGACAAAGATGGAATTAGAGGAGCAAAAAAACAAAAAAACGATTATGTCAGAGAGAGAAATCTTTACTGTGAAAAAAATTGTGGTGGGATCAGAGCTGCGTCTATTTTAGCCCCGGGACAGAGAGGCAAGGCGCTCTTCATTCAGTGCAATTTTGCCATCTAAAAACGTGCAGAATGTCTGAAACACTATTAGGGATGTCACGATGTTCAATTTTAGTATTAGGATAGTTGTGAGAAGCGCCACATAATCTTGAAATGACACCATGACTTAAACTTTCTGGAGGAGGCACATTCACTGTATGATTCCATGGAGAGAAGTTAAATCCATAATTCTGAACATGCTCCATGGAGAGAAATATGTTTTATGTCATACTGTGGAATAGTTATGACCAACATTTCCATGGAAACAAGCAGGACGACCCTCTTTGAGGCCGAGTACGAATCAGGTTTGTGGGATGTAAGCTCGCAGCCAGAATACATGCGTTTATTTTACTCTACTTTTTGGCAAAAAAGTTCAAAACTGAGCCAATTTCTTCTTTTTTTACTGTAATTTAATATGATACAATGTGTTGAACAGCATTTTGAATAATGAAGTAAAGTTAATGTGACAGAGAGGATAGCACTTGGCAAGGCGCTGTATCTTACTGATAACTGGAAACAAAAGATCCCTCTTCTATTAGACGACTACTAGCGGTAGTGTTAGCGGTCACCTCCAGAGTCTCGCTCTAAAAAACCTACAAACCAAGTTAGAAATCTGGGGGTAATAATGGACTCAGACTTGAACTTTAACAGCCACATCAAATCACTGGCTCCTGTGGCTCAGAGAAGAGACTTTAAAGCAGCTCTGCTTGTGTACAAGTCTCTCCATGGCCTAGCACCAAAGTACATCTCAGACATGTTTGTGCCATATGAACCATCTCGGACTATGGACCGGCCTCCTGCTGGTGCCAGAGTCAGGACTAAACATGGACCGGCCTCCTGCTGGTGCCAGAGTCAGGACTAAACACGGACCGGCCTCCTGCTGGTGCCAGAGTCAGGACTAAACATGGACCGGCCTCCTGCTGGTGCCAGAGTCAGGACTAAACATGGACCGGCCTCCTGCTGGTGCCAGAGTCAGGACTAAACATGGACCGGCCTCCTGCTGGTGCCAGAGTAAGGACTAAACATGGACCGGCCTCCTGCTGGTGCCAGAGTCAGGACTAAAAATGGACCGGCCTCCTGCTGGTGCCAGAGTCAGGACTAAACATGGACCGGCCTCCTGCTGGTGCCAGAGTCAGGACTAAACACGGACCGGCCTCCTGCTGGTGCCCAGAGTCAGGACTAAACATGGACCGGCCTCCTGCTGGTGCCAGAGTCAGGACTAAACATGGACCGGCCTCCTGCTGGTGCCAGAGTCAGGACTAAACATGGACCGGCCTCCTGCTGGTGCCAGAGTCAGGACTAAACATGGACCGGCCTCCTGCTGGTGCCACAGTCAGGACTAAACATGGACCGGTCTCCTGCTGGTGCCCAGAGTCAGGACTAAACATGGACCGGCCTCCTGCTGGTGCCCAGAGTCAGGACTAAACATGGACCGGCCTCCTGCTGGTGCCAGAGTCAGGACTAAACATGGACCGGCCTCCTGCTGGTGCCAGAGTCAGGACTAAAAATGGACCGGCCTCCTGCTGGTGCCAGAGTCAGGACTAAACATGGACCGGCCTCCTGCTGGTGCCAGAGTCAGGACTAAACATGGACCGGCCTCCTGCTGGTGCCAGAGTCAGGACTAAACATGGACCGGCCTCCTGCTGGTGCCAGAGTCAGGACTAAACATGGACCGGCCTCCTGCTGGTGCCAGAGTCAGGACTAAACATGGACCGGCCTCCTGCTGGTGCCAGAGTCAGGACTAAACATGGACCGGCCTCCTGCTGGTGCCAGAGTCAGGACTAAACATGGACCGGCCTCCTGCTGGTGCCAGAGTCAGGACTAAACATGGACCGGCCTCCTGCTGGTGCCAGAGTCAGGACTAAACATGGACCGGCCTCCTGCTGGTGCCAGAGTCAGGACTAAACATGGACCGGCCTCCTGCTGGTGCCAGAGTCAGGACTAAACATGGACCGGCCTCCTGCTGGTGCCAGAGTCAGGACTAAACATGGACCGGCCTCCTGCTGGTGCCACAGTCAGGACTAAACATGGGCCGGCCTCCTGCTGGTGCCAGAGTCAGGACTAAACATGGACCGGCCTCCTGCTGGTGCCAGAGTCAGGACTAAACATGGACCGGCCTCCTGCTGGTGCCAGAGTCAGGACTAAACATGGACCGGCCTCCTGCTGGTGCCAGAGTCAGGACTAAACATGGACCGGCCTCCTGCTGGTGCCAGAGTCAGGACTAAACATGGACCGGCCTCCTGCTGGTGCCAGAGTCAGGACTAAACATGGACCGGCCTCCTGCTGGTGCCAGAGTCAGGACTAAACATGGACCGGCCTCCTGCTGGTGCCAGAGTCAGGACTAAACACGGACCGGCCTCCTGCTGGTGCCCAGAGTCAGGACTAAACACGGACCGGCCTCCTGCTGGTGCCAGAGTCAGGACTAAACACGGACCGGCCTCCTGCTGGTGCCAGAGTCAGGACTAAACACGGACCGGCCTCCTGCTGGTGCCAGAGTCAGGACTAAACACGGACCGGCCTCCTGCTGGTGCCAGAGTCAGGACTAAACATGGACCGGTCTCCTGCTGGTGCCCAGAGTCAGGACTAAACATGGACCGGCCTCCTGCTGGTGCCCAGAGTCAGGACTAAACATGGACCGGCCTCCTGCTGGTGCCAGAGTCAGGACTAAACATGGACCGGCCTCCTGCTGGTGCCAGAGTCAGGACTAAAAATGGACCGGCCTCCTGCTGGTGCCAGAGTCAGGACTAAACATGGACCGGCCTCCTGCTGGTGCCAGAGTCAGGACTAAACATGGACCGGCCTCCTGCTGGTGCCAGAGTCAGGACTAAACATGGACCGGCCTCCTGCTGGTGCCAGAGTCAGGACTAAACATGGACCGGCCTCCTGCTGGTGCCAGAGTCAGGACTAAACATGGACCGGCCTCCTGCTGGTGCCAGAGTCAGGACTAAACATGGGCCGGCCTCCTGCTGGTGCCACAGTCAGGACTAAACATGGGCCGGCCTCCTGCTGGTGCCAGAGTCAGGACTAAACATGGACCGGCCTCCTGCTGGTGCCAGAGTCAGGACTAAACATGGACCGGCCTCCTGCTGGTGCCAGAGTCAGGACTAAACATGGACCGGCCTCCTGCTGGTGCCAGAGTCAGGACTAAACATGGACCGGCCTCCTGCTGGTGCCAGAGTCAGGACTAAACATGGACCGGCCTCCTGCTGGTGCCAGAGTCAGGACTAAACATGGACCGGCCTCCTGCTGGTGCCAGAGTCAGGACTAAACATGGACCGGCCTCCTGCTGGTGCCAGAGTCAGGACTAAACATGGACCGGCCTCCTGCTGGTGCCAGAGTCAGGACTAAACATGGACCGGCCTCCTGCTGGTGCCAGAGTCAGGACTAAACATGGGCCGGCCTCCTGCTGGTGCCAGAGTCAGGACTAAACATGGACCGGCCTCCTGCTGGTGCCAGAGTCAGGACTAAACATGGACCGGCCTCCTGCTGGTGCCAGAGTCAGGACTAAACATGGACCGGCCTCCTGCTGGTGCCAGAGTCAGGACTAAACATGGACCGGCCTCCTGCTGGTGCCCAGAGTCAGGACTAAACATGGACCGGCCTCCTGCTGGTGCCAGAGTCAGGACTAAACATGGACCGGCCTCCTGCTGGTGCCAGAGTCAGGACTAAACATGGACCGGCCTCCTGCTGGTGCCAGAGTCAGGACTAAACATGGACCGGCCTCCTGCTGGTGCCAGAGTCAGGACTAAACATGGACCGGCCTCCTGCTGGTGCCACAGTCAGGACTAAACATGGGCCGGCCTCCTGCTGGTGCCAGAGTCAGGACTAAACATGGACCGGCCTCCTGCTGGTGCCAGAGTCAGGACTAAACATGGACCGGCCTCCTGCTGGTGCCAGAGTCAGGACTAAACATGGACCGGCCTCCTGCTGGTGCCAGAGTCAGGACTAAACATGGACCGGCCTCCTGCTGGTGCCAGAGTCAGGACTAAACATGGACCGGCCTCCTGCTGGTGCCAGAGTCAGGACTAAACATGGGGAATCTGCGTTTCAGTTTTATGCAGCTAAAATCTGGAACAGTCTTCCTGAAGAATGAACAATGTTCAAATCTAAGCTAAAAACAGTTTTGTTTAGCTGCGCATATGACTGAAAGGATTTTTTCTTTGCACTCTTCTCTTTTGTTTGTGATTTATTTAAAAAGGAGTTGGACTCCGAAAACACGTTACCCTTGGTGGCTAGGTGTTCTTTATTTAATTTTTCATTTTTAATTTAGTTAATTTGATTGTATTTCTGTTTCTGTAATTTCTTTGTGATTTGAATGCATTTTTCCTGCTGTGAAGCACTTTGAATTGCCTTGTGTATGAAATGTGCTCTACAAATAAACTTACCTTACTAGAAATATTATCTTTGATGAACTGAAAAAACTAGAACTTCTAGTTGGGAGCCCAATAAAAAGGTACTGTACATGTGCATTGGCTGTGCATTGAAATCCTGTTACGTAATGTATTATGTATGTTACCGAGTTGTTTTTTAATGTTTTTGTTTAAAATTGAATAAATAAAATCACTTGGCATTTAGGTTTACTCTTTTGGACGATAGATTGAATTGACTTTACTTCATTTTGTTTTTAATATGAATATTTAGTCAATAATAACTTCTTGTACAGCAGAATTAAACGCAGCTTGGTAGGAACAATATGTTGTTTGAATGTTTTTATCAGGGACATATTCGTTTGAAGAGCCTCAATACAGGGAATAGAGCCTATGCCTCCCCCACTGGCCCTTTGACTACAGGGCCACACACTGGCACAGAGCGGCGAGGTGGGACGCTGTCTTGGGTTACCATAAATAAACTGGGTGTTCACTCCTGTCCCACACAGCAGAATCCACAGAAAATCTGCAGGCCACAGCACTGTAATGCATAATGGATGAGGCAAAAACAACGACAGAATGCCTTTTTTCTGCACAAAACATACACTAATCCTACTCGAAATGCAACCCAAATCTCTGCATGATTAATATCCCAGATTTTTGAAAAGCACAGACTAGTATTACTGTGATCATTTGTTTTTATTCCCAAGAACGAGAAATGGACAATGCAACAAGCGAAAGTCAAGTGAGATTAAATGGTAAGATATTAAAGGCTGAACATAATAGCGGAGGACTTATTTCAAGGGCATATAGACTTTTCATTTGCAATTGAAATGCAGTGCGTGATCCAGAGGTGGAGCAGGCTGACGGCTCCCCACCTGGTTAGTGAGGCCTCCAAAGGGCACACTTAATGAATTCACAGCGCCATAATCACACGACTACACGCTGGTGACAGGCCGGCTTTCATAACACTGGTGTGCAAAAGCAACGTCCGAGTTCAATTTGTAATGGAGTCTCCAACAAAAGACGGCAATTTCTACTAACAATGTCAGAGGAGGTTCATTGTCTGCAAAGAAATATAGAGCCAATATCCAGACTCAAGAAATATGAAAGTCTGATTTGCAACTTCTTCAAAAAAACATTTCCTCCTCTGATCCATAAAACTCTAAATTGTTGAATTTATTTAGGGCCTTTTTTTTCCGCTATTGGCTTTCAAATCACATGAAGCCGGCAGGAGGAAAGTATGGAGAGTTCAGTGCTTTGCCAAAGGGGAAAACTTCAGGAAGGACGGGAATGGCACCATAGAATTCCAAGGCTCTGCTGTCTCATTACCAGTCTAATCCAGGGTGTAATGCTGCCAGATAAATTGCAAACAAATCACAGTTTGAACAGTTACGATAGCAAACGGTAAAGGATGGAAGCTTCTTTAAATACCAAAATATCTCCATTGAGTCCTATTAAAGCTGGAAACCGTTTTTTAAATCTGTGTAACTCAATCTGGCTCTAACAAACCCTGTGCTACATTGTTAATATCCACACTTTGACTTTCAGGTGAGTGTCTTTAAAATGCTTTTTCGTGAAACTGACAACCCAAGTCAGTGGCTAATCAGACCATCATCTTGACTCCCTGGTTGACGAGACATTATTACAACAAGTAGATGCAGACAGCGCACAGCGGTCTCATTTCATCACAAAATGTCAAAATCTTGAGGGAACACATTGGATTTTAAAAAAGTTGGGTAATTATAAAACGTGATAAACCTCTAGTTAAGACTTACAAAAAATATTTTGAGTGCCGTTTGGTGGCTGAGTGAATAGCACATATGCCAGGCTCCATGTGCACCCGGCCCGCAGCCTCGTGAGTTTGTTTCAGGCTTTCCTGAATGTCCTTTCCTTTCTTATCCTCATTTCGCACTACGCAGTCCTGTACAATAAAGCCTAATAGCCAAAAAACAGATGATTTCTCAAATGAGTGTGATTCTTATTAGTTTAGCTGTTCCATTTCAGTCTAATTATAATGTCTTTCAGAAAAACTGCAATCAGCTAATACTCAAAATGGAAAATGGCAGAACATCTTCATCAGAGGTTTGGTGCTGTCAGACCTGTTGGCAAGAAGACCACAGAAAGAGAATAAAACTGTATAAGTGTCTTTGCATTTGCCTTTTTAACTCTGCTGTCAGCTCACATTAGAGAACGATGCAGGATAAATCCTCGAATACACAACAAGAGCAGCCAAAGCAATCAGATGTGAGCCTAACATTTGGCATGGGCTGAGAGGCCTGTGGAGTGAGTGTAGGAGAAGAGTAAAGGAGACATATGGCACATTAGGACCCACTGTGTGAACACTGGACCAGGAGCGCAGCGGAATACCAATGTAATCTCTGCACTGTGGTACTGACAAAATATATGCAATACCCACTTCCACATGAAGTACTTGATTGACGGATGAGTCGGATCTAGTATTTGATCTCAGCGAGTCTCCAGACTGTGAAAAGCACAGGTTCTGGCCCTATCTGGCAATGGGCTATCAGAATATATTCAAGGCTGATTTACACCAACTCCAGCAAGTCTCCGGTTCGATACTCGTGCATCTGCCATAATTCAACCAGGACTAATACATTTAAAGTCTATTTTAGATGGATGCCACAGCGGTATGCCTTTGGTCAAACTAACCATACATAACCAGACAAGAGATAAACACATCTGTTTTTAATGGCACATTATTGTATCAAGACGGACTCTTTAATTTCCTTGTTTCTGGCAGATCAAAAACAAAGTAAGACATCAAAACCAGAGCCAAATTACTGGCCAACTGTATTTGTACATATTCAGCATTTATAGCACAAACTAAAGGCGTGGAATGTATCAGAAAATCTGCATGGCTTTGCTTTTTACCTTCACCTCATGACCTTGACGTGAAGTTTATACAGACTATTCTAAGGCAATAAAAGCATATTTTTGGAGTTCAGATTTTGGAGGAATAAATTTGTGTTAAATGGATTAAATGTCTGTAGTAAAAGGTATATATTTATGTGTTTTTTTATGAGATAAAGTAAAGTGTGCCTTCTGTATGTCCTACATGACACCACACATCACACCACCTCCTAACTTCTTTTATTCTCTTAAATTAGACAAAATCACACATTGGTGAAGGTAAAAAGGTTAATGGATAAGACTGTAAACATACAAAAATGCACATGTAGGTCTATTTCAATCCCCATTTAGGTTCACTTTGGTGGTGACAAACGACTAGAATAGGTTATCCTAACAACCTGCTCTTTTCCTGTCTCGATTGTCACAGCAGCGTGTCCCTGGAGCAGGTCTGGAACACTGAGATTTCAGCTGGAGTGTCTCTTACGGGCTATAATAAGGCCCATCATGTCAATGGGCTGGTGACACACGCTGAATGCCTGTACAAAGAGCACTTTCCACCATGAAACCACAATTTATTATAAACTACCTGTCCATGTTTGCCAACTGCCACCATAAACTTTACAGCAACAGAAAAGAGAGGAGCAGTATTTTGGGACGGCTGCTGTTTCACTCGCAGGGATCAAGAAACACTGCAACAAGTCACAGCTCAAATTGTGATTGTAATTATTACTTAGTTTGGTGGAATAGAACCTGAGGCAAACATTCAGAAGTCAAAACACTGTCAAAAAGTGGCCGTTTGTGAAGAAAACATGAAAATAAAAGTTAAAAATGACAGCTGAGTTTGGTAATCAATTATTACATTTTGCGACATTTATAACAAAAATGCAGGTACAATTTAAATGCAACTAACACCCATGATTTATAGTAAATAATAAACCAGTTTAGTTCTACTTTAAAGGTGCATTATGTAACCTGCCAACTTGTTCTGCAGTGTGTCATTCAATTTCTATCTCCATGGAGACAAAGCAAGTAACACAACCAGACCAAGTTAGGTCAGATCTGTGGAGAGGAAAGCATGTAATCAATTTATCAATTTGGTTAAGACAAAAGAACAACTATAATGTATGAATTAAAGTCAGGCTTTTAATAAAATACTGTGGGACATTCCTGGCACAAAAAAAAAAAAAAAAAAAAAAAAATACTTCAACTGCTGTGAGTAATAAACATGCATAAGTTCAACTGTTCTAACCATTCAGATTCAAGCATTATTAAAATGACAAAGCACCAAAAACACCTTTGTCGTGTTGTCCTGCTTTGAATAAACAAGAAAGCGACACCAAGTGGAGCACACAATGTGGTTAACAAGCACGCACACTTCCTGTAACCCAATACACTAATAACACCGTTTTCCCCTTCTCTGAATAATTACTAGTATTGTCATGTGAAAATCTGTGTTTTGTGTTATTACTGCTGTAACTGCATGTTCAGCTATTATACCGAGCCGTGCTAATAAGCCCTGAATGCTCCTTTGAACGCTTGTAATGGCAAAATCCATAGAAAACGGCTGTAGACATGCTTCCTTATAGCCTGGTAGTTTCCTGTACTAATGCAATAAATCTGAATGTACTGCAGGCTCTGACACAAAACGTTTTATAGTCATTCATGTCACAGCTCTGGTCTATATCTCCTCAGCCGCCTCATTCATAACTGCCTGTCTTATCTGCTCCTTCTGGGTCTAAACCTTATTGGTGATCTTTGCCTTCTCCTCTCTTTTCTTCTCTCCCATGCATAATCGTGTGTGTTTTTTTCCCCCTGTCCTCTGCTTTATTTCCCCAGGAGACAATCGCTCCACATCGCTCTCCGCTCCTCAGTCAGAGGAACAGCGGCCATCTATCACAGGCAAGTGTGCAGCCGGGGGTGATTCTGCGGAGCTGGCACTGCCCTGGTTTTTGCTGTACCAAGGCACTGTAGTAATAATAATGCCAATAAAGGCAATACAGGGGCCTTGAACACACAAAAGAGTACTCTGGTTACACTACGGTTCGTGTCGGATTATAGTCTGATTGCTTAAAAGAACTGGTCAGAAAAAATGCAATAATGAGAGCAAAATGTAGCCATACCGCTAAAATGTTGTAGCACAAAAATGTCATTAATAAGGAAACAACTTGCTTATAATTGCAGTTTGCATATATATTTAAGGGGACTGTGCCTATTTTTGTTCATGTAATAAAATAATATCAGGGACAAAAATGAGACCACTCTGTGCAGTGGATGTAATTATGAAGCACGTATTGTCCGCAAACCAGGAAGTAACGTTACTGCGGCGCAAACTCATCGCAGTGAATGTGTCAAATTGTGATAACATTGATTATTACTCAAATACTGCATACAAATACAAATAAAGCAATCTTATATAAGTACAACAATAAAATAAGGATATGAGAAATTAAGCGTTCACCCAAATTTGGTTATAAATATGGATTAAACTGAATTGTGCAGAACGACGGGGTCTTAATGTTCTCTACGTATGAATTGACTTATTATAAAACTTTAAAAACCTATACTTTAAGAACCTATACTTTATTCTTGACCTATAGTACCTTTTTGTGTTCCGACATTAATACTGGTACTTTATGTATCCAAATGTTTAATGATTCGTTATTCTTAAAGTGTCTATAGCAGATCAACACTGTTCTGCTGCCTCTCCTGGCGCTCCATCAAACACTCTGGAGCTCCCGTGGTCTTTCTTTCACTTTCAAGCAAAGTGCATCAAATCAAAGTAGCCTAATACTTTTCTCCTCTGCTTTCTACTTTTCTCCATATTCTTTGGCATACTTTCCATAACCGAGTTGTAGCAGCCCTGCAATTCTGGTGCTAAGTTAGAGAAAAAGAACAGGCAGCAATTTAACAAATAAATTCTGTTGTGAAAATCAACAAATATCACGTTCAATACACGTCTAAGTATTGCCATATGGTGATATTATCTCATCGTCAGCTATGTATCGTGCATCATCAGGGACCCCGCGATTCCCAGCCGTAGAATCAAAATCGAAATGAAACGTTGTGTACTGATGATAAACATTGATCTGATTCTGAAACGCAGGCGATGCCACAGCGGGAGTCAGGGCTGTGCGACCAGTGGGGGGCTTCATTTTGGCTCTTCACTGGCCTACAATGTGCATGAAACCTTGAAACGTTTGTCATATATTATCCTTACCGAACAGGTCAGTTAGTTACTATAGTGACTGAGAGACAGAGACAGACCGGAGCACAAGGACACGTGCAAATACAGTGGGCTGAGAGACGTGTGCTGTGATTAAGCGCTAACGCAAACGCAAGGCTCCAATCAGGCCAAATCAATTTGCCAATTAAGAAACTGCGCTTCAGCGGCCAGAGCCTAATTTAATTCATGTCCGCTTGTATCTGTGAACGGAATGACTGAGAGTTCATGATTGCGAGCCACATGACAGGACCGACCCAAGAGAAGGTTTACTGTAAAATGGCAAGTTTTAGCATTACTTTATTTCTCCTCTTTGACTCTGTTCGGATCATTTTGCATCGCCAGTATTTTTGTGTTTAATACTTTTCCAGCTTTCTAATATTCCTAGTACTTTTCAAGCAAACTGGAAGCACACGGAACACAAAAAAAATGCAAAACAGCTTAGACTTTTGATGGAATATCACCGCGTACCACTTGTGAGTACAGTTTGTTCCAAAAGTAACTACAGGAAGCTCAGGCTCAAAACGGATGGAATTGAGTGCAAACAATCAGCCGAAGCTTAAGAGAATGAGCATAAAAAATAAAGAAAGGATAAGCTTGTGAATTTAGATTGGCATTTTGTTTTTTTCATCTAGAACTGTAAATATTGGATCATGTTTTCATTCAACACAAGTTTACAATACACGCTCATCATAAAAAAGTACAACAAATTATATTATATCCGAGAAGGAGAAAAGAGAAAAGTGTAAAAAAAACAACTTTATTTATATTTTGATCACATATCTGTTGGGATTGACCGTTTTGTTCTCTCTCTGTGTCTGTAGTTTTTTAGTTTGAAAAGAAAGAATATTAAAAACAGACATATTGAACCATCGCTAATAACATACATCTGTTTAATATGAATCTTACTCTAGTTGTGACTGGTATGCCTCTGATAAGCAGTGACACATTAATGAATGAGTCCGTTGAAAGACAGAAGTGTCAATCCTCTGCTGCAGCCTCTTCAATAATGCACACAGCTACATTATTCACTATCTATGCCCTCATCTCACCACAAGGCATTTAGTGGAAATTAATTGCGGTGGAGCGAGGGCCACCTGGGTTATCCAAGAGGCCGAGGCAAACAAACCATAAAAGGCGTAGTAATATTTGTAGTAGGTGGTGCAGTGGTGTAAACTCAGTAAATGTAAAGTATATAAGTCTATTTAAGAGTAAGAGTCTGTACTTAACTTCAGTGCAGTTTACAGTGGATACTTTTTCTTCATTACTTTTGAAAGCAGCTATCTGTACTTTCCACTCTTTCCACTTTTTGAAATGGACTGAAAAGTAGGCAGTATTTTCCATGTGGTTTGAGCAGTTATTTTAGCATGTTCATGGTGACATCCTGTCTGAAGGTTTTGAGTTCAAAATAGACATAAAAAAGTCTAGAAACATTGAAGAATTGTTAAAATTAGTACTAGTAGTTGTAGTGGTTGTGGTGGTAGTAGTAGTAGTAGTAGTAGTAGTAGTAGTAGTAAAAGCTAGGGCAGCACAATAATACTAATCTAATCGAAATTTGAGGTGGCAATTATCAAATAAAAAGGGCTGAAATTATTTAGAAAACAGAATGTCCTCTGCGAAGAACAAAATATCCTGTCTGTTTACTGAGAAATCTTGTCACGCCTGTAGCTCGTGTACTTTAGACTTCTACAAACATGTTCTGAAATCCATGGAGTTCTGTTCCTGCAATAATCATGTGAATCATGAGTCTGTCCATATGCTGCACTGCACATTATCATAGTCGGAGCCACTTATTGTACATAAGATTATAATACACTGAAGTCACTTTGCCTGCTCTTTCTTCTGTTCATGCTGCACTGCACTTAACCACAGGCATAGCCGCTTGTGCCTGTGTGGACCCTGACTGTGAGGTGGGGGGTGGAGACTCAGGGTGCACAATTCACAATAGATGAATTCACTTTAGATTCGTCCAGTTGGATTGAACTCAGGCGCAATTCGTTTGATTCGTGAACACCAACGACCCCAAGAGCGGAACAAAACCAGGAAGTGACCGTGACGCGGGCCACGCTGAGACGCACGTGAGGCTCAGGATCAAAACAAACTCCTGTGTGAGAAATCGACAACGGGACAAATGACACGCAGAAAGACGTGAAAGCAACAGGAGCAGGTCGAAGTCTGGTTTAATTATAATCACTGACGTTAAAATATATCACAGTTTCCAGTGAGTTGTTTTAAAGCTGAATGGAACCAAACAATAACGCTTTAAGCTGGTTTATACATGAGAAAAGTGGCCTATATTCAGCCGGTAATAAGCTCTGAAGGGTATAACATCATCACATTTTATTTTCTGTAATTGCATGACACTAGCCTGAAAAGGGGTTAAGAGTGTGTGGAGATATTCAGCAAAATCTTACAACGCTGACACCGACAAAGCAGTAGATCTGCAGTCTAAACCCATAACGCAGAATAATAGCACATTTAACGTAGTAGTAGCTCTAGTAGCACTTGAGCGCATAGAGTACTAGCACCTCTACAGTACTTTGTCTAAGTATTTCAAGTAGCGATTGCATTGCACCGCGTATCAGAGGCAGATTGCTGGAAACAGGGAGATAAAGAGGAAGCAGATATCCCATTACCCGAGCAGTGTGTGTCCACCGCGCTGTAACAGACACGGGTGAAGTGAGGAAGGGGAGCGCAGAGCGAACCCGCCCTCCTCCAAAAACGGCCCGGATCCAGCCAGAGGCCCGGGAGCCGACTAGCTACAGCCAAGACAGATGCTTTGTGCTGCGCAGAGGACTATCAAAGGAACAAACAGATTAGGTGAAGAGGAAAGAAAGTGAACATGCGGGAGAGAGCATTGTGCGGAAGTCACGGGAGAGCTGCAGTAGTCTAGATTTTCCAAAAGCTCGATGCTCTTTTAATCTGTTCAGGACACTGGACGAACGTAAAACAATGAATAGAGGATTAGAAGTGTGTTTGCAGAGGACAAGTCGGAGCAGCTTTGAATTGTGGCGCTAGGACGACACATCTACACATTCTGTCAATAGTCTGTTGGTGTGTGAGCTGCATATTTGTTTTTAAGGAAGTGGATTAGGGCTGAACAATGTTGGGGAAAATATCGAAATGTGAGAGAAGACTGAAATAATGCGAAATAAAGACATCCAATGCATTTTAGATTGTGTTTTAAGAGATAAAAACGACTTTACAGGATTTTTTTACACACCGTATGAGGCTGTGGTGACTAGAACATTTCAAACATTTTGGTGCCGTGAAAAGTGCAGTCGAGCATCACCATTACATATGATCACAACTCTAATCCATTAAATGGATTAAGTCTTTGGAACCAAAACAAGCAACACATTTAAATTTCAGTATCGTTTAGTTCAAGGTTAGTTTGCTTTTCTATTACACAAAATAGTAATAATAAAATAAATTAAAAGCCTTACATTTGTATTTGAGCTTCACAAACAGAATAATTTGATTGTAATGTATTCAAAGATTAAATGAAACCCTATTGTGAGCTAAGCATTTGTCCAGTTAAATTCAATTAATTGAATTTATTTTTGTAACGCCTGAAACAGCATTTGCCCCAAAGGACGACAGTGAAAAACAGATTAATCAATGTTCATAGGAAATGTCCCATAATGCCCTGTCCTTCGACCCTCCTTCTCGGCGCGGGAAAACTACAAAACCCTTTGGCAGTAAAACATAAACTTCAGGATTTGGCCTTTTTATCCTAATCTCCTAGTGAACAATCAAATCATGTAAAATACAAATATAAATGTCTTTAATCACTCACATGGATCCACCAGATTAATTTTCATTTCTCCATTGAAATCACAGTATGTTTCGCTTCACTTTGTCCTCCATTTGGTCTTGTTTACAACCTTCCAAGAGTCTATATAATGTTGAGATAATTGAAAAAAGACTGGGTTTTGTGGAACTGAATTGTATGCAGTATGTAGTACCCAGAACCCAGAACCCAGAATCCAGACAGAAACATGCCCAAAACATCCTTATTCTTAGTTCTAGCTCATCCTGTCCTTAAATGACCAAATGCACTCAATGACACCGGCTGGACCCTTGAATCCATGAGACCCGGGCAGTCCGACATTAGACATGCAGTGATTGGTTGCTTGTGCTCCTGGGACTCCTATAATTGTCTGTCATCCCGTTACCACAGCAACGGTTTTGTCGGTCTTTATGAAGGAAACCACTTTGCTATGACAACACAATGGCAGACTAGGGGAACACAGGGTTTGCTTTTAACAAACTACAGCTGACGTAAGCAGGCTTTATTTTTTATTCATTCTTATTTTGTATCTTTATTTGTTTATTTATTTTTGTTCTTGGCAAAAAATAATATGGATCTAAACCAAGCAAATGGTTAGTTAATGAGTTAGTAAAAATAATCCAATGTAAGATACCTAAAATCTTACTTAAGGACAGTACTCTATTGTACTTTACTTTTCACCACATATATTCTGGAGATCAGATATATGTACTTTCTACTCCACTATATTTTTGAATGTGCTTTGAGGAGTTATTTTTTGCGCGTTCATGGTGACATTCTGCCAAAAGGTTTTGAGTTCAAGCCCCAGCTTTGAGCAAACAAAAATATACACAACAATGTATGGGAAAAATAAAGAAATGTATTCGAATGAACCCTTTGTTGACCAGAAATGTATCGCTTTAACAGTTCACTAAATCACTGTGAAGAACTTTAACTTTTTAAACAGGTTCTTCAAAACTATGTCGCACATTTTGTTTGTGTGTATTAGTTCTGTAAATTCTTAGCTCTGATTAATTTGCATATTGCACTGTAAAGAAACTGAGCAAGACATCAGGACTAAAGCTGTAGTAGTCAAACGTGGGAGTTAATAAACAGTATGAAATATGCATTAAAGTCGTGTGAGTCATCTGCGTAGCTCTCGAATAAACGCTAGATCTTGATGAGAGAAGACCGTAGTCAGCAGTAATAGATAATAGGATAACAGTGGCTTGAAAGTCTTTAGTACACCACACACGGCTGTCGAGGAAATAGATTAATAAAACATTAGCTGCTGCTCCTTCTTTCATGAGCGTTCTTATGCGACACTGTTTCCATACTTCCACCTCTCTGCACATGCACAGTGCCTCCGTCGCCCGCGGCGCTTGTTCGTAACCTCCAATGTACTCGCAGTATCTCGCATTTCATTAAACTCAACTGAACCTTATAGACGTGGTAAACAGCCTGAGTGGACGGTCCGAGGAGGAAGTGTACTGACCACTGTACCATGGATAATGCATGGGAATCTGAGAATAATGAGTAGCATGTCATAAAATGTCTTTAAATAAGTAAAGAAGATACTTCACAGTGTAAAGCTGAAAAGTAGTTGTTAGGCTTCTTTGATGGCAGTACATATGGATAGGTCAAGCTCAGTATAGTATACTATGTAGGCGTGGGACGAGACACAAGACACGGACTGGGTCCCAAGAATGATACCATACAATGTCCATATCATGTCATAATAAATTGTGCACTTTACAATTTTGTCCTCCCATTTTTGTATTTCTTTAATTTTATACGTTGTTTTTTGCACTTCTTCTTCTGCAACTACAGCTCCTCAGAAAAGTGAATGTTTTTCTTTTGTCCAAGCCAAATGTGAACTCTGACATGATTAGTCTAAACACAAAACTAGTATCAAAACTAGATACTAATTTGAACCATGAAAAACATTCAATTTCCTCATTAGTCTATTCTACAGTCTAATGCACTATTATGAAACCACATGATATTATCCCAGCAACTTCTATGTCGAGTTGCAAATTCAATTCTATAATATATAAAAGTATCAAGCCTTTTCCTTTGTCAAAATAGAGTATGAAAGGTTTTTATATTGACAACAGTGTTTAGTAATTCATTCATTTTCTTCAAATTGGGGTCGTGGGTGACTGTAGCCTATCCCAGTGACTTTGGGCCTGCTATATATATTGGCCCAAATATAATGTTAATACATACAAGCTGACATAACGAGGATAACAGTAGCAAGTAGGAGAGTAACGTAGTAGCAGTACCAGCAGACAAGTGGCAACGGTTTTAGAAACATATAAAAACAGCTAAAAAAACACACACAAGGCTTTCTTATTATTCATTTTTTGCCTTCTAGTGCAGTCATTTAGAATTCCCTGTACTTTTGCCCTCTTGTACACTTGCATACTGTTATCCACGTTGCTCAAGTGGCTGGGACAGTGCAGCCCAAACAGTGCACGCTCCATCTGGCTTCTCTTTCTCTCTCCAAGTCCCCAAAGATGAACATACTGCCATCCCATCAGCCACTATGCTGGCTGACATTAACTTGTTACCTAGTGTGTAATTGTCCACAACAGACTGGGAGTACATGATTAATGCAGCGTGGGAGGAGGCCTGGCAATGGAAAGGACTATATTGTAAAGATTCATGTTTATTGGCCTAACGATCTGATACAATACAGCGCATAAGGCTGCTGGACAGATGCTCGTGGAGAATCATACAGTTTGTGACCACGGAGGGTTAGTATATCCATAATATCACACCCCGTATGTGTTTTGTTTATACTACTGGCTGTGTGGACCATCTGTGTCGTCCCACATCCAGTATAGTGAGAAGACCTAGTCCTAATCTGCACCTGGGCTAATCGGAAGTGAAGGTAGTTGGGATATCAGAGGGGAATTTAAAGGGGATTACACAAGCTGAACAAAATAAGGCTTAGGAAGAATGCGACACACATAGTGCAGAGGGAAATGTGCAGAGGGCAGTACATCTGTTTCAATGTGATCCTGTGCGGCACTTTTTGTTTTAATGTGTCCAAAACGTTACACAGGGTCAGGGAAGTGATGTAACCTACCCTGGTTTTAAGAAATCCCCCTTCGATGACATTTTTAGTTCCTTAATTTAATTGAATAAATGGCTGGACCTCCACAAAAATAATATTGAAATGCATGTCTTATTTTTATATACAGAACATTTTCTTCTTAATCACAAAGTTGGGTTTATCTTGACATGTTTCAGTGTTTTCATGTTCCTCAGAAGTGTCATCCGGCTGCTGTGACATGTCACTTTATCAGCTGATATTCCAGGAAAATATGCACTAAATTACATCAGGGAAAACGGGAGGAGTCTCAGTACAAGACCAAAGGAAGATCAAAATAAATGTGACAAGAAAAACTAGAACAGAACTAACAAAGGTAGAAAAAGAGAGAGCACACCTGGAGAATACTGCAAACGGGAGAATTATTGAGACAACTCAAATACTCAGTAAAGTAACATGTACCACAGAAGTACAAACGCTGGAACAGCAAACGAGCTACAACAGCTATGAACAGAGGCGTTTTCTGCTCCCACACGTCTGGGTCGCCCTTCTCCAGGGACCAAAGGGCCACTGGAAAATGTCAAGGTAAAAACAACCCTTTGTCTTCAAAATAAACTCACACTCACTTTAAAATGTTGATGCATTCAACAATTTCAAATACAAAGCATATTTTAATAGTTTAATGTATTATTTGACACTATATAGACACCGATACATTGGTGGCTGATATATGTTTTGCCGATATTTGCATATATTTTGCATATCGGCCTTAAATCTCCAGCATAGGCTTTTGTTTTGGTTGACCTGCTGCCTAAAGAACCTACAGCTGTATTTGAATACTTCAGAGTGAAGAGAGAACTGTATAATATGAGATACACTTCCTTCTTCTAGGTTTGGCAATACTTCCTGCAGCTTTATACGGTTTGTAGTTAAAATGTCTTAGTTACAATGTCACAATAATTACTAATCACAATTAACGACTGGAAGAACAATAATTTTGGGTGTTCAATGTTTAGCGTGTGAACCTCTTCGTTAACTACCGGGAGAGTGGAACTTTTGATTTGTAGTACGATAAGAGCTTAGCTGTAAAGGGCCAAATAATTAACTTTAATGCCTCGTTAAACTAACAAAGAATTAAACAGTATTGTATATTTAGAAGGAGTTACTGTGCTTATCCTGCTTTGGGGTTAATGTGAGAACAAATAGCTACTAAAACATGGATCACATAAAGTGACATTTTGCTAATACAATGTCTGTGAGATGGGAAGTAGCTCGTGGCTATGACAAAGATTTAAAAATAGAATTATATGTCAAAGTAAAGAAAGCGCTGAACATCAACAGGCAGGAAACACGTCTCTCTCACATCCACACACACTCTAATCACTAATTCTTATTGACACGTGCTCTGGGGCAATCACAAGGTGTGGACGCATCACACTGCTGTGGTCTAGTTTGTGTTGGGCTGGTGGGTAAATCAATAAACACATTGATTGTTGCCGGTCTCATATATATATATATATATATATATATATATATGTTATTAAAGAATGATTTAGGTCTTCAAATGTGATATAAACAAACCATTCTTGTGTTTGGTTCCATCTGGTGAGCACCGGTACTGGCATAATAATGTTTGGCAACCACAGAAGAGCACAATTAGACGCCTGAAAGCTGGTGTCGTTTTCAGAGGATATGTTCCAAGTGTTTTTCCGTTTACCGTCCGGCCCCAGGAGGAGGTGTAGGAATGATCACTTCCACGGCTGGCATTTGGAAACATGATAGACATCAAGAGTAATGCCGAAATGTAAAGGTCAAGTATGAAAATATTGAGTTTCAGCAGGAGTGTGTTTGATTGTAGAACTTTAAAGGGACAAATAGTGCTTGAAAAATCACCAACATCTCCACGTGTAGTTACTTAACTAAACTTATGCAACAGTTCAAATTCTTGCTTTAACTGAGACGTTTTTAATGCGTTTCTCATAGTTTAAAACACAAACCATTGTTTTAAGCTGCACTGGATAAAACTGCAGCTCTTACAACACGATTTGGAAGGTTTGAAATGCACATGAATATAACTCAGGCATGAATGAACTGTAATATTCAGAAAGGTTGATTTCATTGGTCAGCCATTGTCAATGAACTGTCAACATGAGCTGAGCTGGTGGTGCTGGTACAGAAGTGCAATTTCCTCATCAAAAGCAAATGTAGGACTTCCCTGTTTCTGGATCATGGTGTCAATAATAATACAAAATCATACAATCTTTATGTGTCTCAAATCTCATATGCCATTTGATCTACAACCAATGTGTGCATCTTTTATCTCATCTCTTCACTAAAACAAAAAAAAAGTTGTTTTATAATATAAAATGATTTGGTAAAGTTATTATTCAGGTCACAATAAAATCGTACAACCTGAAAAAGAATCATGTGAAGTAAAACAGTTATTTCCGTAAACTCTACACTCTAAAAAGTCACTCTGAATGTACAAAAAGCTAATGTTAACTGAAATATTTTAAGTATATGATTCACATATATCACTGTAATCCTGACACAAAAATGTGATATTTGTGTCTCGTCTCAGAAAAACCACATCATGTATTCCGTTGTATTCGCACCTTCCATTGTCATACAGCCTCACGCAATCTACACCCAAATAAGTGTGACATGGCTTCCATACATCCCCTCCTACACACAGCATCACTCTGACAGCCACTGCTCAGCCTGCTGCCGCCTCATTCGTCAACACTGGCCCAGATTCCAGCAGATTATACAAATGACATCATCGTGCGTTTGTTTTTGGTGAGTGAATCATGCACGCGTACCCGCTTTTCTATAATCTAATACTGAAGACACGACGCAAACTAGTCTGAACAGTGCTATACCATGTCGTAGCATTGACTTGCATTTCTTGAAGTATAGATGGTACATAGATGGTTACTATGCGAGCAAAGGAGCAGAGGGAGCCTGTGGGGGGCGAATATGCAAGAAAAATAAGTGCATTACTACTGCAAATGATCATGTCGTTATATATATATATCTTTTTTTACCTGCAAGTCAATGTTTCCTGACATTTCCTGATCAACTATGGATGTAAAATCAAATATGTAATGATGCATAATGTTATTTTTTGTTTCGCAATAGCCAAATTAAAGTCTAAACTGATCAACAAAACTAGATCAAAGTTTATATTTCGAATGGGCGACGTGCCAAAAACATTATATCATGATTCAAGCGGTTACTATCTTGTTATATGTCGGCTACACGTCAGCTACAGCTTCTGAGGTTCACACTTCACTGGGATTGGTCGTCACTCACTCACAGCACAACGAAGTCTGTCAAAAAGGTGAAGAAATGTGTCTATGATTGAGCTTTAGAGCTACTTAAACAGAAAGAAACTTAACTCGCATGAGAAAACACCACATCAAAATTGGAATTAAATTAAGACTAATCATTAAACACCAGGGCAAAAGCCAAGACTAAAAAAGGACCAAATCAAGTCAACATCAGAATTAAACTGGGCTCAAATTTGGACAACTCGTCAAAAAAGCAGATCGTCACAGGATCAGATCACTATAATAGCCCGACAACGATTTGGCAAACACCAATATAGCACCATTATAGATTTGACAGCACATTTCACTGCATGTTCGATCACAACTTGGCAATACATGGATTTCTCGTTACGTAGTATACATTTACACAACTTATGACACGTTTTACCTCTTCTCTTGCCATCCAGCTACTGTAAACCATTCACATGAACCCAGGGATCATTTGATCGGATTGCATTAGTGTTATAATAATGACTTATTTATCTCCACAGCTCATGATAATTAACAGAGGGCATATGGATAACCCAGAAACATAAACCCTATGGCCACAGCTGTCACACCACCCGCGTTTCTCACACACATATAGATCGACAACAGCCTGGGTCAATCTATTCCCCAACTGACATATCAACAACCATGCTGGAAAACAAAAATCAGGTTAACGACAGTAGCTGAGCTGATTAAGAGCGTGAGAAAAGTGTTTGTTGGAGCCTGTTTGACAATCTTTTCTCACTTAGCTTATTGGAGCCTGAGAAAATGCCCAGTTTTGTCACAGCCGTCCAGAGGTATTGGCTGTTGACGACCAAGACTAAGCCACTTTCTGCTGTCTTTGCGCCCGTCTCCCTGCCAGAGGAGACTTGGTTGTCCACGCGAACCAATGCCAGGATTTCACGCATGTCCGTCTGCTCAGAGAGAGCTCAGAAAACCGCCAGCGATCCAATTCCCTGCCTCTTGCTAATTGCGGCATGAAAACCCACCTTCTGTTCATAATGCATTGGATCCATTGCATTGCTGTTAGCGCTAAAACAAGCGAGCAAAATGTGTGTCTGTTTTGTGTTTTCAGCTTGTGCTTTTGGAGGCTAGAACTTCTTAAGTCATTCATTGGTTTCATTCGAGTTCAATGAAACGCCTGTCTGAATGAAAATGCTAGAGCAAGTGAGATGGCAATAAATATTCTATTAGAGTGCAGATGAAGATGAGTGCCGGATGGTCACGGGTCTGTCAGGTGGGTGACGGCTTTGATCAGGTCTTGCGCTCTCTCAAACAGGGCTGATAGAGGAGCAGAAATCACATGACAGAAAAGAAGACAGAGCTCTAAGAGACCAGTTGTGATTTTACATTCTATTATTTTCATGATTTAAACAATAGTATTTCAGTCTGTAAAGGTCTACATTAAAAGGTGCTCTACATAAAGACAGAACTTGTTCATTTTGATCTGTTTGCAGCAGACCAAAGGTTTTCTCACATCTTCTGAACATCCAAATTATTCACCGCGATGAATTTACAAGAGCTTTTCACAACCTTCAGAGGCCAGAGCGAGTTTTGTTGTTGCATAGCTAACGACAATTAGCATGGTAATGAATTGATGAAACCTTTAATCAATGAATGAAACCTTTCTTCCATACAAGAAAACATAAACTCATTGCACAAGGTGAGTAAAACAGCTACATAGAAGAATACAGAAGAACACAGGGGACATGTCTTCAGTGCATTTCCTGCTTTTCAGAGAATAAAACGCTCCTTAATTAGATGTAGAACACACTCAGCCATCTCACTTTGACCATCAGAGCTGCTGTTATAACATACAAAACAAATAACGTGGAATCAATTGGGTACATCCTCTTTAAATGGAACAAACATCATAATATATTTCAATAGCAAATTACAAACATGTCCTGTATTTTGTCCTAGAAATAAAATTCACATCCAGGGTCCCATAAACAGTTTGAGTAAGCCAGATAAAAACGCTATTAAACATGCACAGCAATAAATGAGCATTACACAGTCTTTAGAGGATCACACAGGGAGAGTAATACAGCGAATCGACTCTGTAATTCATGATGGGGAAAAGTATGTAATTGGCACCTAAGATTACATACTGTTACAATATAATTTCAAGCAGAGTGTGAAGAACCCTGCTCATTACTCAAGGTAAATAATTCGTTGCACATAGGATTGAATTAATGTATAGCTTTATGTGGGAAAATGCAGATTTATGCAGTTATAAAAAGGTATAAGTAAAAAAATATGGCAGAAATATTGAATGATATTATATGCTCAATTACATAATAGTAGTTCTAGGCACATGTGTTTTTGAATTGTAAAGAACTTGTATAAAATATGCATAATATTCAGATAAACATCAAAGGCTACTGCAATCAGATAGGCCATTATTGTATGCACATAAAGGTAATCCTTAAAACTGTATTTGCATTTTAAGTGTCAGGCTATCAGATCAAATACACCACAGTGACACGGGTGAAGCACAGGTGCTGTCCACGGTGCTGAATATATCCTTTCATAACCGCCTTATAGTCATTCATCTTCTTTTCAGATTCTATCTTCACAACACAGCTTCAGCGCGCACAGATTTTGATCTGTCTGCAAATCTGCCGCCCTGACTTCAATCCCAAACCACTTTTATTATGTATATCTAGATTATCTATACTAAAAATGGCTCGTCCCTGAAAAGGCTCAGCTTGGTGGGTGCTGACCAATAGGAGGCGGAGGGCTCACAGGACCAGAGTGACCTCCAGCTGTCGGCCCGTTTTGTGCTCAATTAGCAAACCACTTCCTCTCACTATTTACCAAACGCGTGACCTTTTTACCTCCACACTAATGAAATCACTAATACGTCCAGACGCAGATTATGTGTGTTACCAAAATGTGTGAGGGTGACAGAACAAACACAGCCCACATTGACCATTCGTGGCCCTCAAAAATGGGTTATTATCTGTGTAACTGAGGTGGGCAATAATTACATACATATGACATACATTAAACCAAACATGTTTTATATCATTACTGACATTTCTTGACATATATAAGATAAGATAATCCTTTATTGTCCACACATGGGGAAATTTCAGTGTTACAACGCAGTAGATACAGGAGGAAAGGACAGATTATAGGAAGTTTCAAAAAAACACTCTTAATAGAAGAACTCTTATAAACAAAACTAAAAACTCTTATTAACAAAACTCCTCTCATATCGTAATAGGGAATGGAGGGGGGGAAATATAATAAAATATAAATAAAATAAAATAAAAAGATCAAGATAAAAATAAAATAAAATAAAGTAAAAATAGCTAGCATAAGACTAAATAATACTAATGTAAGTAAACAAAATAAAACACTCTTATTTACATCAGTTATATGCACATGAATATGGCCTTAATTGCTTGTGAGTACGACAGTAATTGCACATGAATATGACGGTATTGCACATGGTTAAGTCAGTATTGAACATGAATATGACAGTATTGCACATGGTTAAGTCAGTATTGCACATGAATATGACGGTAATGCACATGGTTAAGTCAGTATTGCATATAAATATGACGGTATTGCACATGGTTAATTCAGTATTGCATATGAATATGACGGTATTGCACATGGTTAAGTCAGTATTGCACATGAATATGATGGTATTGCACATGGTTAAGTCAGTATTGCACATGAATATGACAGTATTGCACATGGTTAAGTCAGTATTGAACATGAATATGACGGTAATGCACATGGTTAAGTCAGTATTGCATATGAATATGACGGTATTGCACATGGTTAATTCAGTATTGCATATGAATATGACGGTATTGCACATGGTTAAGTCAGTATTGCACATGAATATGATAGTATTGCACATGGTTAAGTCAGTATTGCATATGAATATGACGGTATTGCACATGGTTAAGTCAGTATTGCATATAAATATGACGGTATTGCACATGGTTAATTCAGTATTGCATATGAATATGACGGTATTGCACATGGTTAAGTCAGTATTGCACATGAATATGATGGTATTGCACATGGTTAAGTCAGTATTGCACATGAATATGACAGTATTGCACATGGTTAAGTCAGTATTGCATATGAATATGACGGTAATGCACATGGTTAAGTCAGTATTGCATATAAATATGACGGTATTGCACATGGTTAATTCAGTATTGCATATGAATATGACGGTATTGCACATGGTTAAGTCAGTATTGCACATGAATATGATGGTATTGCACATGGTTAAGTCAGTATTGCACATGAATATGACAGTATTGCACATGGTTAAGTCAGTATTGAACATGAATATGACGGTAATGCACATGGTTAAGTCAGTATTGCATATGAATATGACGGTATTGCACATGGTTAATTCAGTATTGCATATGAATATGACGGTATTGCACATGGTTAAGTCAGTATTGCACATGAATATGATAGTATTGCACATGGTTAAGTCAGTATTGCATATGAATATGACGGTATTGCACATGGTTAAGTCAGTATTGCATATGAATATGACGGTATTGCACATGGTTAAGTCAGTATTGCATATGAATATGACGGTATTGCACATGGTTAATTCAGTATTGCATATTATATATACACAGGAATGTATTTTGTTGGTGGTTTATTCCATATCTTTTACACTTCATTCAAAATATTGCCAAACCACACAACGTTTAGAAATAACGAATTATGCAAAAAGGCGACTAACACACAATTCGACTCAGCTGTTGAAGATTTCAATTACAGTAGAGCCTTTTTTAGACAGGCGCATTGTCAAAACGTTTGAATGGATCCATTTTTCTCGGTACAGGTGCATCATCGGAACTGCAATCTAAGAAATTGACCTTTTCACTCAAAACCCCCATAAAAAAAAAAACATCTGCTATTGAAATATTGTTGAATCACACAAATATGTCAAACTAAGCTCTACTGTTTTGTTTAGCACAGCATGAAATCACTGTAGAGTTTGTTGAAAGGCTAAACAACACTTTGCTTCAGCATGTTCTTGTTTTTAAGCAAAACATGGCATGAAGTGTTGACTGGTTCACACGCTGACACACACGCAGCCATCTGCCACTCCGCTCTGCCTGGCCATCCCACCGAGACACATGCTCACCAGTCACTAATGATCACACAACTTAGTTACCGCCTCGTTACAGCAGCTACTAAAGTGATTCAATCTGATTTACAGCTTTTAGAGGAACTGGAGGTGTGGGTCAATCTGGGGGACATGACAGGACTGTTCTTAGGTGATCGGACTCAGAATCCAAAAGTGTTTATTACCATTGCCGATGAACACAATTCACAAACATAGGAACTTGCTTTGGTGGGAAAGATAAAACAAACCAAGTCAGAAATGTGTCGACTCTGATAACAAATTTATGGCAATCTAAATTCAATTGTTAAAACCATCAATTACCATGTCGGTGTAATCCCTCATTCGTCCAGGCGTGTTCCATTGTAGAAAAAGCTTCAGTTGTAGTCATCTGGACTCAGTTAGAAAAAATAGACGTTTCGACTCTCATCCAAGAGTCATTGTCAATAAAAGAATTTAGGACTTACCACAGAACAGTATAAATATCGGAGTTCTCGACCTAAATTCTCTTATTGACAATGACTCTTGGATGAGAGTCGAAACGTCTATTTTTTCTAACTGAGTCCAGATGACTACAACTGAAGCTTTTTCTACCATCAATTACCATCTTAAAAATATAGCCTGAGTAAAACAATTTCTTACTAAACAACTTTGAAAAAGGTGTACATGCTTTTACAGTAGGTTGGATTACTGTAATGGTATTTTTACAGGTCTTTTTTACTGATCCACAATGCAGCAGCAAGAGTCCGTACAGATATTAGGAATATGGAATTGAATTCATTTCTTATATCTATTTATTGTATTTTTGTCATTTATTGTCTCGCATGATGAATAAATACAATTTATCATTTTTGTATTATTTGTCTTTTGTGAAGTCTTTTGGGGCTTGTGCATGAATTGTGCCTTATAGATAAACAATAATAGAACAATGAGAAACATTTCTGACTTGTTTTCATCATTGTATTATATATATACTGTATATATAAATATTACAATTTTAGTAGTAGATATAATGTATACTATATATATATATATATATATATATTACTGCTATTTATTTACTACAGCTAATTATTTTTATGATATGGCTCATTTGGAATAGTGTATCCTGGGAGTTCTGGTTACTGTAAGTTGTTTCAATATTATGGTTTATTCTGATATTTTCTGGAACAATGTATCGCACATTAAAATGAGTTACAGGCCTAATTTCGATTCATGGAAAGAGGCATATACAGTGCATCTGGAATTCATTGATGTTACAGCCTTATTACAAAATGAATTGAATTCATTGTTCGCCTCAAAATTCCTCAAACAATACCACATAATGACAACGTGACAGAATGTTGTTAGAATTATTTCCAAACTTTTTTTTAAAGCACTTGTACATTTATATTCACAGCATTTTCTCTGAGACTCAAAACTGAGCTCAGGTCCATTTTTTCCCACTGATCATCCTGAAGATGTCTCTACAACTTTGATTGGAGTCCAACTGTGGTAAACTCAGTTGATTGGACATGATTTGGAAAAGCACAAACGTGTCTACATAAGGTCTCACACTTAACAGTGATGTCAGAGCACAAACCAGACATGAAGCCCAAAGAACTGTCTGTAGACCACTAAGACAGGATTCTATCAAGTTTTACTATAATATTATTATTGCAATTACAATTAGAGTGGCGATTTTGTTTTAACTGTAGAATTCTATTGAATGAATTTCACATTTTAATCATGTCCAATAGATTTACCAAACAGAATGAAATAGGACTATGGACTGAAAAATCTATAAAATAATCCCATTTGTTTGTTATACATTTTATGAATAAGACAGAAAAGAAAATGATGGTACATCCAAACATGCAGCATTTGGGATTTGCTAATGTTCATTACTCTATCCCACTGGAGTAACAGAAATATGATCTATTATTTGGAAAAGTGCCATCATAAACTGACTCAAATATGCTCCAAACATGTATTATTCTGAATGTACAGCACCTGAAAAAACCCCATGTTCAAACTAAAGACTGAACTTTTGACACACGAGGGCCAATCACATTAACCGAGGTCAAAGCGTGAGTTAAAGTAGCCTGATGACCTCCGAGTTGTGCGAGGAGCCGTCAGACTTTACTGCAGATAATCCCTGGAAAAGCTGGTTACAGTCTGAACAATAACCTCCACCCTCCCCCACTCAGTTAATACTGCTCCATAAAACCATCATTATGGAGAAATCAAGCTTTATTCCCCCAAATACAGTGTTGAGAAGAATACTTTTAAATATTTGGAATACATTTACTTTTTTCAAACATTTACTCAGGCTTCAAACATCTCTGAATTTGTGAGAAAAATTGAAAATACAGCTCTTTTATGTCATGTTTCCACACTAGTATTCTCTGAAGTAACAACATAATTACAAAACACGTTTGAATGCAGAACTTTCAGTGTTCTGTAACTAAATACATTTTCAAAGTATTCCTACCCGTTTTTAAGATTAGAGAACCTGTATAACAAAGTGGAGAGGGCCACTAGAGAGCTCTCACTATTTGTTTCACTAACTCAGTGCAGTTCAAAGCCTGAATTTCATGTAAGTATTCTGAATACCACCAAAAGAAAGGTATTCTGAATACAATTTTCAGTACGCATACTCAGTTACTTCCCAGTATGAAATCATACATGACTGTTAAAATCGGTGTGGAGTTTGCATGTTCTGCATATTTCCTGACCATTCCTGACCATGAGCGCACAAGTTCTGGAGAAGAGGACCCATGAAGATGCTGCAGTGCGGTTGCCACGGTTACCCCAGCAGCATTAAGGGATGATCCAAGGACAAGTTTCCCAACAGGGGCAATAAACTGTACGTAGTGTAATAGCTCTTGTCACTTTGCAAGATTATTTGGTAAAAAAAGTTAAATTGTAAACTTTCAAACAATTGTAAACTTTTGTGACTTTTCTGTTGGATAATCTGAATATTGATATTGAGAGGCAGCAGGGGCAGCAGGGGCAGCAGGGGCAGCAGAGGCAGCAGGGGCAGCAGGGGCAGCAGGGGCAGCAGGGGCAGCAGAGGCAGCAGAGGAAGCAGGGGCAGCAGGGGCAGCAGAGGCAGCAGAGGCAGCAGGGGCAGCAGAGGCAGCAGGGGCAGCAGGGGCAGCAGGGGCAGCAGAGGCAGCAGGGGCAGCAGGGGCAGCAGGGGCAGCAGGGGCAGCAGAGGCAGCAGAGGAAGCAGGGGCAGCAGGGGCAGCAGAGGCAGCAGAGGCAGCAGGGGCAGCAGAGGCAGCAGGGGCAGCAGGGGCAGCAGGGGAAGCAGAGGCAGCAGAGGCAGCAGGGGCAGCAGGGGCAGCAGGGGAAGCAGAGGAAGCAGAGGCAGCAGGGGCAGCAGAGGCAGCAGGGGCAGCAGAGGCAGCAGGGGCAGCAGAGGCAGCAGGGGCAGCAGGGGCAGCAGGGGCAGCAGGGGAAGCAGAGGCAGCAGAGGCAGCAGAGGCAGCAGAGGCAGCAGGGGCAGCAGGGGCAGCAGGGGCAGCAGGGGCAGCAGGGGCAGCAGGGGAAGCAGAGGAAGCAGAGGCAGCAGAGGCAGCAGGGGCAGCAGGGGCAGCAGAGGCAGCAGAGGAAGCAGGGGCAGCAGAGGCAGCAGGGGCAGCAGAGGCAGCAGGGGCAGCAGGGGCAGCAGGGGCAGCAGGGGAAGCAGAGGCAGCAGAGGCAGCAGGGGCAGCAGAGGCAGCAGGGGCAGCAGGGGCAGCAGGGGCAGCAGGGGCAGCAGGGGCAGCAGGGGAAGCAGAGGAAGCAGAGGCAGCAGAGGCAGCAGGGGCAGCAGGGGCAGCAGAGGCAGCAGAGGAAGCAGGGGCAGCAGGGGCAGCAGGGGCAGCAGGGGAAGCAGAGGCAGCAGAGGCAGCAGGGGCAGCAGGGGCAGCAGGGGCAGCAGAGGAAGCAGGGGCAGCAGAGGCAGCAGGGGAAGCAGAGGCAGCAGAGGCAGCAGGGGAAGCAGAGGCAGCAGAGGCAGCAGGGGCAGCAGGGGCAGCAGAGGCAGCAGGGGCAGCAGGGGCAGCAGGGGAAGCAGAGGAAGCAGAGGCAGCAGAGGCAGCAGAGGAAGCAGAGGCAGCAGGGGCAGCAGGGGCAGCAGGGGAAGCAGAGGCACCAGAGGCAGCAGGGGCAGCAGGGGCAGCAGAGGCAGCAGGGGCAGCAGGGGCAGCAGGGGAAGCAGAGGAAGCAGAGGCAGCAGAGGCAGCAGAGGAAGCAGAGGCAGCAGAGGCAGCAGGGGCAGCAGAGGCAGCAGCCCATCAGCCCTCTCGTTGTTCTGCTCTCCCTGGCTCCTCATTTCTTGGCCCTTGTGCCTGATTTAGCCGGAGCCCTGGGCCGGCAGCACTGGCAGTGGTATAGAGGGCCATGTAAATGTCAGCATCTCAAAGGCTGTGTGCCGCGGTGCGTGAAATGAAATCTGGCAGAGTTTTAGGGGCTGCCTTTCCTCACATGGGTTTTCCACTGCAGATGAGCCTGTGTAACACTCCAGCGCATGTTATGATTACATCTACGTCCACCACGTTGACTCTTTATCAATTATTAGTGTGAGGCCAATTGTTTGTTTTCATGCTGCCGTAAATATGATAGAACACTTGTGCAATACATATTAAAGTCAGTCAGTCAAATGAATAATGTATGTGTAATTGTCCTTTAAACATGCCCTTGAGTACCTTTGCTTTACTCTTTTACTCTTTTACTCATTTACTTGTTTACTTGTTTACTGATCTTAGAATTTTACAATGTACTTGTTGAAAACGACCAATTACTTTCTGTAGGTTTGGCAGGTCCTTGCAGGATATAGTGTTTACATTCTCTCTTCAGGCAGCAGAGGAAATTACTGTGGGGAAATAAACAAAAGCTAGCTTGACCCAGCATGTTAATATAATATACAGTAAACACGCAGTTGCAATGAATACGATTTTGATGTCAGAACTGCGCAGAACGGGTCTGGCAATGATTTGTGGACTTTTTGAGGCTCTGAGAAGGAGCATCGTAAACAGGATTAATGAAAGAAGCATGGATGAAGCTAGACAACTCCAGGCAGGTTTTTGATGAGCGAACAGTGTCATATCATGGTTAAAGCTCAAAAAGTCAAGCCTAATATGTGTCCTTTAATCCTAATAACGCCTCTGTCTAATTGCACCTCACAAGAAGCACTTTACATCGCATGATTCCCTCACACCGCAATAGGGTTTGACTGACAGGAACATGGCACCCCATCTGTGTCTAAACCCCTCACATTATAATAGATATGAAATTGATGAATAAAGGGGTAAAAAAGCTACTTTTATGTTTTACAATTTTATATGAGATTGTATCATTAAGCCTCATTATCATTAAGCCTCATCATCATTTAGCCTTACTGTACTGGTATTGGCCACTCTGTGTGTCTGCTTTCCCCGACTTAACTCGGTGAAAAGTGTTTGTCCTAATTCTGAACACATTTTTAACTGAGAAAAGGTTAAAAATTAGGAAGCACAATGTGAAATGAATGACTGAAAGGTTAGTGTGTTGTTTTGTTCAGTCGTCATGAGTACTACTGTAGCTGAGGTGAGAGCTCAATTAAACATTGACCTCAAAAATGATGAGACCATTATCAATATAACGTGTGATTGTCCCTGTCCCAGCTATTCTTCTGGCAGGCAGCTGCAGGAGCCAGCTTCCAGTGTGTAAACATTCACAAATAGCCTCCACTCGTCCATTTAGAGCTGAAACTTTGCAGCTTATCCTGTGTAACGACCTCTTAAATAAATCCCCGTGCTTTAAATAAACTGGTGCTGCGCTCACAGAGGCTTTCTTCAATGGGCGCTCACATGACAGGAGAACCCTAGGGAGACACCTGCGCCCATGTGACCTGCCCGTGCCAACGGTCGGGAGCATGTGGACGGCAGCGCTATATCAATTTACCTATTTAATCAACTTACTTTTCCGTGATAAAATTGAGAGTATTTGGAGTTGGGCTTTGAAAATACTAAGTTACATAATGTGTCTTTAAGTAGTTACTAAACCTGAATCATTCTTAATAAACGGTTTGTTTATTGCATTGTTAAAAAAACTGTAGTTATTAAAAGTGTTTGAAGTGTATTACTAGTACTAAAAGTGTAGTAATTCGGTACACAACTCTTTTGAACTGATTCATTGGTTGCATATTGATTAATAAAAGTTTATTAAAACATAATATCGTCGAGTCATATCATCGAGTTAGTTCCAACTGTGGTGGTTTTGTTTTTTGTATCTATTAAAAAGTGGGGTGGAGGTGATACATGCTGGAGTTTGTGCTTCTCAAACAGAGAGGAAAAGACATCTTGATCATGATCTGATTCATGATCATGACACACTGCAGTCTGGGACCAACAAGCTGCACATTATTACAGTCCACCACTATCCAAAATACTCATGAAGTACATCGTTGTGTTCAGAGGCTCACATACGGGACAGGTGAACTGATCATGTGACTGTTGATGATGATGATGATGATTACAAGGAATTACAGTAAGCAAACAAAAGAGCAAAAACATCTAGATAAAAACATGCTTTACTATAGATGTATGTTTTGGATGAATAAGAAAGACGTGAATAACTGGCCACTTGTCCAATCCATAACAGGTTTAAGCTACTAATACCCTATCCGGATATTTAAGTAGCTCCATGAGTCGCACGGATATAAACCTGAACTTGCCAAATGCTGCGTTTTTGAGGGTAAAGCCAAATGCTCGACGGAGAAATGTCCTGCATTGCAATGTCCATTATTCTCTACATAGGGCACTATTTAGGTAAAAAACGAATGCACTAAACCTTTCCCACAATGCACCTTGATGCACTAGACCGGTCGATATATAGACTATAATGTATTGCGAAAGTAGGAAAAACAACAGTGAAGAGCGTACCACGGCAGGTCTTTAACTGGACACAACACGACTCAATGAAAACAGAGGCTCTGTCACGCACTGTCGACTCCAGAACATGGACAAAACAGACGCTACACCGCCAAGTTGCTAGCGTTAGCCGCTTACCGTAGCTTGAGAATGCCATCACAGTTTGTTCTTTAATGTGAGATCGGTGACTTTCATGGTGATTTTAAGTCCATAAACATGTCGTGTCAGACGGATTTGACCAATATTTATTACAGAAACCTATTTATATCTGAGTTTTGCTGACTTTTTTCACCCGGACGCTAGAGTCACATGACCCGCGGCGAGGAGAAAGTAGTGAGCTAAATGTTCACTTGAGTGCACTTAAGAGTACGCTAAATAGTGTGAGATTATGTAGTGAAGGACGGGTTGGGAACTAGGGTGGACATTCAGGCGCAGCCGTAGTGTTTCGATTTATTAGATCACAGGATATCTGATAGTGGAGCACAGCACCCTCTTTAATCTATTATGAGCCGCTGATAGCACAGTGCAATTTCATTTCTCCTGGTTATTGCCGGCACTTCTCAGATGACCATGAGCAGCACTGTACGCTCACACACACACATATACACTGACTACTTCATTAAAAGTACTACAGATAGGCGGCAGTTATCTCAAGAAAGCTTCCAGATTAGACACTTCTGGCCCCAGGCTTTACCATTAGCGAGAAGCTTCAAAATGTAGCTAGCGGTGTCTGTAAATAAGCCAGCGAGCTCCAAGAGGCACTGCGCTGCTTAACATTCAGAGGATGGGTGGGTGAGGATGCAAAAAACTTTTGTGCCACAGTACATACTAGGTCTATTCTTATCTTATTGGTAAATCTCATTTGTTTGTTTTTATATATTCCTTATTTCGTATATCTTGCTGTTACTAATGTTCATTGTTGTACGTTGCAAGCTCCTAGTCTATGAGTTTTGCTCACTGACAATGGCAATAAATCTGATTCTGATGCTGATATAACAGAAAAAGATGCATTGGATAAAAAAAAGTAGGTTCCGGAAGAGGCAAGAACCCAGAAGGGCTTATGTAAGTCTCCAACAAATGAATAAATAAGATTGAGGCAAAACTGAGCTCGAGATGTGACACATTTTGGAACATGAAGATGACGATTTATTGTGTCAATGAATCTCTACATTGTTTTTAAAGTAAAATGTGAAGTGTTCAGGGTTGATCATTTTATTAAACCAAATTCTATACAAAAAAATATGATTAATATTACGTTTGATAAACACTTGAGAGTTGTAATTTGGACCAAATTCTTTTGCTCAGAGTAGGGGAAAGTGCTTACAGTATGACACATAGGGATAAATTCAACTGTTACATAATGTAGAATATTGATCAAGATATAATATCAAAATATCTCAATTCTTCTGGTCCCAGTCAAAACATTCTTCAGTAAAAGCATATGGTTTTGGAGCATTTTGATTATCAGGAAGAATTAAATACATTTAATTGGATTTTAATAAGACAAAATACATTTCAATCGCCAATTAAAATCAGTCAATACACAAAAAATAATTGTTTCATGTTTTTGGCAGTTCACCCAGCCTCACAGCGACGTGAAGGAGAGTGGACCGCCCATGCAACACACTCTGATCCGGCGCTAACACTTCTAGAGTTACGATGGATGAACAGTTGTATAACCAATTTGGGAAATACAATAATAATATTTGACAAGTAAAAAAGTCCTGCACGCCCAGCTTTTAAATGCAATCCTTCTTCTGATGGTTCACACTTCACTGCGAGTGGTAGAATCTGTGTCACTCAGTCAGAGGTTGATCACTATAAAGAGTAAGGCAACAATAAACTGATAAGAAATGAGTCACGATAAATAACTATGTGAGAGTAGGACTGTCTGTTTTAGACCGTTTTAGTTGAGCTAACCTTAACCCGTATTACTCAGATATCATTTTATTTCAATTTGAAGGATTAATGCCCAAAGGTGAAGATATGGAGTGGGATGGATTGGTTTGTGAATCAGGAGTCTAATCTGCCTTTTTATAAAACAGTTTTTCCGAAGAGAAAAATACATATATATTTAAAAATAACCCACTCACACAATTTCCTAGTACTTGTCTGTAGTTGTTTTTGCATGAACTTCTGTGTGGTTGTGGCAAGTGACGTTTGGGTCCAGGGCAGTGTCATTTAAATCATTTAAATACAATCTAAAGTATTTTGTACAATTTTTTAAGGATATTAATAGATATTCATTTGCTAGCTATATAAGTTATGTTTCCATTCCTCACTAGTGTAGTCACAATACTAACATTTAATGCTCAAAAAAAGGCTCAGTACAATACTCCAACTCTCCTAATTCTGATAAAAAATCTAGATCATTCTAAATCAGTTCAGGAAAGATCTTATTGTGTCCTATTTATGTGATTTTTTTTTAGAATCAGTATTTGTTAAAGTGAGTATCAAGTTTTATTACTAATTTTAGTATTAATTAGTATCTGAATGTCAATAATTTTGACACCCTACTCCTCACACCCATTTTCAATCAATATTAGGAAAATCAGCTGCAGCGCTTGAGGAATCATATCGCAATGGCTCATATTTCATATTGCCCAAAAAGGAAATGTGTATATATCATGAACAATATGATATGCCTCAGTCCTGTTTGTGTCAGATCATAGAGAGTCACCTAATCGAACAGCAAAGCATGTCTTTAGTCAACCAAGACTCCTATATGAGTTTATCTTTTCAAATAGGAGGATCACATACTGTAACATCTCCCACCGCTGATACTGAGGTGGTAAAAGTGAAGCTAGGAGAGAGCGCGAGTGGAGAGTCCAGCCTGTGTCTCGCCAATGGCCTCCCTGGTGGATTATGTTACCCAACAATGGCAGTGGCCTTTCAGCGGCAGGGCACGCTCCAATAGCTGGGAGCGATACAAACACGTCTGCCTCTTCCTCATCACCGGCGCTCCCCCCAGAATCAACCCCGTCCCAGTGGTAAAACGCAGGTCCGTAGCACGTCTTTATATCAACAAACGTGTGGCCTAGTTCTCGGGAGGAGGCCATAGAAAAGCAAGCAATCGCGCCGTATAGTTCAGCCGAGCGTGAATAGAAACGCGTACACAAAGGGTAGCCATGTTTGTAATGACAAAAGGGTTGGATGGATGTGACTGAGATAAAAGACAGACAAGGGATGAGGTTTGACGAGACGGTGTGGCGGTGATGATGTGATGGGGCCGTACTGTACGCTGCTGACTGTAAGCACGTACTAGAACAGCCCCGGGTGAAATACTGAGCGACCCGCAGGCATGTGTAAGCACGAAGAGGCATATCACTCAGCAGAGCGAATTCAACAGCACTTAGCCACTCCGAACGTGAAAATCAGTAATCAAACTCAAATGAGAAAATGACTGTAAAGCAAATGTAATGCAATTGATCTCATGTCTATATTTGCACTGGCGTTCATAAATAAGCAGTCAAAGCAAAACAGTTTTATGATGAGATTAACTGCCTCTACGCTGACCGAAACATGTGACTTCTCTTTCTGTTTTACGATTTTGATTGATTACATTCTTGATTTATATTTCAACATCATGATTCTGTTTTGAATATGAATAGAAAATTGACATGTATTTCAGAACATGTGTTTTGAGGTCTAAACTACAGGGTTAGCAGGTTTTATACATACAAAAATGTCAATAGCCTCAGTCATCTTTCAATTTTTACAGTAAAAAGTCACAATTTGTGAGTCTCTGAATTGACTGTGACTTAGGCAGTTTTACACTTCGTCGTATTGGTTCTCATTGGAGCCCAAATAGTGAAATAAATCTTTCAAACAATAAGAAATGTAAAAATTGTTCTGATTGGCCAAGGATTGAACCAATCCTACAGACGCAGTAGGTTCTGGAGTTGAAACAGAAAAATGAAATAGGCACTTATGCTATGAGGCCGTCGATTTATAGATAAAAGTCTACCTTTACAATTAAATAATAACCATTAACATAAAGAAAACATAAATATTGTTGGCTTTCCTTTTCTTACATCCATATTGTCTCATATGTAACCCAGTCATGCCACAAGCTGATAATAAATAAAACATCGCTCTATACGTTACGCTTTCTGATGCATATTTGTTGCACATTATGGCCATACAACAGCATAAACAGCTATTTATGCCATGCAAATTACAATATGTACAAGTTTGCACTGCAGCATGTGAGAAACAGCCAGTCCACACCTCTATCACTGAAGCGTTTTTCTATAGGCAGTTGCTTTCTCTCTCTCTTTCTTTGGAAGGGCTCCATAAAGAAGGTGTCTATAAAGCTTAACACACAAGAGTCCGGTAATCACCCCGGGGCTAGCTTGTTCTTCCCGCTTTAAAAACAATTACAACAGAGAAAAGCCAAAGAAATTACACTGGCCTGCTGACATATCCTGAGCAGGGGGGGGCAGGGAGAGGGGCTGGTTAAGATTATAGACTTCTAGAGCCCCCTCAAGTCAAACTAGCGATGCGTCACTGAGAGAACATGTGAGAGGAATGTGTTAGAAATTGAAAATGTCCTGCATTTTCTTGTAAAGCTACAATAGTGGTTTGATTTGAAGTGAAATTACAATTTGAATGGGTATCAGCTTATCTTATTTCATCTATTAGTATGTATAAAACCTGCTCACTATGATTTAGACGAACATGCTCAAAAGGCATGTAGATGGGCATCATATCGGTTCCAATATTGACAACTAAATTAAAATGAAAACAAAAATCGGCCAATATTTTACCATGTGTCATTCCCAGTTTTTCCTCGGTGCATCGGGTTTGTTTTTTTGAACAAACTAATGCAAAGTTTGCATGGAAATATAAGAGCTAAAATATTGCTGTATGTTTACACAATCATTATTTTATTATTTTGTTTACTTCAACTTGAAATAGAGGGCCTTCGATTGGTTTTAATTTATAAATATTGATATGGGAACAAATCTGTTTTTGGCCATAGCCATAGCCCAATCCCAGTATCGGCTCAAAAAAATCCATATTGGACAATCCCTACATGTGACTCTTGTATTAGTTTAACTGTTAACGCTTCAGTGATGTTCCAATGTATCTGCTCCTGGATGTAGTTAACTTGTAAACTCAATGCAAATCAAATCGCAACGTATCCAAAAAAGTGAAATTCAAGAATTGCTCAAAATTGTTCAACCATATTATCTTGTATTCTAGAAAAGCCTAGAAAGTAGCAGGAAGAACATGAAGTCCCAGAGTTCTCCCCAAAAGAGTAATTTTGGGGGGGCAGTGGAAGAGCTGACTCATCCCCTGTTGTCCTCCTCCGACACCATCATCACCGGTCATCAAACCTCAGGCCAGTTCTTAGTAACGCTCAAGTCATCACTGCACATGGGCCAATCTGCTCCCCCGACATCAGGCCTTTTGTAACTGTAAAGCCCGAGGTACAAAGCAATATTCAGGCCACTACTATTTCATTCACTTACATCTTTGTGGTGGTATTTTCTTTCATAAGGATCAACAGGATCTTGAAATATTGTTATTTATTTCTCAAGTCTTGTTTTTGACTGCTTGTTGATATGTTAAAGGGACATATAATGCTAAATCAACTTCTGTGAGCTAATAGCTCTGCACAGCATGGAACGTCACATTTATGGTGAACTCAGCAAAGCAGTTTTCAACCAGAAGTCAGCGGACTTGTTGTTTTATTGTTTATACATCAATGTCTAAAATATAAAATAATGATCATAATCCACGGTGTCATAGATTGGAACTGTATAGCAGGCAAAAGTCTTCTTTATTTACTGTGCATAATAATTAACATAATCTGATACATAAGTAAATATGCCACAGGCCATGCAGTTTCTGTTAGTTGTTTTTGGACAAGTTGATGTTCCCAATTAAAATGTAACAAAGTTTAAAACAACAACAATACAAACACATCACAAACATACTCTGCATTGTAGATGGAGCTTGTAGATCTACATTATCTAATGATCGGAAGTGGACAAAGGCAAGTTACCATAACATGACACAACTAGACCCATAGAATCCAGATTTATGTTGTCACATCCAGATTAATTTCACATTCTAAACACACCCAGGACTTGTATTTATCTTCTTTTTTTATGGTAAGTTTTCATTGGCAGGACAGTATCGGAAAGTAAGGTGAAGAGCAGAGACGACATTCAGCAAACCGTTAAGAGCCAGGATTCGGGAATCAATCTTACAACACTGATGTCAACAGAGAACCTGCATATGTGCTGCAGCTTCAACCACTAAACTACCGGGAAGCACCAAGAGCATTTACTTTGGAGAGAAGACTGAAATGAACTGCTGAACTAATACTTATATTTGTAGAGGTCCAACGTGATGTGCTGCCTCATTATATTTCTACTTTTCTTTTTTGAGTATACCTTTGTGTGTTGAAATCAAAAGCTGTTTCATTCCTGAAATGTAGTGTAAATGTATGAAAATGTAAATCCATCAATCCGTGAACTATGGTCATGTGTATTGCCAATCACATCCTCCTCGCAGCTCAGGGCTTTCAGTTCAATGGCAGCGTAATTAAAGCCAAAGCATTCCAGACTAATCAAATTAATGCAGCGATAATAACATGCCACAACAAACACATGGCCTGGTTATTGTTCCTTTATATTCCAACCTGTGAGTTAGACAGCGTGCGACATCATACATCTGATTGCAGCTCGGAGACAAAGACTAAGATAATGAAGCGCTGGAGCCGGGTGAAGAGTTCAGCACAGACAGAGCTCATGATTGTATGATGGACAAAGAGAAGAGCCAGTTAATGATCATTAGAACATAGTGGTATCAGAAGCACACTGGCTTCTCAGGAAGGTGTTCCACAAAGGAAAGCCTCCATGTCTGGTGGTCATGAGGAGCAGAGGGAACAGAGATCAACACATTGTAGGGTTAGTCTATGTTTCCTGGTGATAAAACTTCAAACATGTTTATCAGTTGTTACCAGAGCAGCATTCAAGGTCAACTTTTCTGGTGCTATTTCTCCCCGTGTCTAGGTGAGTTTAAATTAGATTTGATATCACTTTATTAATCCAAAAAGGAAATTCTTGTGCCAGAGAAGCCATTAAAAGTCCACTCCGGGCGCTCTCTTATCAACCCAAAACATGCACAATGGGTCAAATCCTCCAGCGATACTGGCCCTGGTAGATGTGGAGTGTACGAGCGCTGCAGCGGCTCACTGCTCCGGACAAGATGCCCCGGCGGCAGTGAAGCGTGGGTCAAATGCAGAAGAATGCATGTTTTACGAGGTATTTTGGAGCAATAAAACACATGTAATCAAATCAATGCTCTCGATCTCCCACCAGAGTGTTACATGCAGCTTTACAATATAAGTCTAACTTCAGGTCTGCCTGGGCCCCACACTCTATGTCGTGAGCCTAGTAAAACCTAGAACTTGATTTCAATACAAAAGCAAACGTTTTACACGCAATACACGATTTGCACTTACAATTATGACAAAAACATAATACATTATACCGTAGAAGGACATTTTCAACACCAATAACCGTTTCTATAAAATTACTATGCAGCTTTCTTTCTGATAAACAAACATCATTCTAAAAGTATTTTACGAAAGATCTTGTCTATTTTATGCTTTTGTTTGTTTGTTTGTTTGTTTATTTGTTTGTTTGTTTGTTTGTTTGTTTGTTTGTTTCCCAGAATCGATGCCTGCTCCTGAGTATGGAGTTTAGATACTCGTATGGATTAGTAGCTGGTACTTTAGTATATCAGTACTTGTCTGTATATCTGCAATTACAAGACACAGTGCCTGCCCTTTGTAGAGAGGATTGTGCAGAATGACTTACCAAGTCAAATTAAATACATGACTTCCACGATGCTCAATAGTTGCCATTAGTTATTGTATCCTGCTCTAAATGACTTTTTCATACTCAAGCAACCTTTAGCCTTCATCTTTTCAGCACTCCGCTATTGGCTCTGTGCCCTGGTCACACAGCAGAAATAATAGACTGTGTTCTAATAGCATATTATTTCCATCCACACCAGGAGCTATTATTTAATCTCACATATGAGCCACTGCTACATTTTCATCAGGCAAGTCATCCATCCTCAGAGGAGCTGTGCTATGGAAAATCATTTACCGATGTCTTTTTTACTCATGCCAATTTACAGGGACCAGAAAGAACAATATAACCAAGCAATAATGCAAGAAAGACGTGTCCACATAAGAGCTTAAACGCCATCAGGCACAGCACAAATGCACAAGCCGCCAGTGTAGTTTGTGGTCGCGGAATAAATTCTCACCCTGCGCGTTCCAGGCTAAACGATGACAAGCCATTAACGCAATCGCAGACGCGGCTGATCGTCAAGGTGCACGGATGGGCTGATCGGACACTACGGAGAGCTCCACGGTGCTGCGTGACGGTAAACGAACCGCAGTCACTCAAGTTAACATCAAATACACAGTTGTTAAAAGCGAAGATGGAACTTACAGTGGCACATTCTGAAGTGTTGCGCGGTGCGGGCAACGCATCACGCACGTTCTTGTCATGACAGAGGACTGCGCATAGGGGAATTCAACTTCAAATGCACAAAAGAAAAAGAGAAAAAGTTGGCATTTGTATTAAAAAAAAAAAAGAAAAGTATGGGGGTGTATGATGAGAAGAAGGATGAATGAAAGAATGAGTTTACGCATTTCACGCTTACCTTACGATGAGCGCAGTGTCCAACAGTCGCGTTCAGGGGCAATGCGCGCACTTTCGATGAAATAAGTCGCTGTTCTTATGGCGAATGTAAGTCAGAGCCGGCCCAGTAGGATGTCACTTTGATGGTAAGGTCCCACACACTGTAGTATCCTCCTGCATCGCTCCGTCTGTGGGCTGCAAAGGCATCACTGAACGTCTGAACCAGCGCTGCACATGAGCGGACACGGGGAAAGTCCGGGCTGGAGTGGGATGTGCCAACCGGGCTGGAGTGGATTCTGCTGTGAGCTGATGGGACTGAGGTAAGAAGGTTTGTTTTAATAATGCATGGTAAATGTGCTATGGTTGTGGCAATTAGTTTACGGCACTATTAACAAAAAATACATTACATAAAACAGATATTTTATTTTTATTTTAGCTTTTTACTGCTAATAAGGTTAGCACTCACCAGATTTGTCGGTGTGATCCCTCATTCCAGGAGTGTTCCATTGTAGAAAAAGATTCAGTTGTAGTCATCTGGACTCAAAAAAACAAAATGCTTCAACTTCCATCCAATAGTCATTCTCACCAGATAGTGTATATTTTTTTTAATGTCCAAATGTAATTTTCTTCCTTCAAAAGTATATAATTGTATATATACACACACACACACACACACACACACACACACACATACACACACACACACACTCACACACACACACACATACACACACACACACACACACACATACACATACACACACACACACACACACATACACATACACATACACACACACACACACACCCACACATACACACATACACACACACACACACACACACACACACATACACAGTGCGATTATACAGATTCAACGCTCAGTGGTCCGGCCCCTCAACACTTGTCTGTTATATGTTATTTTAAGACCTAAGCATCAGTAATTCTGATGTTGTTTTATAAATTAGTTCATTTTAATTATCACTATAAACATTATTATGAATGACTGTGTCTGTAAATAATAGTACCACAACAAAAAAAGTCTAATCCAATGTGTGTCTGTAACACAAGCCTAATGCAGTTTGTTTGTCTGGTCATGTATCACATCATGGAGGGTTATATCTCCAGGTTCCCAATACTCTGGCATTATGACGTCTCATTAAAGTAAAACAAGTTTCATTCAGCCGGCTCTGGCTGCAGAGCCCAAAGCTAATCCTGCTTTTTTGCAAAGTGTTCATTTCAAACACAAGTTGTACACCAGAGGGACAGCTGTGCAGCACATCAGCCAGTGTCTGCGTCACTCCAGAGCACTGAACTGATGAATGACTGGAGGGAGTCTGCTGGGAGCAAGCACAAGCAGCAGCAGAGCAGCACCAGCTCTGTGCCTGCTGGCCAGCCAACCCACATCTAATAACAAGGATGCAAACTTCAATAGAAAAACCCTGGCAACAGCAGCAGTACCCAACATTAGCTTTTGGCTACCAGCACGGTTAGTGTGGACTTCAAATAATCAGAGTTGTACTGGACCAGTTCTTTTGAAAAATATAATATACAAGTGTAGTTGTATGAGAGATTCAAAGGTGCATGCTGATATGATATGGGGATTGACTGTAGCGATAGCCTTTTCATCAAGCAGCAATCAACAATTTATTGGTGGCAGTCAGTCAATAAAGGCGTTCCCTGGAAGTGCAAGTGAAATCAATATTCTCCTGTGACACAACACAGGCCACAGCGAGGCAGATGGATTTGAGAGCAAAAACTGAGCTGGAATGAGGTGCCACATTCACACTGTATGCAAATAAGATGGATTAGCTGTGCGGACAGTGGAACATTAAAGATTACCTCAAACTAAAATGCTATGCACAGGGCTAATTCCAGCTGGCAGCTTGTTTTGCGGGGTGGACTTTCCCTGTCAGTGCGATGCTCTTGTTTGGTTTGATCTGAGCATGTCATGGAAAATGTTCCTTGAGCAATCACTTGCACATAGCGGACCACATCAAATCTTTAAGCATTGTCCCCGGAGAACAACAAGACAACATTGATAGTGTTGCTGGCATCAAACCGCTCTGGAGTATGCAGCAAATTCATGATCGCTTTGTGAGCTAGACTCTAATGAAACTTGTGATGCTGCTGAGATTCCCCCAGGAGGCATTTGTGATCTTATTCATGTCACATTATGTTTCAAGTACAACCGTGACGCTGGCTTGCACATCAAAGTTTATTATGTAACTGGACTGTGACATGTGTGGAGGCAAAATATACACACAGCTTGTCAGAAATGGAAAATCCCTTGAGAAAATAGAATAATATATGGACAAAAACACCAACATCCAAGCCCTCGTTCTTACTGGCGATCCCTTCCAGAGGAATCCGGTCCACGGTTTGGCCCATGCAAGAGGCACAGCGTGCAACAGCCAGCTATTTATCAATAATTCATACCAATGGAGGTAGTTGCAAACATATGAAAGATGATACAGGGTGCAAAGTAAGTATTAAAAGATTTGCAAAATGTATTTACTTGTGAATCATAAATGAAACGAAGCCAGAGAACGCTTTACAATTCCGATCAGCACAACACAGTGTTTTTATGATCTGCGGCTGGGCTTAAGCATGTAAACACCAGAGGCATGTTGTGGTTCGTTACATCACAGTTTGTTTAATTAATCAGATTTAGGACACAGGCAGATGAAGCTTTATCAATGATAATTATTAATCATTTTGCATCGTTAGGCATTCTGCTGATGCTGCCTCATGCTGACAGCCTTGTACCTCTTAATGAGTCTGGTCAACTCAAACAAAACAACTTTCAGTCACAATATTGGAAACACAGCAAAGCTGGAAAAATAAAAGTACAAAAAGTGTTTGCAGATTACAGACTCAAAAGATTTGACTATTTTGTTTGCAGAGTTTTATTAAGGCATCATTTGATTGTACTGACACATTTCAAAATTCATCCTGAGTGAGGAGGCTCTTAGTAGAATATCTCTTATGGAAGTAGCACCAACAAAATCCTTTTAACTTCAGCCTGTACAACCTTCTCACTTTACCATGTATGACATTTTCAAACCTTTAAAATAATGCACAAATGACATTAATACAAAAAACACTTTCTGCCACTGTTCACATGCACACCAAAATCTGATTATAATGATTTTTGGACATTTAATATTGTTTAAATGACATGCACATGCAACGCAAAAGCTGATTGTAATTGGAGGGCTCATACAACAAATCAGATGGTTGTGGTCTTTACATATCATTTTAATCTTGTAACAAAAGAAATCTGATAATAATCAGCTATGAACATGATCCTTTTAGGGTTTGGAGTAGGTTATTAATATGCTCATTACTGATTCTGTATCACACTTCAAACACACCGACTTTGAAAGAGCATTTTTTGTTTTAAAATAGAATTGCAATATTATGTTTCTAAATTATGTTTCACACCTCTAGATTACAGTTGAGTTACCTTACAAGTAACTTAATGCATCTGAAAGGATTGAAAACCTTCCATTAAACAGATCCCGCTCCACCACACAGTAACGCCAACTGTGTGAAAATTGTTCAGCGCTTGGGAGATTGTCAGTTCCCGCCCTCCATTTTGGATCGATGAAAGAGCCCAGAGGGACGTGTGCAAATCTTTGATCTTCTTTTGAAGACCATATCACTCTTTGACTTGATCCAATTTGTTCCAAACAAGACTGTTTTGTCTTGAAGGTTATTAATTTAATCATGAATAATAATATAATAATATGGGAAAAATGGTATCTACAATTTCTCATGATAGCTTGTTAAAACTAACATAATGGCTTAACTTTAACTGTAATCAGAATTGGCCATGGTTTAAAGGACACATATTATGCGAAACTGACTTTTTTGTGCTTTTAACCATGTTATAACACGGTTCCTAAATCAAACACCAAGTTCAGTGTGGTACTTTTCCATTATGTCCTTGTTGTACTGTTTGTCCATGTGCTGTGTTTTTATTTTTATTTTATGGTCCAAGAAAGTGTCCCAAATAAAGCTAATGATGATGATGATGAAACACATACCTAGAGTTGTATTTATCTTCATTCACATGATTGAATCCTGTTTAGAAAACCCTCTCCCCTCTAAGCCTCAAAAACACAATTATAATCCATAAATCATCATCAGATTCATTTCTGCCATCATATCACGATAATTACAACTACATGGTCCCTGCATTAGCATGTCAGAGGAAATCTAGCATTTGTTTATATCACCTATGTAATTCCTTCTGTAGCCAGTAGATGGAGCCTAAAGTCAAATTCTGGTGTGGAAAACACCAGTGACATGAAGTCATTTTGTTTTTTGTAAGCAATTGTTTTTTTTTTAACATTCTAAACCATGAGATGGGCAACGCCGTAACAATATAAATGATGCATATTTGTCCTTTAAACCATTGTGTAACCTACCACTAATCTAACTCATTTACACAGCTGGATCTTTCCACCAAGCGATCCCATGTTAAAGTTAATGAAGTGAGACTAACAAACGAATGAAACTCATGTCGACTAACCTCTAGGGATCTTGTAGCATGTCATCTCTTTCTTCAGCAGCCAACCAAACAGTAGTAGAAGCACTAAGAATAGAAATGGCAATGAAGCTGAATGATTTAAACACAGGGGGAGGAATACACAAGTTTATTCCCCAGTGCTCAGGAAAGTGGTGGTTTAAACTGTGTTTTGAAAGTTTGAACAATCAAGAACTTCCTCATCATGGGATGGACAAAAATCGCGAGTCTAGAAATACAAATGAGTTTTAAAAATGTTGTATTCTGGGATCTTCTCTTTTGCCAAATGACGAGTTTGTAGAGGCAGTTACAGAGATGTACTAATACTTACGGTAATTGTCGGTGTAATACCTCATTCGTCCAGGAGTGTTCCATTGTAGGACAAGATTCAGTTGTTGTCATCTGGACTACAACTTTTATAAAACAGAGTCCAGATGACTACAACTGAATCTTTTTCTACAATTACGGTAATTGTTAAAATGCTAATACTTCTTAGATGAGAAGGTTTGACAATCTTTGCATTGGTATTGGTTGATGTCAGATACTGTATACCGGTGCTCAAATGTTAAGTACGAGGATATGAAGCTTATATCATCAAGTTGTAAGATTTTTTTTTTTTTTTTTTTTAAATATCTGTGGAATGTATTTTGCAGCAGGAAATGGGGGAAAAAATGACTGAATGAACTGGAATGCCTGACTTTTGTTTTTACTTTAATTATTTATTTTTCTCTTCTCTCTGTGTCTCGTTCTATTGTTTTCTCTTATATGTATAAAAAAAACAACATTTACTGAATGTGATATAATAGAAATGGTTGTACTTTTCATGATCGTGTTTCATGAGCCTCTCTAACTTGTCACCAATATCACTGATTTCACTGATGTCATATTAGCACCAATATATCATCCGTCCCTTCGAGAATCGATTTTGGGACTGAAAAAGATGGATTGGAGTTTGTAGCTGGCCCCAACTACTTTCCTTTTTAAAAATACATTTGTTTGAGAAGTGCATGCAGCTGAATTTAAATTGCACCATAAATGTGCCGCTCTTTCCAGCACCTGCCTCTGTTCATCCCCTTCACCCTCTGTGACAGTGAAGCGGATTATCATTTTTCACACTTCCTTGAACTTCACAAAAGAAATTCTCACTGAGCATAAAATATTGAAAGGACTAAGTTGTTGTTTCCGTTCGCCACATTAGGCTGTAACTGTTCAAGTCTAGACACGAGCCACAATTCTACATGTATTTTTACTGTTTGAAATCGCTGATGTTTTTGAGTAATTCTTTCATCAGGTATTATTAGAGTTTTAAAAAATGCTGGGTTGGTGTTATTTCTATTAATAAAACAGCCTGGCTTAGAATAAATGTGCAGAGTGTCATCTTTTTATTTGCACTCACAATAATTCTTATGGATTTGAAGTATACTTTAGATGTAAATTTGTTTTGTTCACTGCCTGTGTCGTGTTGTTTTGTGCTTTTATGACCGCACTGGCACTGAACTATGACTTCATCCAGAGGAGACAGGGACAGATGAGCTAAACTTGACACTTAAATGCCAAGTTTAAATATTGGCCAGTGAACATATTGATAGGAATTTGAGAACACCATATCAGCCCTGAATTGTGCATTGTATTTACTTACAGCTGCACGGTGCAACTTTTGTGATGGGGATTCAGAATCAGCTTTAAAGGAAAGACATTGCACCTTTAGAATCACAGAGAGCATATGAGAAAATGGTGGCTACTGCAAAAATGAACAATCAAGATCATTTAAGACAGTACTCTACACCACAACAGCATTACGTTTCAAAGACAATACATGTCTTATTTCTATATACGTTTTCCATGCTCTGGTTTACCACAGGCACTGACTGACTGTTTATGGATGTGGAAGTGTGGCACAAATGAAAGCATTGACCTTCAAGCAGTGGGTGCAGAGAGTTCCCTCCCTCCCAACTCCTGCTTTATCTGCGCTGCATTATTTAAACATTTCAGCTAAGCCTTTGATCACTCCAAAATGCCCCGAGCCTCAGAAGGATAGGAGTTATGTCGTTATTATTGTGTGTCACTGTAACTCCTTCTGCCTTGTCTCTTCACAGAGTGTTTCTGTGGAGTGGCTTGCTGACAGGAAGAAGGTGAAGGCTGTGACTGTGTTGTTACTGCTCCAGCGCTCTTCACTCTCGCTCGCTCTCGACTTGTCTTCGTCCTCTGCACCCTCACAACCCACTGTTTCCCGAGAGTCAAAAAGGCCTGCCCCATATTTGCATAATAGAACAATCGCAAGTCGAGTGGTATTCATGTTGACGTTCCTTACTTTAGTTTGAGTGTACGGACTGTATAATATTTTTTGTCACTGTATCCTTCTGCTGCACTCATGAGCCACGTTTCCATTGGCTCACTTTGGAGCAGATCAGCACGGTCCAAAAAGTCCCTCCACTGCCAAGAGAGAAGCGCCTGTTTGAGGGGCCAAAAGTGGCAGCGAGTGCGAGCCGATTGGACAAGAGAGAGCCGGACTCAGGTGAAAACGAAAAAGCAGATTTCTCACCACAGATGACTTGATCTTGTGATAAACCGCTGTATTTCCAATGATGATAACTTTATATGTTGAACGGACAAACTCGGCATCAAACACTATCCTAACCTAATTCATTTCATAAAGAGAGGTGAAAAGGCTGTGTAGAGAAGTGAAAAATGCATAAAAACTGTCAATAAACTGCAAGTTGTTTACTCTAGTCTCACAGCGCCACAAACTTGAATGACTAAACTTCATTTTGTGAATCGATTTGCCTTATGAAGAAAAAGTATAATTCAGGTATGATCGAGTTGTTATTTATTAAGAACAAATTTGTTATGTTTGGGTAATGTCAGTTGCTCACGTAGCGTGTGCGTGGAAATGCAGCCCATTCATATAAATGAAAGTGAATGTAGAACCTCTGAATGAATGAAATTGCCCACAGCCACTAAAGGTCAGTAAAGAACATGATTACATTCTGTATTATTGACCACTGTGGTTTGGCGCTATAAATAAAGCATCGACCTCTTAAATGGATAAATCTGCTCCACATAAATGAGAAGAGAAAGATGGAAAAGTGAGTCACTATTTTCAAGATTCTGCTGTGTTTTATGCAGGTTTGGGAAAATTGGGGAATTCTGGGAAAAGATTTTCCTTTGAAAAGGTAATTTATTTTTAAATAGATTTGCACAATCTGCACAGTTTTGAAAAAATAAAAATAGCGACAATAAACAATATATTTATCTTTGAAATGTTTAATATGCAGTGGACAAAAACTCTTTACCTTATTTAAAATGCTTTTTTGTTCGTCTTCTTTTAACAACACCCATTTTTCCCATGGTTCATTATTCTTACTGAAAAAGCATACAAAGTGTATGTAAAGTGTACACTGGGATGACAGTTAAGATATGATGTGGTTTGAAAATGTTAAAATCACACAAAAAGCCCTTGAACAAACTGAGTAAAATCTACATCAGAGAGAATCTAACAAAAGGGCTAAAGCTGCGTTTCTTCAGATTTTGAGGCTGTAGAAGTGGCTGGAAATGAAAGACTGGCTCTGGCTCATATAATACTCAGGCTTTAGCGAACCTGCTGCTGAAAGATATGGAGCTTCAGACATATGGACACACACATGAGACACACAATGAACACATAGAGTGTGACTCAATGAGGCTATGGTACTGCAGCTTTATCCACATGTCCAGCTTCATCTTATATCAACAGTGTTAATAACTAAAAGGCTTAGACTTGTGGACAAGAAGTAGCTGCGAAATAACCAACTGAGCAGAGTTGATTTGACTGTTATTCTCCACTGCTTCTAATATGAAGCAATCAATTCTACAAATAGAGCTACAGTGCTGCTATTTTATTTCAAATATAGACAAGAGCAACATGAAGATGAGTTTGTAGTGATCATATCAAGTTAAAATGTTATCTTACTGCAGTGCAAATGTACTGGGAATTTAAACTTTAGTTTTGCTGTAAAGAGCATTTTTTTCTTTTGACACATTTGTGGAATAATGTTAGAAACTGTTTTGCACTTATGATTCCTCCTCATCACCAGGAGGACATCTTTTATTCCTCCATCATGCCCCAGATCCATGATCTCTGTATTAGTGATTGCCCTTATTTACAAACTCTTACAAATATATTTGAGTAAGAAATTCTGACCGTAAAACTGTAGTTTGTGATCTTCAGAACATTATCCTAGTGTCATTTTTATTCAATGCATTTTTCTATCAGAGTTGAATAATACCTTCGTACTACTACTTCGTTACTACCTAGTAAAAAATATCGGAATCGTCTGAATATTGTCAGATATTTTAGCACTGAAGCAATCAAAAAAGTCAAATGTTGTGTGTTAAGTATCACACAAAAAGTGAGTGGACTGTAAAAATAAGCAGAAAAGTGATGAGTTGAGTATGTTCATTTTGTGGAGCGTTTTAAGTGAAAACCCATTTGTGAATGTACAAATACAGATAGAATAAAGGCTTTGTGGCAGAAGTAATCCAAGGCCATATCATCTTTGGAGGAAGCATAATATTATTGTGACAGCCTCTTCCGGACCAAACAGGTTTCATGTGTGGAAGATTATCTGTGGTGATGGCTTGTCGGGCTGAAGAGCTGTGGAGACGACTGAGTCAAATTGGACGTGATCCCTGGAACATTTTCATCAGAACTCTAAATATGGCACCTGTTTCTTCACACACCTGACTCATTTCAGGCTTATCGTTGGTTAAAGCGAAGTTTGAAATACTATGTGCAACATCTAATATAACTATTTTAAGAGCTTTCAAATATTTAAATCACTTTAGTTGTTTCTTCTAATAATAATTCAGCTTCCAGGAATGGTGTCCAGATCCTTGTAACATGGAGCCGTGCATTATCGTGCAACATGAGGAGATGGTGGTGGATGAATGGCACAACAATGGACATGTCAGCCATCGAACATGTTTGGGACGCTCTGGATCGGTGAATACAACAGCGTGTTCCAGTTCCTGTCAAACAATCCAGCAAAGTCACACCAGATACCCCCAGGATATGATTCCAGACCAAAACATCTTTGTAAATGAACAGACAGTCCTCTTGTTGCGTCTACGATCAACCTCTGTCAAAGTCCAGCAGTGGAGTTATGCCATGAACCAGGGACATATTTCCAAATGTTCCTTTATTTTTTTTAAACTTTTACAAACACAAAAACATCTAACCGGTACAACCACAACCGCTACAGTCTAATAAGATGAAAAATCATGACATGGACACAAGGCCTTAGAGCAGGGGTGGGCAAACGTTGGGCCCGCGGGCCACATACGGCCCATTTGTCTTTACAATCCGGCCAACATGTCACTGACATGCTACATTTTTTGCTCTTAGGCATCTGTCTGCACTTGTATGCTTAGTAAAGATGACATGAAAATAATTAAATAATAGATTAAATAGCCTATTTGAAAGAAAATAGGCTATTTAATCTATTCTTTTTTTATATTCAATTTTTTCAATTTGTGTTTTTTTTTCACACCAATGATCGCGGGCCGGCCCTCTGCTACTTGCCTGGATTTGAATATGGCCCTCGGAGGAACATAATTGCCCACCCCTGCCTTAGAGGTTTGATAAAATCAACATATAAACTCCTAACCTGCAGGAAGTGGTTCTAATGTTCCCTGTGAGTTGATTCTGTGATTGACTGAGGCACTTGTGTAAACTTTGTGCAGAGCAACTCTGGAACATTTCCATTTCCAGATTACCTGCTGCTTCCCGGCCTGCGCTCGTCTTAGCCGTAATGTGCTACTGTAGCGACTCTGTGGGGCTTTAATGATTTTCTTTTAAGGAGCAGTTGTACGGTTAGTTTTATCGCTGCCAATGGGCCACGAGCAGCCTTGTGGTGGTAAATGCTCGCACCAGCTTTGTATGCTAAAAGAATACTCGCACTCTTTCCGATGTCATTATTCACACCGGCCTATGCAAATGACTTCTAAACGGTTCCTTACGGAGTTGTGCTTTGAAGGATCTTTAAATGAATTGTGTCATCAGCTGGCTAATAACACAGCTGGGGGACTTGGACAAAAGGTTGATTTCATTTAGAAGTTAATATGCTCCACTCTCACCTTTGTCGTCCTTTAGCCATTTTCATTTGTTAATCTAGTTTGGCCCATCGCCGCTATTGGTCATGCCGGTCTAATTGTGACATTAAGAGGTGACTTCGTTCTTTAGGGATCCCAGAATGTCGTTGTTGCAAATCTAGCATGAAAGTCACTCAGCCCGGTCTGTGAGGGAGATAAGCAAGCCAAATACGCAGAGCTTGTTAGTCATGCTTCTTAATTACCAAACGTTTCATGTACGAATGTCCCAATTGTCCAATCTAGTCTGTGCAGGAACGATGCCAGGCAGGCTCTCGACTACAATTTGCATTTTCAGTTTCTCCCAAATATTTTTTGATAACATTTCTTCCAAGTCATTTCTTTATCTGAAAAATATTGCCTGTGTTTCACAATTAACTTGTTGTGGTTATGGTACTGCCTGTAAGAGAGGCTGTCACAATAATTACTATATCAACTTATGGTAAATGATTGATGGAACGGAACAATATCTTCATATGGGCCTCAATATTTATTATGCGCACTAGTGGAAGAATCTCTGTTCATTTGAGTGGTACAGGGATGAATAAGTAGCTTCTCTGGCTCACTTTATTACATATTGATGACTTATGGCGGGTTTTATTTTTCTTTAAATTTGTAGCAAATCATGTTTTTTAAAGATATTGTGTATTAAAAAAGTGATTATTCTACTTTGGGGTGATTGTGTTTCAATATTACTATCTATGGTGATAATTTCTGTAGTAATAACATTGCACTTTCAAATTTGTTACTGGTTTATTGTAAGTAAGATTCATTTGGCAGTGGTTTGAAGCCGGCTGCCCGTCCAAATGGACCCACTATTATAAACAGGCTTGACCACAAATGGAAATATTTCATACTATTTTTTTAACCCTAAAGAACTGAAATATGATGCATATTATGTGATGGCTAGAGCCTAGAGTTAGTTGTCTCCAGAAATGTTTGAATGGACAGTGTTTAGTGTTGGAGAAAGGGCTCTTCTCTCTGCCTCTGGTGGTGACTGTAGTCTTATTTCTCTTAATGAAGTCTCTTTACTGCTTTGCAATAGCGTCATTAGCAGAGGTGAGTTCTTGTCGCAGTTTGGCCTCGTCCGTTATAGCCGTGTTGTATAAATAGATACGATCTGCTCCTGTTACTTGCCTTCAGGTGTTTGTAGCTTCAGCTCTCAGCTCTGAGGCAGAGTCATTGGCCCGACTCTCCTGAGATGATAATCTCAGTTCTTGGATCTTGTTGAACTGGACCTTGTCATTGCCCGAGCATTCACTTTCTCCAGCTCAGCCTTTAGAGGGCTTTTCTCTGGGAGAGTGGGTCCCTGGAACACAAGGCTGCTTACAACCACATTTTATATACCATAATGTTGCATTATGACATATAAATCCAAAATGTACTAACAATATTTGTTTGATTTTATAATAATAATAATAATATAGACATTTTTATTTTATACTTTGGATTCTTGGTGTCTTTTAAGTTTGCTCACTGAGTCATGTGCAGTGTTTTATGTATTTTCTGTTTGTATGTTAAAAATATGTTAACATTGTTTTACATAAAAGAAAGGAAATAGCATGGATATTGATATAGCATAGTGACAGTGATGAATGCATTTGAGGTCCCGTTTTCTGGTCATGACAAGAATGCCATATATTTTCGGAGCAATCATATTACCAGACAATAGTAACATAATGCCCTCCAACTACCATGTAATAACCATAATTACACTTTTTTTAACCATGCTTTTACAGTTGTGTGTTGTGTGAACAGAAAGAAGTCTCCACTGGTCGGGATCAAACGCTTAACCTTTGGGATGGTGGGCACCTGCTCTGCCACTAAGCCACTTCAAAACCTCTAACTGGGTTAGTTAGTTCATTTTGTGGGGGAAATGTACAGCCCGTTTTGTTACATGTCAAGACAAATTTCAGTAACTGCTGTGTATTACTAAATGCACAAAATGATTACAAAAGTGACAACTGTCTTACATTTTGGACTTCTCACTGGTGAGATGTTCATTCTGTTCATCCGGACATATCCAGCCACTATATCCTGTGACGAGGAGGAAAACTTGCAAAGACTTTCATGTCCCAAAGTGGATCATAAATCATTTGCAAAGTGACACTGATCTTGTATAATACCACCGTGCACATATCCTTCATAATGCTAGTGATCAGAGATGTCGAGCATGTAATTAGATGTGATTCCATTCATTAGGTGATGAGCAGCCAGCAAATTGTGCCTTGTCCTCTGTCGCAATCTGGGTCATAGAAATCAATCTGAAAAGTCAGAATTATTGTGTGTCGAATAGAGCTAAAACTGTTATGGATGATGCTATGAAGTCAACGCTGTTAAAGAGTTCTTTGATAAATTTAGCCTTGGAAGAGCTTGTTGGCAATACACTCATGTACTTATGTATCAGGTGTGATGACTCACTCGTCCTTTTATACAATAGCATGTTTGAAAGTCTTTTCTGGTTTATTTTGTATGGTAATGTGCACACTATAACTTTTCTAGAGGGCCCACCGTCTGTTTGTCTCCAGGAAATGTAATTGCTTTGCCTGTAATATTTCACAGTATAGTAAACAAATGTATCTCCATGGAGACAAGCAGGTGACACCCATAAGCCAGGTCAGAACTGTGGAGAGGCGAGCCCACTCATAGTAAGTGTACATGTTTTTCAATGTCTGTGAGACATTCCAGGAAGAGGAATAACATCTCCAAACAGTAGAGAATAATAGAATTGTGTCCATTGGCTGTCTGTTCCAACCTGCTGGCCCCTCCTCTTCATTGCAGCACTCACCAGTATTTTAGAAAAATGCTACATACAATTTTGAATCCTATGAGTATGATCCAGAAGTCCAGATCTTTGGGAAAGGTTGGTGTAGGTGCAGGACAACAGGATTACAGTAGTTTTCAGATTTTAAGCCTCCACCGGTGGGAACTCTATCAAGCGTTTGACACATTGTAGAAGAAGACGTCAGTGGACAATGGTCACTGTCCAGGGGACACATCATGTTTTTAAGCTTCACAACGTTGTGTGTTTTATTACAATCAGACTCATATTCACAGAGAAATTAGTCTAATGAGGAAGTGAATCTAGACACAGCGAAACACAAAGACACACGGGGCGCTGACATGCAATATACGTCTGCAGTTTAGAACCTGCTGCAGTGAATTGAGACCTGACTCGCGGGTCAAAAGACAACATGTGCATCATTACCCAGGACCATATTTCTGTGTAAATATCTCATGTCACAACGTAACACTCACTCGATAAGTACGAGCTCAGGAGCAGATGTGAAGACACAGACACAGATGAATATGCTGAGTCATGAAGGACAGAGGGGACAGTAGGGACAGCCGTGATGTTTGTAAAGCTTCAAAATGCTGTGCGTTTTATTACAATCTAATAAGTCTCGCGGCGCAGCGGACTGCAGGTGCACCACGAGACTCCCGGTTCAAGTCACTCACTACCGCGTTTATTTATGTGTAAATATCTCATGTTATAACGTGAGCATCTGAGGTTTACTGACAGGTGCGGCCCGTATATGGACACATTCTATTTTCTTTGTAACTTTCGTGCGTTTTAGTCAGGAGCGCTGTATAGCCCAAAAAGTATGGTACTCAAATAATCCAAATAGTACTCTGAGTAAAGTAAAGTTATAATATCCTTGACAGTCTTTGCATTATTTATAACAGTGTGTTAATATGACAACAACCAGGCAACATCTGGCCCCAACTTAAGGGAACTGTCAAGAGCAGGGCTCCCGGGTGAAGGGCCTCCTCTGGAGGAACAGTGTGGATCAGGGTGGAGTGCATCACTGACAGCCTGAGCATAATGAGATCATATGAGCTGGAAAACAGGATCCATGCTTGATTTGGGACGGATAAAAAACCATAGTGGTTCACTGGATTATATTATATGTATATATTATTTACTTGTATTTCTTTGATAAGAACATAGCATAGGAGGCTTTTAGAACAAGTAAATATATAATTATTTATGGATAAATTTGCCAAAGTGAGAAGACAATCTTAAAATGGTATTTCACTCTGAATTATCAAGTGTACAACTCTGCCCTGCAAACAGTTTCAGACGTTTATTCAAGATGTTCGACTCAGTTTGCAGTTTTAAGTGAGAAGAGAGCTCCAAGGACTGGATTATTTGTTATTAGGTATTTAGTTATTTGTCAATGGGTTAAAAAAAGGTTGTATTTTACAGAGTACAGGGGATAACATTTGGTAAGGTTCATTTGACTTTTAGCTCAAACGTGTTATTGATTTTTAAACATTCATCCAACAAGCAACATTTAAGATACTCATTGATTTACTAACTTGGCTATGAAGGACAAATAAGGCACATAATGCAAAAAAAAGAATAGTAAAAATGAAACGGTTAAATGCAGAGCAGAGGCAGAGCTCCCTCTTCTGTACAATGCTGCCCTCATGTGCTGAGAAGCAGCACACGCGGGGCATGATGGACTAGGCGCATTCACAACGCACTGTTCATTCAAATGAAGATCCGTTTGCTTGTTGTTCAGTTCATTTGGAGATTGTGAACTGGACCAAATTTCAGGGGTTTCGTCTGAACTGTGAACACGATCCATGATGAACACAAACACACACAAACAAACAAACAAACAAACAAGCAAACAGGAAGTGACCATGACGTGCACGAGCCACGCTGAGACGCACGTGAGGCGCACGTGAGACGCACGATCAAAACAAACTCGTGAGACCAAAAGTAGGTCAGAGTCTGGTTTAATTATAATTACTGACGACAGATATATCAGTATTTCAATCATTATACTTACAAACCAATGTTCTAAAGCTGACTGGAACAAACATCATCACATTTACCCGTGCAGTTAGCGGAGATTTGTACTCACCTGTCACTCACCTTACACTCACCTTGTACTCACCTGTCACTCACCTTGTACTCACCTGTCACTCACCTTACACTCACCTTGTACTCACCTGTCACTCACCTTGTACTCACCTGCCACTCACCTTGTACTCACCTGCCACTCACCTGTCACTCACCTTGTACTCACCTGCCACTCACCTTGTACTCACCTGTCACTCACCTGTCACTCACCTTACACTCACCTTGTACTCACCTGTCACTCACCTTGTACTCACCTGCCACTCACCTTGTACTCACCTGCCACTCACCTGTCACTCACCTTGTACTCACCTGCCACTCACCTTGTACTCACCTGTCACTCACCTGTCACTCACCTTACACTCACCTTGTACTCACCTGTCACTCACCTTGTACTCACCTGCCACTCACCTTGTACTCACCTGCCACTCACCTGTCACTCACCTTGTACTCACCTGCCACTCACCTTGTACTCACCTGTCACTCACCTGTCACTCACCTTACACTCACCTTGTACTCACCTGTCACTCACCTTGTACTCACCTGCCACTCACCTTGTACTCACCTTGTACTCACCTGTCATTCACCTTGTACTCACCTTGTACTCACCTTGTACTCACCTGTCACTCACCTTACACTCACCTTGTACTCACCTGTCACTCACCTTGTACTCACCTGTCACTCACCTTGTACTCACCTTGTACTCACCTTGTACTCACCTGTCACTCACCTTGTACTCACCTTGTACTCACCTGTCACTCATCTTGTACTCACCTTGTACTCACCTGTCACTCACCTTGTACTCACCTTGTACTCACCTTGTACTCACCTGTCACTCACCTTGTACTCACCTGTCACTCACCTGTCACTCACCTTACACTCACCTTGTACTCACCTGTCACTCACCTTGTACTCACCTTGTACTCACCCTGTACTCACCTGCCACTCACCTTGTACTCACCTGTCACTCACCTGTCACTCACCTTACACTCACCTTGTACTCACCTGTCACTCACCTTGTACTCACCTGCCACTCACCTTGTACTCACCTGCCACTCACCTGTCACTCACCTTGTACTCACCTGCCACTCACCTTGTACTCACCTGTCACTCACCTGTCACTCACCTTACACTCACCTTGTACTCACCTGTCACTCACCTTGTACTCACCTGCCACTCACCTTGTACTCACCTTGTACTCACCTGTCATTCACCTTGTACTCACCTTGTACTCACCTTGTACTCACCTGTCACTCACCTTGTACTCACCTTGTACTCACCTTGTACTCACCTGTCACTCACCTTGTACTCACCTTGTACTCACCCTGTACTCACCTGTCACTCACCTTGTACTCACCTGCCACTCACCAGTCACTCACCTTGTACTCACCTGTCACTCACCTTGTACTCACCTGCCACTCACCAGTCACTCACCTTGTATTCACCTGTCACTCACCTGTCACTCACCTTGTACTCACCTTGTACTCACCTGCCACTCACCTTGTACTCACCTGTCACTCACCAGTCACTCACCTTGTATTCACCTGTCACTCACCTGTCACTCACCTTGTACTCACCTTGTACTCACCTGTCACTCACCTTGTACTCACCTGCCACTCACCTGTCACTCACCTTGTACTCGCCTGCCACTCACATTGTACTCACCTGTCACTCACCTTGTACTCACCTGTCACTTACCTGTCACTCACCTTGTACTCACCTGCCACTCACCTGTCACTCACCTTGTACTCGCCTGCCACTCACATTGTACTCACCTGTCACTCACCTTGTACTCACCTGTCACTTACCTGTCACTCACCTTGTACTCACCTGCCACTCACCTTGTACTCAGCTTGTACTCACCTGTCACTTACCTGTCACTCACCTTGTACTCACCTGCCACTCACCTTGTACTCAGCTTGTACTCACCTGTCACTCACCAGTCATTCACCTTGTACTCACCTGTCACTCACCAGTCACTCACCAGTCACTCACCTGTCACTCACCTTGTACTCACCTGTCACTTACCTGTCACTCACCAGTCACTCCCCTGTCACTCACCTGTCACTCACCTGTCACTCACCTGTCCTCCTGACGTGAAAACACATGGGTAAATACGCAAAAAGTCAAAGAATGAAAACAGCGCTTAAGTCTAGCTTCCCTCATCCCCAATCAAATCAAGTCTACTTCAATTTGCATATTGAATTTGCTTTAAAATGGGAGGAAAATGAGAAAGTTAACGTTAGACTGGCACAAAGATAAAATTTCAACTAAACATTTAGAGTCTCAACATTGACAACAATTAGATTTTTTAGAACATGTTGCTCTTTAACCCTGTTTTAGAAAGTAAACAGTTTTTTTTATTTTTTTATGACCAGATAAGAGAAGGGACGGGGCCCATAAAAAGATGACACAATTTATCATGACACATTATGATGCCCGTCCTATTTCCTTATCTGGTCGCCGTGGATACACTCTGAATGGAACACTTCAGCTGAACTTTTGTGTAAAACTTTCAAACTTTTGTGGACTTTAAACCTTTCCGGAACCACCATGCCTAACCACACATCAACTCGTGCTGTGCTTATGCTAGTTGGATTTTTTACCTTTTCAGCAGCGTTTACTTTTAATATTTTATCAAGTTTTGGAGCCAGAACTGGTGAGTAGTTTGACCAAAAATGCAGCAACATTCTTGTCAATGGTTGTGTTTTTTCAGATCTTTTCACCCAGAATATCGAGGACGTGCTGCTGAAGTATTCAACTCCGTTCACACCGGAACTATGGATATTCTTTCTATGGGACTTCATATACTTTTGGATGTTAGCAATGTATCTTTACTTCATCAGTGGTTTGTGCAGAAGGTAATGCAGTTGATATACCTTGAATACATTACATTAAACCTCGAGTCAGTTAAGTATTTTATAGTATACTGTGCTTTCTTTGGGTTTAGATTGTCACTGAATAGATAAAGACCAGTGGTGGAAATTAACAAAGTAAAAAGTATAGTACAATTTTTAGTGATGCTTAAGTATATTTTTCTGCAGTTCTGAGCAGATATTTATACTTTCTAATACATTACTAGGACTAAAATGTAAAAAGGTTACCGGTATTATTTTTATGTACAAACATTCCAGCCAATTCTTTATCAGGATCGCCACATTCCACTATTTTATTACCCAAATAATAATAATAATAAATACTTTGACTTTTTATTACAAAAGCTTAACACATTTACTTATACCTATATTAAGTAATACCTTTATTTGAGTAAATCTTCTGCTCCTGTATCTGTACTTTGACAACAACAACATTGAGTAATTTTTCCACCAGTTAGAGAGAACTGTGTTTCTGAGCTATAACCTGCTACAAAGCAAACTTGAAACTAGTAGCCATTGTAGTATATTTAGCTTTGCCGTTGGTTCGTTAGCTTAGGGATGTCACAATATCAAACTTTGGTGTTACAATTATTGAAATGACACGATTTAATAATTATTCGCGATTACTGACACCATGACAAAACAACAACATGTTTCATCTTCTTTCATTTGTCATGAAGTGAAAAATGTTACTAGATGTCACTCAACATGTTACTATTCCTCACTTTCCTCCTCAAGTTAATGTGACAAAAACAGCAAGATAAATAATTAGTTTTAGTTCATTTTTTGGCATCCCAAAATAGGATAATACCTTCTACCTAATACCTATTACCTATTACCTAATACCTTCTTTCATCCCAAAATGAAACTTCTGCTCATATTTTATTTATTTTTTTCATTGTATGTTTGGTTATTTGTGTGTATTTATCTGAACAATCCTGAATGTGTTTTCCAGGACTGCTTATGACTGGATGTACACGACCCCTGCAGCGCTGCCCTATGGGTTCCATGTTTGTCTCATTACTAATCTATGCCTTGACATCACCTTCTTATTCCTCTTCGACAGAGAGTAAGTACACGCCACTTTTTTCTTAGGACAACCACAGTTTAGTAACATTAAAACTGTTCTATTTTTTAGGGTGCTGTTTTCCGCAATGGTCATCTCTGGGCTCATGACGGCCACAGACTACACCCTTCTGTTCTTCTCATGTCACGGACTGAAGATCTACGGGGCGTGGCTCAACAAGTACCACAAGATTGACCTCTGGCTCTACAGGATTCTGGTAAAAACACTTGGATTTTGGAAAAGGCAAATGTGTAAAATGTGTTGTGGAAATATAGATGGTTGTTAATGTATGAATGTTAAGATTCATGACAAACATAGTATATTGTCTTAGCATAATACATGAGTTCAGTTCAATAACATGATTTAAAGTATCACTTTGTAATAACTGTACCTTGATTTGACTTCACAATGCATGAATGGACAAATACTTTATAAAGAATTATTCTGGCTTAGTAACTACTTAGTTATTACCCTAGCCCCTTAATTTGTAAATTATTGTTTAAGTCATGCTTTATTAGGACTTAATTCATTTTAATTTATTTATTTATTTATTTGAGCATCGGGAAAATAAAATAAAAACATACATTCAAATATTGATTGTTAAAAAACAATTTTTTTTATATGGGATACATAGTTTATATACAAGAGGCATAGGATACAATACATGTTTACGTATTGTATCCTATGCCTCTTGTAAGAGCTAAGATGTATCTGTATTATAATTATTAGTGATAAATGTGTATGTTCAAAACAATCATTTTCACATATTAAAATTTTTCATATATGCAGATGCCCAACAACAGAATGTTTGCATAAACCAACAAAGTGATATATAAGTATCTTGCAAGGTTTCTCCCTTATAATTTGACAAGACGTCTGTTTATTTCAATACTCAATCTATAATTATTGTATTGATTTTATTTTTCGGGGGTTATTTATATATTTATTCATTTTGGTAGGATTTGCATTCAATTATATTCGGTGACATCTAGTGTTGAAACTTTTCCTTCTTAGAACTAACATTGCATTTAAATTTACATGTAAATGATTCTGACATAATATATACATTCCTCCTAAAAGGCTCTATTTGACTATGTGAGTAGTGTAGAAATATTGCAGTCAGTCGATCCAAAATATTAAATCATCACGGGACATCAGGCCTCAATAACAGGCTAATGCTTATAGCTTTCCGCTCGGCTGCCGTCTCCATAAGCAACAGTTAAGTATATCTCAAAGTGGCTTCTCCTCGTGCCCGTGGGTGAGCGTGACCCCAGATTAGGCACCTGAAGGCCTTCCATGTTGGATCATTAAGGAAATGCACCGATTGCTCATAGTCCACTTCACCTGGAAGCTTCTCTTCCCTGAAGTAACAGATAAGACGAGCCAGGAGACAATTCACTGATAAGAAACGCTTTAGGATTTACAAGAAATGAAACTGATAATAATAATAATAATAATAATAATAGATAATAGTTGTGGTGAATTATAGATTACATTTGAGGCAAAATGTGGCTGTTGAATTTGTATGACTTTTCTATAATAGTATTCCAGTTGCTACATATTATATTTCAAGTTATGATAATCACATGCTGTAATTAAATAAAACGGCTAATTGACACACCTTTTTCCGTGCCTAGACACATGAGGCTGTGAATAAAAAGTGATGTACATTCATTATTACTATATTCTGAGCCGTTTGTTGCTTGGTAACCATGTGTAAGCAAGACAGAAACACTGCAGGGGAGATGAGTGCTACAGTATTTCTAACATAAATGCATTTATCAATGAATGTAAAGATGCATGGATTTGGTCATGGCAGGATGGAATCATATTTTGTTTGTTTTAAAAAAGCCTTTTGAAAATACAGTCCAATACACTGAGTCATGTGCAAGCATCATCTGATTTTTAATGCCAGTTACCTGTTCTTCCACTGCTTATGTTATTATTATAGGGCTATAGTTGACTAAAGACATTCTTGGAGGACTAAAGTAATAGTAGTAAGTAATAAAGTAATAATAGACAAGTATCTATGATTTGACCATGTATCTGTTCCCAAAGTGCACTGACAAGACCAGAAGATTACAGGAGATCACACATTCAAAAAACTACTAGCAAATTGTGTATTTATCTGTAAGAAGAAATTGTTAAAAAAAAAAAAAAAATCAGGTCAAATAAATATTGCAACACAAAAATTAAACACATAACTAACACACTAACTAACTAACTATACATAACTATCCATCCATCTATCTATCTATCTATCTATCAAACAAACAAACAAACAAACAAACAAACAAACACACAAACACACAAACTAACTAACTAACTAAGTAAGAAACACAATAACACACTAACTAATTAACTAACTAACTATATATATGACTATCAGACTATCTATCTATCTAACAAATTAAGTAAGTAAGTATTTTGTAAAAAACTAACTAAGTAAGTACCACAATAACACACGTACACACTAACTAACTAACTAACCAACTAACTAACTAACCAACTAACTAACTAACCAACTAACTAACTAACTAACCAACCAACTAACCAACTAACCAACTAACCAACTAACCAACTAACCAACTAACCAACCAACTAACTAACTAACTAACCAACTAACTAACTATATATAACTATCTATCCCTATCTAACAAACAAACCAACTAACTAAGTAAGTAAGTACCACAATAACACACGTACACACTAACTAACTATGTATAACTATCTATCCATCCATCTATCTAACAAACAAACCAACTAAGTAAGTAACTAACTAACAAACTAACTAACTAACTAAACATAACTATCTATCCATCCATCTATCTAACAAACAAACCAACTAAGTAAGTAACTAACTAACAAACTAACTAACTAACTAACTAACTAACTAACTAAACATAACTGTCTGACCATCCTTCCATCTAACTAAGTGGCGTGTGGCTGGTGTTCCCAGGTGCAGAATGGAGTAGCGCTGTATGCCACTTGGGGGACCCTCTCCACTCTGCTGAACCTGACCATCTACCTGCAGCACCAGACCGGGACGTCCCGCTGCGACTGTGCCACCATGTCCCAGCTGCTGCTGCTCACACTGATCTTTGTCTGGTAAACCAAAGATTATCCAGCCCACTGTTTGTGTCAGCAATAGTAAAAATACTTTTCCTCCAGGTTTTTATTTGAAAACTTCTACTTTGATGAGCATGTGCGTTACATCTTTACCACGTACCCTGTAGTCATCTTGTGGTTAAGTGCGAACATTGCCATTTTGAGTCCAGGGACTCACAATTTTTTCTTTGGAGGTAACAACAAATGCAAATCTGTTAGACTGTGATATGAATTATACAATGTGAATTTACATTGTGTTATTTTTTCCAGTTTTCATTCTTATCACCGTCAGCCTTTTATTCCTGGCCCATGTGGTCCTGGTCTCATGGAAGCACCACAAAAGACCCCTGTACACCGACAGTGAACCCAGCATGTCTCCGGTAGAAATAGCTCTTACACAAAGCAAAATCTTTTTATAAATGTGTATTATGTTGATCATTTGTATATTAGACATGTAAATATTTCAGAATTGTGAATGAAACATTAGCATACAACCTTATTATGAATTCTGGTCAAATATTTGTGCCAATATGTGTTTGTTTATCCGTTTATTAAATTGATCTGTAAGTCAAATTTATTTGTTGTTGTGGAACTGTAAAAAATAATATTTTAACAATAGGAAGTTCTTGAATACAGTTTTGTTGAAGTTCATGTCAAACTTCAGAAATATTGGTCCGAGATTAGTGAGGCACTGCATATTAGAAAAGCACTAGGTTCTAATTGAATGTTTCAAAATGTGCTGTTAAAAAATACTACTTTTGATCACCATATTGATTGATTGTATTTAAGTCGCATCTTTTTTCATAGTTTTGGCCAGGATGTGACTTATACTCCAGAGCAACTTATATGTGATATCATTAGTTATTTTCACACTGGCAACTGCATTTCACATTTTGATGGCGCTCTAGGCTCTGAAAGAAGCAGAAGAAGAATCTGCACTTCCTCTTCCTCTGGAGTTTGTGGAGTTGTTTAGAAGTGACACAGAGGAAAAACAATTCAATGGATTTAGTGATTTGGGGTAAAACCGATGCTTTGGTAAACTTGTTAGCATGTTCTTTATGCTATAGTTATCTGAATAACTGTTATGTTACGTTGACATACCAGACACTTACCTCTGTGCGTCATGTAGCTGAAGGTGTTGGCGTTAGCATACGTACACCTATTCACCATGTTCTCTAATCTGTTATTATTTTAAATTGCATTTCAAGATGATATGTCAGTTCTTGGTCTTGGATTTTATCAAATCAATATCCCCCAAAAATGCGACTTATATATGTTTTTTCTTATCTACTATGCATTTTTTGGCTGGTGCGACTTATTCTCCGGTGATATTTTAGTCCTTAAAATACGGTATTTGGGCCCTAGTTTAAACTCTGTGTTTACGTGGTGTAACACTAGATTACTGTCTTTTAACATTCTTATTTTGTGCACAAAGAGGGCATCAGGTTATTCAGGTGAAGCAGACATTATCAAAATGCACCTGGGTGGATCCTTATTCTTGCAGAGTTGTACAGCGCTCATAATACTATAGTGATAACATAATTCCAGGTCATCAGATCAGAGTCAGATATTGCAAAGATACCATAAACACGCAGCTCCAAAGTACAGATCTCAAATGCAGTAGACGGGAGTGGTGGCTTTGGCAGTGTCCAGAGTGGAGATCCATGACACCAGCACTATGTTTGTGAGCGTCCCCATGTCTCCTCTCTCCCACAGGGCCCCAGGGCATGGGCTGCTCCACGCCGGATCCATCGCCCTGGCCATCGTCACCAATGTCTGTGCTGTGGTCTTCTTTCATCTGGCTAAATTCCCCAATGGTAAGTCCATTCCGTTCAGTCCATGTACTGTACAGTATATAGGCTGGTGTGTTTCAGCTTAAGGAATAAAACATGTAAATTTTCCCTTAATATATTCTGAATTAATGATGCACAGAGTCTTAACATTACACAGAGAAATTCAGGGAGGCCTTTGCATTATAAGAGATAATAAAACATGATTTATAAGCAGATGTATGTAGGTCAGTAAAAGTTGTATTCATATTTTATTTTGATCTTTCTGTGTTGTGTGTGATAATTAGTGATATAAAATGTTAAAATAGTCAAGAGTGGAGGAAAAGGGGGGGTACGGTCTGGCCCAAGGCTGAGCCATAATGTCCTACTCTTAACTAACTACTTTTTCTATCAAATGCAGTGTTTTTATAATATTGGTTGCACTTTTTTATTACCTTTACTGAGCTGAGAATCAAACACAATCAAGCACTAGTTATTATCTCTTATAATAAGTAAGTAAGTAAGTAAGTAAGTAAGTAGGTAAATTGTATTTATATAGCACCTTTCACAGACAGAGGTCACAAAGTGCTTCACAAAACACAGAATAAAACAATAAAAACACAAAAAACTTACAGTGAACAATACATACAACAATATACAGTAAAATCAGTCCGTAAAACAAGTGCATTTAAAAGGCTTGACTAAATAAAAAGGTTTTAAGCTGACCCTTAAAAGCAGTAACTGAGTCCAGTGACCGTAGGGAGAACGGAAGATCGTTCCAGAGTCTGGGGGCAACTGCCTGGAAGGATCTGTCTCCTCTGGTCTGAAAACGGGTGTGAGGAACCAACAACAGTTTCTGATCCAAGGACCTTAGTGAGCGAGAGGGAGCGTATAGTTTAATCAGATCGCTGATGTACAGAGGGACCTGACCATTTAAAGCTCTTAATGCACTACAGTATTCACTATAGCATGAATTTATAAGGTGAAGTGGGGAAGAGTAATGGAATACATATGTTACAACACTGTAATTTTTAGGTATCTGTAATTATACTTTTGAACTGGACTGAAAAGTTTATTTATCAGGACAATTCTTTATAAAGATCAAAATTTAACTCTTTAGTTCTCAAAATAGTCCTCAAAATTAGTTTCTTCAAGTAACATGTTGGTGTACTTAAGTAGATTTTTCAACGTGATACTTTTACGTTTTGGTCATTTGACATCGAGCATCAACACAGAAGAATTCAAGCGTACGTTTCACAAAGGCGTATGAGTCAGAAATAAACCTGATCCTTTTTGAAACCCTCGTATTGTCCTCGCAGCAGTGTTCACGACCTCATCTGTAAACGTGTCTGAGACGTGGAGCCTGGAGGTGACCATGGACCACTGGGCTCAGAACAACTGGCTCATGATTGACAGCTGGTCCCTGGCCTGGCTGGTGGAGGCAGTGTACAGGCTGTGGAGAAGGTCACAAATACACACAAAGCTATGCAACACGCTGTGGATGAGTGATGGTGCCAGAAGTTCTTTATTTCTTTATCTGTCGCCATAGAAACGTGTTTGGTCCCGAGGCTTGTAACCCCGAGCTGCACCCTCCACTCTTCTACCTGATGTGGGCTTCTGTCAATAGTGCGCGGATCTGCTGCATGCTCCTATGGGACCGACAGTAAGCCATGTACTGGATATACATACACAACATGAAACCAGATGCCCTCCCTGACACAAGCCTCTCTAGGACTCTTATTTATCAGTTTCAGACATCAGAAGTTCCTGATTTCAAATACTTTTTGGGGACTTTTGCCATTTTAAAAGATGTTTTATGTTGAATCTGACATTTTACTTGAAACTAGGGTTGTCAAAAGTATCAAAATCCCACTGATATTAATATATACTAACATTAGGATCAAAACTACAGTAGATGCTCATTTGAAGAATCGATACTACAAATCTCACCAAATATGACATTCCCTGAGCAGTTTAGAATGATATTGAACTGAATCAGAACTAATATATGACCACTTGAAAAGGGAGAGTAGCGTCAAGTCGAATTGAGGCTTTCTCTTTCTTTCTCTTTCTTTCTATCTCTTTCTCTATTTTTCTCTCTTTTTCTCTCTTTTTCTCCCTTTTTCTCTCTCTCTCGCTCCTTTAAAAAAAAAAAAAATCATCATTTATATCATTAAAGTCATCGAGAATTGAGCCTGTTCCTTTGTATCAAAATCCAGTTGTAAATTTTAGTATCATGACATTTCTACAGGAGAACTATAAATAAATAATATAATAACAACAATCTTCAGTTCAGACTCCGTGGGTCCATAATACAATAAAACAATTAAAAATATGCATGAGACAAACAACATCCCAATATAATAAAATTCTACGGTCCATATAATCAGTTCCTCCGATGCCTCCGGAGCTCAGAGGTGCACCTACTATTCGGTCCAGGCGTTATTAAAACATTCATCAGCCCATTTTGTGAGTCCTACAGGCGCTTCATAAACTTATAAACAAAGACTCTAATTACATAATTCAGCATGGGAACATTATTTTCCACAAACAAGTACCTGCAGCTTCTTGAATTGACTATTTCAGTATCTGCACCACAAGTGGACAGTATAGAGCGGTGTGCAGTTATTATATTTTATATATATTATATATTATATGTTACATTTGCTAGATTTACACATGCAGGTGGCCCAATATGAACATTTTGAGCCGATACAGTATCTGATATATGTCTTACTATCATGGCCAATAACTAATACATCCCAAAGTTTCACTTTTGTTAAAATAACAACACAGTTTATTTAAGTATCCGGGATTTAAAACAATTCCTGGCATGATTGTATAAACAGACAAACATATGTTGTAGCCTAGTTGATCTACTATTTCTGTTTTTACTCATTAGTCTGTTCAAACTTGAAGCATTGCATGAAAATGATTGGTTTCAAATATCGCCTAAATTTTCAATACCGATATGCTGATCTGAGGCAACCCTCTGATATCACCAATATATATCCAATATGCAATCTCTACACACCTTTATTGAGCCAGCATATTCACTTTAGCGAGTATTTTACAGTACTGGCTCTGATTGTCCTCATCGTCACAGAGGTCAGTCCTGATGATGTGCAGATATTTGCCCTTATCCACAGCTGATAACCCTGCACTTTTTAGAGTTCAAGTTAAAATGATATGGCTCCTATCTATCTCCCAACATAAAGCCTGTCTTACATTTCGTGAGTCTTTCAGATAGATTGCTCATGTTCAAATTGAAGAGCGTAGGTGACCGGACACCACCTTGTCTCACCCCCATTCGTCACTAGACACAGTTCAGAAGTTCCAGTTCCCATCTAACATTCATTCTTTTGTGCTTTCCAAAAATGTAATAGCCAAAATACATACATACATTTGGGTTCGGGTTATTTTAGAAGCAAGGAATGGAAGAAAAGGAAAGATTATGCTGTTGTTTTGATCTTGTAACAGTAAAATTGGATAATGTGACATCCCTACTTTTACATTAATGCACCACACTTAACTAACAATAACATTTATTTTCTCCTACAGTGAAATAACATCAGCCTTTATATTGTCCACAATGCAGCCGTCCATCAGCTTCTTCATGCTGTACACATCTTATCACAATCTTCACCAGCACAAAGCCTGGCTCGCTATTAACAACCGCAACCTCGTTTGGTGGATGCGGTATTTGGTAAGACATGCAATTTAATCAGATTATACTGGCTTTGTCTGTGAGAACAGTGTTGACGGGTTGGTTCTGGTGACAGACTCAGAGTGGCTTGGCCTTGTTTGCCTGGTGGACTCTCCAGATAGCCTCAGTTAACTTTGGCATAGTACTCAAGTATAAGGCTGAAGTACAGGACCCAGTAGCCAGCACCATCGTCCTCACCATTATCCTTTTGGCTGCTATCATCTGGTGAGAATGGTGTCATCATATATTTTTAACTCCATTTGGCAAAAAGTAATCATATATGTTTGTTTGTTTGTTTGTTTGTTTGTTTGTTTGTTTGTTTCTACAACAGGTTCTTTCTACAGAGTGTGTTTTACCTCAAGTACATGCACTACACGTTCACAGTTTATCCCATTCTTATCCTGGGTCTTGGAGCAATGTTCACCAAAAGCTTTCAAGTCAACAACTTAGGCACCAACACTCTCTACTGTGGTAAGAGGACATTATAACTAACATCCTTTTTACTGTAAAACATGATATTTAAGTTATTAAAAATGTGTAGTTTACTTTCTAGTGCTCTGTAGGGCTCATACTAATGATTACTGTAGTAGTCGACTAGTCAGTGGTTATTTCTATAATACAATGAGATGTTTTAAGTAGATTGACAACCAAGAATATTTGAAATATGGTGACTAAAGGCTTATATGTAGAGAATTAATGAATTAAGTGTATTGTTGATGACAATTGCTTACTCTTTTGTCACATTTTGATTCAATAATGTCACTCTCTTTGTTTTAGAAGGTCTTTTGTACATGTTTTGAATTTTGGATAATGATTGTGATTATCAAAATACAATCAAGATTATTTTAGCCATGATTAGTCGAATAATCATTGCAGGCCTGGAGTTGTAAATGTCTGGCTGTATCACACTTTTACACAATGTAACTAAAAGTGTAATCATGTTTCTATTGCAATAATTACTCGCAGAAATGTATTGGTAATAATATGGAAACATGGCCACAAAATACCAAGCTATTTCCATTATTACCATGCTAGTACTATGCTGTGAGTTATCATCACGCTAAATGTAAAAGTAAAATGAATGGCACCTTGTATCTGTCCATAGGTTTCATGATGCTGCTGATCACCATCATGTGCAGTGTTCACCTGGTCGCAGCCTGCATGTACAAAGGCTCGTCCCGCAAGCGTCGCCAGGTCCAGTCTGGTCTCACGCTGGAGAACTGTGCCACCGTGTGCCAACCTGAAGGCAAAGGCAACATGCAAATACAGACTTAATACAAGCAATGTCAACAAATCCTCCATTGAGCACCACGGATTTGAAATGTGTTATCATGACCACCAGGGGGCAGCATTGATCCTCTCGATACACGAAGTTAGCCTGAACGTGAACCGGGCCAGATGGTCGAAACAAATATGCATAACAACAGCCATAGTGACAATAAATCAATATTCAAAACCCCATCCATAAAACTTCAGAAATTATTACTGCTATTACAGTAAGAAACTGAATTTCTTTTTCAAAATTTGTATGTTTGGATGTTGTTTGATGAAGACTCCTGCACCAAATGCCCATCTGTCTTTGCTATATTTACTTGGTTTGACAAATCACGCAGCAATAACAAGCCTTGCAAAATGGAAAATATATTGCTGAATGTGCATTAATATAGTGCGTACATAACATCGTTCTTGCATTTGCTGTTTTGATTGCACTCATTTGGTTAACTTGATTAGGAAGATGTACCAGCCAACCATGGCTTTTATTAAATAGTATATTTTCCCCTGGAGAGCAAGAAAGAAAGAAAGTCGATTCATCCTAATATATGACGTTCTAAAATTCAGGGGAAACTGGGGAAATATGTAAATAAAAAACATAAAAAAGCTATTTTATCATTTGGCCAAGAAAGAAAACAGCTGCATATGGGCATAAGTAAACATGTGAAAAGACACAATAAAAAGTAAACAGAGTAGCCCATAATTTCTAGTAAATGTAACAAAAGTCATTTACTGATGTCCACCGTTGTTTCAGTCCAGTCCTTGACAGTCAGCTCCATTCATTTCCTTATTATTGCTACATTCCACAGGTTTCCATCAATCATTTCCATTGTCGATCTGATGGATCTCAATGAATGATGCATTTACCCCTGAACTAGACAAGTGAGTTAACCTTTAACATCCTGTTAATTCCTTTTCCCGTGTGTGCATTCACTGTAATTAACAACAAAGCGCTCATAAAATCCAACAAATCCCTTTAGGGCACAATGCCACACTCGTTATCTTTTATATGACAAACAACAACTTTTTGCTCCCAAAGGTTTTCAAACATACAGTCAAAAATACACTTCATATTTTGTGGCAGTCAATGAATAAAACAAATAAATAATTAATTCAAACTATGGACATTTTTTATCAGTTGATTCCATAAATATTGTGGAAGATAATTAGCTTACTTGGTGCCACTTCATAACTCTGTCTGATTAAAACTTTCGAGCTACACGCTCTACTTATTGCATTCGAAACATTTGATCAGAAGCAAAATTATAATGAAAACTCCAAATTAGTTTGGAAAAATCTAATGAGTTGTGAAACTACCTCATCAATTATCATTTGTTATTTTTAGTAATTTATTTTTGGTGCTTTTCGTGTCCCTCTCGTCACCTCACATTGTCTCTATCAAAAGCAATAGAAAGTTAGAATGGATAAAAATATGGCGGCCAATTTTCTGCAAATGAGAGCAGCGTGGATTAATCCTAAGGTCACAGACACCCGCCCACTGCAATAAAAGCAATTTTCAATCCGACAAAATATGAACAGAGAAACGCTATCAACAACAAACATGTCCATTGTGTCCCTGTGTTTTCTCCTCTGTTCGGTTTGATTCAGCTCAGCCTCCTTATGAAAGGTTGAGTTGTTGTTCCACCATGTCTCATGTGCCATTCTTTAAGCTCAATGCAGAAAGAGGACACTTCAAACATCTGTGCTTATCAGATTGCATCATGGGTAGAAGGGGGGCTAGGTATTCATAAAACCAATCCTCAAATGTTATGACACATGTGAACAAAGACAATGTAGATGTAATTTCCAACCATTTTCCATATCAAAGGGACATATCAACAGCTATTGTGTTCCCTGATCAAAAAACTATCTGGAGTTGTGTAATGTCTAATTGCCATCTACAATAGAGTTTGTGCAGATAGCAACAGTTCAATTTTAGTAGTAAATTGAAAAATTGTGTGCGTCAATAGTGATGTTTTCTCCTGTAAGAGCTCAAAACCCAACTATGAAAAATATGCCACAGTCTAATATAAAAAAGGAAAGTCAAGATACACAACAGAACTAGCTCAAGCTCTGCCTCTGTTTGTTGAGAAAATATTGTTGTTGTTGTTGTTGTTGTTGTTGTAGGGCGAGTTAAAATGTCCTTTATCTCCCCCTACCAAACAAGCTAGCTTTACTCTGCACAGTTAGCTGTCAGGTTGTTCTGTCACTCGGTCCGATTGTTGACGGACATTTTGAAGGTATTCTCTGGCCGTTACTGCTCACTGTGAATGCCAGATACTCATAATTAAATAAATGTAAGAAATATAAGTTTAATTTTATTTGTTATTATTCATTTAACCAGGATAGTCTTGCTGGGATTGGTCTGAGATCTCTTTTTTAGGGGAGTCTGAGTCCCGGAGGAGGAAGGAAATGATGTTAGAAAATGATCTTCATGGAAACAAGAACAGTTTAATTCAGCTTTGTTCATTGGCCATTTAAGGTTTAAAAAAACACAGTGAAAAACAAGCGCATGAACCTTAAAGTGCACAGAAAGAATGACCCTATAAAAAAACATTGGACAATTAAAAAACGCTGAAAGTACCGAGAAACATTCTGACACTGTGAAATAAGCAAACGAAAAGAGATTCTCACTGAAAAGTATAGTAAAGCGCTAGATCAAAATTCAACATGTATTATTTAGGCAGCTTGAGAAGGTAAGAAGCCTTTAGCATGACGAGATGTCTTACATTTAATGAAGCGATATCTTCTTGCAGAGGGAATAATTCACATCTTTCCAGCTGTGCAGACTTCATAATATACATTTCACCTCTCTTTGGCTGTAATGTTACCAAACCACACACAGTAATACAGCCAACAAGAAGTTACATGGTGCATTTTTACGATTGTGCAAGAAAAAGAGTTTAAAAATAGCCAACAAACAAACAAACAAACAAACAAACCAAACTCATTTAGATTCACTTAAAACACACTTCATTACCTCTGCATCCTGGAAATTGTGGCTAAAACAACCACTTTCTCCTGGACTGAAAATACAATCGTTCTATTTCAACCACCAGTCTAAAGGGTCTGTATTTTGCTGAATTTGGCCCATGAAGTTTGCTCCAATAAGACAAATTCTCTCTTTATCTCCACCCGACATGACTAACTCTGGCTAAAATTACATCCTCGACCGTATTCACCTGCTATTCCGCTCCAGTTACATTCTATTTGCAGCTTTATAACAAGCTTGTTGTTGTTGTTTTTTCTTCACAAATACCCAGGTGTTCATTTAAAATACTTGGTGACAGACGGATGGCTGTCTGGTCTACTGAATCGCCCTACGTATACAGCAGTTTCTTTTAGGAGCTAGAGAGGACACATCCCCCAAAGAGAAGAGCCGTGCCCGAGGAGGAACCGGAGGTGTTTTACTGTCTGGCACACATGTAATCGTTACCATTCTCTCCGTAGAATTGTCTTCTTTTTTCCAGAGAGAGAATAAAATACAGCACATATGCAAATGCGTGTTCCCAGTTAATTCAAACCATATGATTATGCAAACATTATAAGTATTGCCTTGTGCCAAGCCTGGGACCCTCTGTTCCTTTGTCCCCCGCCCTCCTTGTCTCTCGGCTGAGGTGAAGTCAGGTTTGAAAGCAGATGAGCCTCAGCTAACACTGGCATTCAGAACAAGGTTAGAATAATCCTTGAGAGAAGAGAAATAGTTAATGTTTTAGGTGAAGCTTTTAAACCAAACATACAATTCAGTTTTCATTCAAAAGAAAACGTCAAACTCCTATTGTAATATCCGCTATCTAATAATTATTGTTTTATTGTGGTTTTAATGCACATTTCTCCTGTTATGTAAAGCAGTTTGAATTACTTTGTGGACAAAAATCTGCCCAAAAGCATAAATAATTGGCCATTGTGATGCAAACAAGAGCTATGGAACAACTTCTATAATTGCTGAGTAAATACTGCTATACATCTATCTGTGTCAGAATACAGAACATTAACTCCAGTAGTTATTATACATATATAGTAACATTATCAGGCTGACTTATACGAGGTGCGATGACACAATCTCAAGATCTATATAAAAAAAAGTGGTTGTAGAAGTAATTGTTGTGGATACAGACAAGACAAAAGAGAATCAATTCTCCATTAACATGTTATTAAGGGTGCTGGACCACGCTGAACAACCAAGCCCAATTTGCCTCTATTTAGGAAGAGATAAAGACAAGTGTGAGTTTACCTTTGTGATCATTCATGTTCATACGTTGTTGTATTAAAACGGCATGATTCTGTATGTAATTCCGTGTAGTTTAGAGCGAGGAGCTCTGGAGTGTGGGTCGGGTTCTGAAGAGCAGGATGTGTTTATATGTGATTGTATGGTGGTCATATGGGACTGTCATTTCCTTTGTGCTGTGTGTTGCCAAGTACTTCTTTGTTATAGAACCCCCTTAAAAAATAGATGACACACCTCAAGGGGCGATCCTATTAAACCTAATAAACCTCACAAATAAATAAATAAAACATAAAGGTCCTGGAGACGTACAGAGAGGCACAGCAAGTACTAGAGACGCACTGGTGCAGGAGCGATGGTGGCTGCAGCTGAGCAGCTTCTCTGCAGAGGCACAATGGGCTGCAGTCTGTGTATTTCTCTGGCAGTGCAGTATTTAACATAACTTGTATACTAAAATATGTATTTTGTAGCTGTAGAAAAAACACTTTGGTAAATCATATGATATATATATGTAAAAAAAAACGTACACATTACTCAAGCTGCCATTGAACTGATGGAAATGGCTGTCATTAATGTTTCACAGAACTATTATGGAAATTATTTAAAATCAGAAAAAGTGTATTTATCTTTAATTCAATTGCTTTTTGTATTACTTTGATCCACTTTTTTTTTTTAGCCTGCACATGTTTTCTCTCTACACGTCACTTGAATCCCAAAGCTTGTACTAAACTAAAGCGACATAAAAAGTAGCTACAGCTGAACTTTCTAAACAAACACCTACATTAGTTTTTCATTCAGATCTGCCACACTGACACCAATTAGTTTGCTTCAGCTAGTATGCAAATGTTTGGTATTAATTGATCCCAGGACACAGTCGCACCAATAAGCTTGTCATCCCTCACTCCTGCTTTTCCATTTTTAAACCTGCTCGGACCGCGCTCTCTTCAAAGACTTAATGGTGGTTAAAGAATTGACATTGATTTTTTTTGTATGACTTATTATTAATTAGTGGGATTTCCACATTACGAAGCCTTTAAGCCTCCTTTATATAAGCCATAAAGGAGCACGCTTATTATCCAAATATAAACGGTAATACCTAAAGTTATGGTTGTGAACCCCTGAGAGCAAGTGTGCAAATGTATTCATTAAAGTTTCAATGGTAAAAAGACTTGCTTGTTGTTTTGACCCAATCAATCCAAATGAGAAATGACAGATTGAACATTAATTATTTTTGGATACACGCCCACTACTTTATTTTGTTGTCCTTTTTTATGTAATACGATTGATTGATTTATTTATTTATTTGTATTACTGCTATACACATAGGATATAGCATCGCACTATGTCCTTGTCAAGAGCAATTTGAAAGTTTGACCTGATCTTACACATGTTCATATGAGTGCTCCATGTTGTGCTTAACTTAAATACTACTTAATGATGTATGTTTTATATTTCATTGACTTATTTGAGATAACTAAACTGCGCTAACTGAAGCTCAACATTTGGATCGACTCTCGCCTTTATGACCAATCATCCATATTTAGAAACCCGGAGCATGACGTGACGCTACAATGACTCAAGCGTTTCTGAGTGTCTGACAGCTGCTGACGTGTTCACCTGCTGCTCGATTGGTGCATCACATTCTTCTGTTAACTTAAATGCATTTGAAACACACTTCTTTGATAAGTACTCTGAGACAGCCAGGTAGAACAAAGGGGGCCTTGTCACTTCAAAATGTATTTCCACCAGTGCAGGTCGTCTTTGAGGTGAAGACACACAGGAATCCTTTATCTGGGTGTCTGAGTAACCTGCCACATTTTCGACTCGTCATGATTTTAATCCCTTTTTCTTTTTCAAAACTTTGAACATTTGTCACCCAAGCCTCCCCTGCCAAAACGTGTTTGATTATACTGCCAAAGAGAAGAATCAATGACTTATTGTAATTGGCCGGAATAAGCAAGAATGAGGAAAAAATAAAGAAGAATAAGAAATGTTCTACAAAATGTTCTACAAAAAGCAACAGGTATATTTTAGTGCCTTAATGTGTCTTATATTAATCAAACAGGTTGTTTCGGTGCATTACCCCTGAAGACACCACCAGCAGCAGGAACAAGAACCATCACCAGACCTGAGCAGTGTCCATGCGTTTCATCTTCAAAAAGATACAAATGATAATGTTATGTCCAGTTTGAGTTATCTAAGCATTTAAGCATTTGTCCTCTTTGTACACAGGAGATACTAATACTTACATACAGAGGTGAAACTCAAGAGTTTGATGTAGGGGGTCAGTGATAATCGCGCCAAAAAAAATCAGGGACTCAATGTGATTAAGGTGATTTATGAATTATCATCATCATTAATAATGGTAAGCCTAGTATTATCATTATCAGTAATAATAATAATATGTTATTATAAATTTGCCCTAGCATTATTTTAAACATTATAATATATATTTGTCTTTATTATGAATTAATTTAAAAAAATAAAAATAAAAATGCAGGGCCCTGTGACGAGTTGGCCACTGTCCAGGGTGTACCCCGCCTAAGGCCCAAAGTCACTGGGATAGGCTCCAGTCACCCGCGAGCCCGAAAGGGAACAAGCGGTAGAAAAGGGATGAATGAATGAATAAAAAATCCAATTTAAATGGTGCGCACACAAACTGGATCGAGCGCCACTATTTGGACCCGTTTTGTTGCGTCATGTCTGTAAAACCTGCTCCTTGTGCAGGGAACAACCTTGAGCCACAGACAGAACAAGCACTCACTGTAAACTTTAGAGGAGAGACAGAGGGGCAGAGAGCACTAGTGATGTGCTGGGTGCAGTTTTCAAACATAACATTTCCACATTTTTCAAAACTAAATTATATGGAAGAGATTTAATGTAATATGTAGATGCATATTTGAAACTGTTTTAGTTGTATGGTCAAGTCAGTGAGAGGATTGGGGGGGACGCTGTCAGAAAGGGGGGACACCTCGGCTGATGGTGTGTCCCCCGTGATTTCGGCCTATGCTTACACAGCAGAACCTCAGCTACAAAGAAAAATATTTCAGGAAATAAAAATGTACTTTAACCATTAACAAATACAATTTCTTAAAAGTAATACATTAACCACTCTGCAAATTATAGCTTGTTTTGACAAAAAAAAAACAATACTAACGTAGCTGAAGCCACACTAAGTAGGCTATGTACAGTGTCAGGTGAAAGCTAAAAATAAAACAGTAAATGTACTTGCACCTCTCTTCACTGAAGAACTCCACCGAAGGTCCTGGACAAGAGCCAGTCGGTCACATGGCTTTGGCTACAGACAGGGAGATAATATTAACTGAATAGACATACATATTTACAGAAAAAACCTAACCTAAAACAAATAAGTAACAAGGATTATACAAGTGACCCAAAAACACAAGTCACACAGGTCAACAAACTTGAGTGACAACTAAAACGAGAGATGGTCTCCTAAACCACAGAAAGTCAGAAGCGCAAAACAACATAGTGGGCACGTTCGGTATAAGCAAAACTGCACAGATCCGATCGGTGTTGATCAACGTTGCAATTTCCTATTGGTCTACACAAGGTTTTTCTCTCCTCTCATTGGACACTTCAACTTTGGTCGATCGTCAAGACAAGGCCCAGCTAAACACAAACAAGACTAGTGACTGACAGCTAGAGCAACAGATAAGATAAGATAATCCTTTATTGTCCCACATGGGGAAATTTCATTGGTGCAACGCAGGTAGATACAGAGGTAGATACAGAAGAACAGATCACTTATATGAACGGCCCAAACAAAACTGCCCATTAGTATCATGACTGAAGAAGTCCTCCAATTCCCAACAAAAGCTCACGGTACCAATTTCCAGGAGGAAAAACACAAGGTTGTCAAGCCACACAAAACCAAGCAAATTATCATACCAGAGAAATAGCAGGCCGTAAAAGCTGTAAAGTGTATTTCTTTTGGAGAAGTGAAGCTATTATTCCAAATGCTAGAGTTACTATTTCATGTTACAACTTTTTGTACCTCTAGTACGTGGTTAGCCTTCTCTTAATCTTAATCCATACCGGGATATTTTAGTGGTTAAAAACAAATGTCTAACTTGTCTTACTAAACATTTACAGCTGCCACTATTATAAGTCATAATGCTTTAAATAATAATACTTATAAACTACTTCTATGTTCTTATACTTGTACTAATACTCAAATCAATTCTAATACTGCAACCATTTTATTCCCCTTTGCTTGAATATATTATCATACTCAAGTCTACTTTCCATCACCAAAATATATTTTATGGTGCAATAAAGACAGTGGGATTAAAACGAATAAAACTTAATTGAATGAGGCAGTAAGAATGAAAGGAAAATGGCTGTAGCTTGGCCTTGAAAATGGCTTTGATATAAAGAAATGGCTAATCTTCATAATTATTACCATTTACGATAATGATGTAGTCGAGCATTAACCTTAAAATTATGATTATACGGTTGTTAGGAGCCAAAATTGTGCTTCATAACTTACAGAGGAGAAAATGGGACCAAAAGCGTGGACAATTCCATTGCTTACAGAAATGCTTTACTGCAACCCAAAGAACTAATTACAAGAAATCAATAAATTATATACAATTCAGTCATACGATTCCAGGACAAATGAATAGAAAAACTTCGATAACTTCAGGGAGTCTATTTGAACTTGTGTGAGATTGTTCATGCACGGCAACAGCCTGAAATAGCAGATAATGAAAAGCTGTCAGCATCAGCGGTGGGAGGCAGCAGAGGAGGCTCCAGGTAAACAGTACTTAAGTAATGAGTCATATAGTCTGACGTGGAGAATGTTTGCCACTGTACAAAAGTGTAGGTATTAGTACTAGTATTCAAGTAGTACAAATACTTCAGGTACTTCAAAGTGGAAAGAACAGGTGTGTTTTGAAGGTCATATTACGTAAATCTTGGTGTTGTTTCCTCATCCAAAACACACCATGAGTTGAGTTTTCTTTCATCTATCTATGTAATAACTAAGTACTTCAGTGAACTTTAACGAATTATTGTATAGTGACACTTCACCGTAACAAGCAGCAGATTGTCATTTATATTAGAAGTAATATTTATGTTGCTCTTAACCTATATATGACTGAAAGGATTTTTCTTTGCTCTCTTTTATGTCTTAAATTATTTACATGTTACCCTTTTTCATTTTTTATTTTATTTATTTTTTATTTTTGACATTTTAAATACTAAAAGATGTATCTGGGACTATTTTGAGGTAGTACCCTACACCTTTAAATTTTAGCTTAAAAATAGCACCTTTTAAATGTATTCAAATTAAAAGGTCTTTCTTTTTCCTCTATTTTTATTTCTTATTTAGTTAATTTTATTGTATTCCTGTTTCTGTAATTTCTTTGTGATTTTAATGTATTTTTCCTGCTGTGTGAAGCACTTTGAATTGCCTTGTGTATGAAATGTGCGCCACAAATAAACTTACCTTGCCTTATCCTTCTTCAAGGCCTTTTCTTTGCATGCCTTACTTTCTTAAATTTGTATTTATAATTTGTCTTGTTTGTTTTTCTTGTTTTAGACAGAAGAGCTCGATCTTTTTGCAATCTGCAGGGAAAATCCATTCCTGTTGTCAGTGTTACTCAAGAGCGTGCATGGAATTGTGGCAGATTACGAGCTGCAGTATCAACACAGAGTCGCGACACGCTCTGGATGTGGGCTTCTGTCTCGAGGCTCAACTTTGTTTTGCTACATCTGTTGACTCAAAAATAGGTTATCAAGGCATCATCACTGGAAATGCAGCAGTTTATCACAAGATCAACTCAGCGTTTGCTCAGGAATTATTATTCTTTTGCAATTTTTTTGAAGGGTCTAAACTCTCTTTTATCCATGCATAACGTGTTCTAGGAGCCAATGTAAAGGTTGTTAAGTACAGGGATGTGGGTGGAGATAGGGGTTAGGTGAAAACAGGAATTTGCTGAGCACTTGAGCCTCAATTGCAAGGCAGAACAGATTACTCAAACATGCATGAATCAATCAAAACAACTTTGAGGAAACTAATGATGAGGAAACAAGATTAAAATCATTAATGTCAATTTTGCTTAATATTGTATCCCCTTTAATAATCACTTATGCAGCCAACACACTTCAGTATCTAGAACTGCAAACAAAGTGCTTTATTAGTGCTCTAACAATTGTAATCCTACCACTCTCGACTGGCATTTGCAAAAATCATGCATCATGGGTCAGATAGGATAAGATAAGATAAGATATTCCTTTATTGTCCCACATTGGGAAATTTCACTGTTGCAATTGTTACGGCAGTTTCCTGTAAACAATGATCAAGTAAAGAGTAACCAGGCAATAACTTGAAGCAGAAACAGAGTCTCTCGGTCTCTCTCAAAAGGTGGAAGTTTATTCACGTGCACAGTGGATAAACACCCTCACTCTCCCAAAGACAAGTTCGTTCTGTCCCTACCTAACTTTACAATTTACAAAGTACACCTTTTATAGGTGGTAACAAACATAACATAATCACAACCCAAATCAGCTCAAAAAGAGATAGACCAGACTATCACGTCTGTGACGGTTCCAGCCATCTCTTCAGAGGTTTAATCAAAGACCATTTCCACACCGAATCCGGTCCTGACGCTTTAATTGATGATTAAGAGGCGCCGGACAGTAGATATTCAGTATAATCAGGACCTCATATTCTTATCCCATCTGCACACAGGAGAACAACGAAGATATTAATTCCGTGACATGTCATGGCCTAAAACAACATTAGAATGACATGACATGACCCATTTTCTGCCATTACACAACGCAGGTAGATACAGAGGCAGATACAGAAGAAAAGAACAGATCACTCATAGGAAGTTTGAAAAACACTCTCAGTAGAAGATCTTCTATAAACAAAAACTCCCATAGACAAAACCTCCCATTTCCCAACAAGGGATGGAGGGGAAAAATAATAAAAATAAATAATAAATACTATAAATAAACAAATACATAAATACCATTGCATGTGGTCATGACAGTAATTGCACATGAATATGTGTCACGACGGCACATGAATTTCACAGTAATCACGACAGTAATTGCACATATGACGGAATTGCACATGGTTAGGTCAGTATTGCGAGTGTTCAGGACTAACAGTGTTTGTTATAAAGTCTGACATCAGCAGGAAGGAAAGACCTACGGAACCTTTCCTTCACACAGCGAGGGTGGATCAGTCTCTCACTGAAGCTGCTCTCCAGAGCGGACAGAGTGTCCTGCAGGGGGTGGCACTCATGGTCAAGCATAGAAGTGAATCTAGCCAGGACCCTCCTGTCCCCCACCTCCTGCACCGAGTCCAGAGCGCAGCCCAGGACGGAGCTGGACTTCTTGATGACTTTGTCCAGCCTCTTCCTCTCCCTCTCTGTGATGCTGCTACTCCAGCAGGCTACACCGTACAGGAGGGCTGATGCCACCACAGAGTCATAGAAGGTCTTCAGGAGTGGCCCTGTCACTCCAAAAGACCTGAGTCTCCTCAGGAGGTAGAGCCGACTCTGGCTCTCCCTGTACAGTGCGTCTGTGTTGTGAGTCCAGTCCAGTTTGTGGTTCAGATGAACACCCAGGTACTTGTGTGAGTCCACTCTCTCAATGTCCCGTCCCTTGATGTTCACAGGTGAGGGGGCAGTGGGGTGGCGTCTGCGGAAATCCACCACCATCTCCTTGGTCTTCCCCGCGTTGATGAGGAGGTGGTTCCGCTGACACCAGTCCACAAAGTCCTGCGCCAGTCCCCTGTACTCCGCATCATCGTCGTCCGTGATGAGTCCAATGATGGCAGCGTCATCAGAGAACTTCTGCAGGACACAGCTGTCCGTGTCATGTCTGAAGTCTGCAGTGTAAAGGGTGAAGAGAAAGGGCGCGAGGACAGTGCCCTGGGGCACCCCCACACTGCAGGTCCGAGTGTCAGACACACAGTCCCGTGCTCTCACAAACTGGGGTCGGTCCGTGAGGTAGTCCAGGATCCACTCTGCCAGGTCATACTCCACACCAGCCGTCTCCAGCTTGTCCCTCAGGAGCAGCGGCTGGATGGTGTTGAAGGCGCTGGAAAGATCGAAGAACAGGATCCTCACAGAGCTGCCAGGCTTTTCCAGGTGAGAGAGAGAGCGGTGCAGCAGGGAGATGACGGCGTCCTCCACTCCGATGCCAGGCCGGTATGCAAACTGCAGCGGGTCCATGGCTGAGCTCACGGTGGAGCGGAGGTGGTCCAGGACCAGCCGCTCCAGCGTCTTCATCAGGTGGGACGTGAGAGCCACCGGCCTGAAGCTGTTGAGGTCTTTGGCGCGCGGTGTCTTGGGCACAGGTACCAGACAGGAGGTCTTCCAGACCTGTGGTACCACGCTCAGCTTCAGGCTCATGTTGAAGACATGCTCCATAACTCCACACAGTTCATCTGCGCAGGACTTAAGGAGCCTGGGGCTGATGCCGTCAGGTCCTGCTGCCTTCCTCACTTTAATCCTCTTCAGCTCTCCTCTCACCTGTGCTGCTGTGACAGTCAGTGGTTGGCAGGGGGACTGTGTTCTGGGGGGATGGGTGAGTCCAGCCGAAGTGGGGAGCTGATGTTCCGGGGCAGAGAAGTGAAGAGGAACAGATGCAGGGCATTGTCCGGCTGTGGAAGAGGGAGCATGCAGCTGTGCGGGGGGAGGGGCGGGTGACCGATCAAATCTCAAGAAGTGAGTATTCAAATCATCCACCCACTGTAGATCCCCCTCTGTCTGGGCAGGGGGGATTTTGAAGCCCGAGATGGTTTTCAGGCTCCTCCACACTCCCTGAATGTTCTTCTGCTGCAGCTGCTCCTCCATCCTCCTCTTGTAGCCGGCCTCGGCCTGCCTGATCTTCCTCCTCAGCTCCTTCTGCACAGTCCTCAGCTCCTCCTTGTTCCCTGACCTGAAGGCTCTCTACTTCTCCTTCAGCAGAGCCTTCAGTTCATGGTTAATCCATGGCTTGTTGTTTGGAAAACACCGCACCGTCCGGGAGGGAACAATGTTCTCAAAACAGAAGTTGATGTAGTCTGTGATGCACTCTGTGATGGTGTTGATGTCCTTCCCATGTGGGCCATAGAGCTCAGTCCAGACAGTGGTGCTTAATCAGTCCCTCAGAGCCTCCTCGCTCTCAGCAGACCACATCCTCACCTCACGGGACACCACAGGCTGCCTGCGCACGATGGGTTCATACACAGGCCTCAGATGTACAAGGTTGTGGTCCGAGCTGCCCAGGGGAGGAAGGAGGGAAGATATGAATGATTTATTCTTGGAGTATTCCAGAAAAAAATATTCAAATCAAATTCAAATTAACAAATAATAATCCCGGAAAGAACATTCTGTGCAGCCACATAACACACAGCCCCAAAAATAACAGGGGTACTTTGACCTTGGCAAGTTCACACATGTATTTAAGATTTTTCCTAGTCAAAGTCAAAAGGAGGAGAAAAGGTCTGAATACCATGAATCCAGTGTTGTTCATACAAAATGCATATTGTTAAAGATATGAAGACTCTCTAACTCATTTGCACCCAAACTTGCATCTATTCAAATTACTCCTCTTTAAAGTGAAGATTGTGATTTCACAGTCTCCCAGGGCACACTTTGTTGAGCCCCGGGTGAGTGTGGTCTTACATGTGCAGAGTGCAGATAACAGCATTCTGAGAAGTCATTGTACAGAGCTGAGTCTTACACTGAAAATGGGCCAAACCTAAACAATGGATCACAACGATTCATTTTCAAGCCTATCTTTTAAGTTTGTTTGTGTTAATTAATTAACTTTTAAATTTAGCTGCAAGAAAGAGCTCTGAAATCGGAAAATCAATATCACCACGCAAAATTTCTCAAGATTGAAATTTTCCAAACATGAATGAGAATTATTGTTTTTTTCTTTTCTCAGTTTTTAATGAGAATCATATTTCAGAACTGTCTACTGTTGTATTCAAAATGCTCTTGGTCTGTTTTGAAAATGCTATAAAAGTCAAGGTAACTTCATCATTCTTTTACACAACTCTCGACATACAATTATTTTCTCAGATTCTTAGTATTGAGCAATAACATAAGTAGATCATAATTTTACTTTGGAAACCGCAATATTGATCTAAAACAGCTTATTAATAGAAACAGGTCCACCGACTTCTAGTTAGAAACTGCAGAACTGATAAGCCTGATAAACATCTTGAAGTCTAGAGGGCCCTGTCCTCATGCTCGCGCTTGCTGCAGATGCACATTCACGATGAGCCGCTGAAGTGTGCAGGTTGTCCCAAATCTTAGAATGAATGTTTTGATCAGCACTTCACCTCAGGCTCTCTCACCTCTGTGTGGAGCGATGCAGACTTCAGGCAAGTACATTCCCCTCAATGAATTTCATTGTGATGTTTTCAAACGACACAGCGCTTCTGTCTTAGCAATGTAGCAGCAAGCTCTAACTGGATGCAATGAAAAACAATGTCTTAACAGTTAAAATGATGATATTTTAAACAAAATCTGTGACTGTCCAGCAACAACACTGTGGAAATGTCAAGCCTGTTCTCATTTGTTTGTGGCCAATTCAGCAAATTATCCAATCTAAACTGAGCTGCAGCTTTGTGATTATTTCAACCGCGGTTTGACAACGCCGCTGTTTTATGTTGCAGTTTTTCTTCATCGCATCCACAACACCCTGAAGTACAGACTGTTCCAATTCTGCTGTTTACCTCCCCTGTGCCCTTGTGCACCCACACACTTCATGCACTTTCAGAATGTCAGTCAAGTATGTAGTGCGTAGTGCAAGTATTGGGACAGGGCAGGAGTATTCGTTTTTCAAATACTCACTAATTAAATACAGGGATATGGAACGGGATAGGGGGTAGGTGAGAACAGGAATTTTCTGAGCACTCCGGACAATACAAGATTACTCATGCATGAACAACATTTGAGTAAACTAATGATGAGCAAACACTCCCATTAAAGCCCAGTTGGGTAACAGTTCAGCAAATAAATGCATTAAAATATAAGCATTTATTTCATAACAAGTGTTTTTATTGCGAAAGACGAACTTACATCTTTACTGTGAGCTGGAAACTATTGAGATCTGTGGAGAAGTGAAAGCTTTGAACAATAATAATGACACAAGGAAATAAATACAGGGTAGATAAGTTCCCATACACACCATTAAAGTTATATGTAATGTACCTTTCTTCTGCAAAACAGAAACAAAAAGTAAAAACACAGAACAGAAAAGTTAGTCTTTCCATTTTGTCGTTGGTCCCAGTCTTCCAGTTCCTTGTTATTGCTTTTTTGCTGCTGCCAAACGTACATTCCACAGGTATCTCTCTATCATTTCCATTGTTGGAGTTTCACATCCGAGAGACATTGTTTTAAAGTCAAATGGAACACCCGTGTTGAAGACTGTCTGCAGTGCCTCACTGATCTCAGAGCAGTATTTATGAAACATAGTGTGGCAGGATAGCCTGCAGGCGGGCCCCTGCCACTGCTTAGACGCCCCTGATAGGTGAATCGATCAAGCGTACGTCCATAAATTGCTGTCTGGTGACGTCAGTCGGCCTCTGACCTCACACACTTCCTGGTTGCTGGGTGCTCCACCTCGCTCCTCAGTCCAGGTATTTTGAGTTGTATGTGAATGAGAAAACATTGTATGTCTAACAAGTGTCATTATTCAGTGTGCCGCGGTGCTGCCATGGGCCCGCGTGGTGTGCGACCTCCGGGATGTGCGGCGTTCGGTTGGCCGGGCGGCTATGCGGCGTAAAGCCTCACGCGCTAGCTGCGCCGTGCTGCAGCCATCCCGTTCCAGGTGCCTGGAGAGGACCCTGTCTTGCCTTTTGTTGGGAACGCTTTAACTGAACGCTTTTTGTGAATGCTCGTATGACAACCTGTCTCCTATGAAGACAACGGACTGTGAACATCGACGATTTGTATTAATAAATGTATCAATAACTTAAACCATGCCACTGTTGTTCCAACGACTAACTTGCGTGCCTTCGATTAGATTGGTCCTGAGCCAGAATCTCAGGTGGCGTTGTTGGAAATGTGAGTGTAAACTGTGAACATGGAGTAAAAACACATGATGGTGATTAATTATCTAACAACCAGTTCTTCCCAGTAATAATGTGCACATTGACTTGGTGTTATGAAAATACTGTGATACATTTTTCCAACAAAATTCTTTTGAAATATGTGATTTTGTGCTTCTCCTTTGAGATGTGCTGGTGTGTTCCCATTCTTACAGTAATAACACAATGTCCTTTTTCCAATGTACGCAGTGCCGCCACTCCCATTACGCATAAAACGTGCATTGCAAAAGGCATCATGTGTTCCGAGGGGCACCAACCTGACCAAGCAGTTTAGACTGAATTACAGAATAGGCTATTTGTGCAGCAGCTGCACGATTACTTCTGCAATTAAACTGGAAGGCTAGAATTAGTTCATTATCAATTCAAAACTAACGAGGACTCAAATTTCTCTGCACGGGCAGCTCAGAAAGACAGTTTAAACAGACACAGGAGATCATCAGAGCTGGGCGTATTTTACAAAACACAAGGAGCAAAATGGTCTATAGATGATAGAAAATTGACACCTGACAGCTGACAGCACGGTGTGCACAAAGCCAAAGGGGTTCAACTTCTTACAAACGTCTAAATCATGTTTTCATAAATGCAACAGAAAGATTCAATAGTTCGCAGCTTGTACTCTTTTCTAGAGCCTCGATCTGTTTTGCAGAAGAGCAGGAGAAGGGCTCAGAGTGACGCTGGAGCAGGGGCGGAGCAAGGATATTTAGGTACTGTGGGGGTCCTCATAATAAACTTGGGTTGCTAATAATATTATAACTAAAATGCAACAGAATGCAGGAAATTATATGATTTTTGTTGAAGGCTTTTTGGAAGACTGCCCCAAACTCCACTTAGGATTTTGATTCATGCGATATTTATAAAATTGCATTTCCATGTATATATTAACACAAATAATCACTTTGAGTTTATATTAAAGACATCAAACTCCATACACATTATTCCACACATTTAAAACTGCAGACTGACATAATCACCTTTATTAGAAGTGTTTGAAACTGTGGCTGAAATCAGGACAGAACTGTACACATGGTGATGTATAAAATGAATTAGGTCGAAAACTCTGATATTTGTACTATTCTATACTATGTAATAGTACAAATATCGGAGTTCTCGACCTAAATTCTCTTACTGACAATGACTCTTGGATGAGAGTCGAAACGTCTAATTTTTCTAACTGAGTCCAGATGACTACAACTGAAGCTTTTTCTACAATGGAATATTGTATATAGTCTGTAAATGTTGTATTGTTTTAATTCTAAAAGCCTCCTATGGACAGGTGTTGAAAATTAGCTTATTTTGCTATAACACTTAAAACATTGCATCTGGTTCGTCCAATGTAAATGCTATGTCCATATTAAATAAATAAATACATTAAAAAAAATAAGTGTGTTGGGGGCACCACTGACCATTTCTGCTTAGGACACACAAATGGCTGTTAGCTGCCCTGCATTTATGTAGAATTGTCTTTCTTTTTTAAGTCCATCCCTCCATGTTCCCCCAGCGTCACTGCGCTGTGCTGTTTATCAGTGAACTCTTGTCAGTGTGTTATCAGATGAAAACAGAGGTGGTGGGACACGCTGTTATGTCCCCAAGGATTGATTTAAAAGGATGAACCAGCCAGCCAAGCATAACAAGCCTGGTCCTGGGAGAAAATAGAACACTGTGAGCCCATTGTTGGTGTGTTGCAATGGGATCAATTTCAAGTGTGTGACTCATTGGACCCCAAAGGTTCCTGGGTTCTCTGATTGCAGCACATTATAGACTAGAGAGCCCTTCATACTGTTCCACAAGTGGATGCTAACACAGCGCTGGAGAGGACATGTCCATGGGGAGGGGAGGCGGGTGGGAGAAAGCGCTCGTCCTTCTGGGTAGTGTTTATGTGCTGTAGAGGTGGATGAATCAGGGTGCCAGATGCATGGAACACAAAGGGATTCACGACACGTCTGCAGCCTGTTTGTTTATCACTGTAGATTCATGATGAGGCTTTGCTGCTGATGGACATTTGTCAAAAATGCATTGGAAAACTACAGCGGAGCATATTGGACAGACAAGCACAATTCTTCAAGGAGTTACTGGTATTCGTTGTTGGTTTAGACTTCTATGACTGATTACTGCAACTTCGACTGTTTTTTTTCCCAATGTAATAAAGAAAAATTGTTTGGCCACGTTATAGATATGTTGTAAAATTGTTTATAAAGTTATTACGCTGAATATTTGGGACGCTCAGAAGGCATAAATGAGCAATACAGGTGGACTGCTGAGTTCTCAACAAACTTGTTCTGCTTTTCACATTTTTAAGATGGACAAAATCAGGTACAGCACCTTTAACTATGAAGTTTATTATTGCTGCTGCTACTACTTCTGATAACAACAAATGTCACATGACAATTTGATGTATCATGAATTCACTGGGTGCTGCTAAATGCATCTTTAACAAATGAATTGCTGCTGGCTTGAGCACAAAAAATGTAAAATCTACTGCTTACTACATACATACATTTACTATGGAATGTCTCTTACTAGAGTAAATATTTGGTTCTTCTTTCCACTGTGAGTAAATCTACAAATGACAAAAGCTATATGTATATGTATGATATTATTACTGATGATAATATTAAATACTTTGACCATTTTAGTTTTTTGTACCAATCACAAAATTGTATGTCTAGTCTATCCTTTTAAAATATCAGATTTGGACCATCAATTATAATTCTGTTGTCCCTTCAATTACATTAACATCAATTGTTACGTCCAGAAAGTTACTCTTACTTGAGTAATTACTTTACAAATACTTTTGGCTACTCTACCCACCTCCATCTATTATACTATTACTACTAACACTTGTACTTCTACTTCTTCCACACTCCACAACCTTCTCGAAGCAAAGAGAGCATTTGGTGTACAGTGGCTTATTATTTATGAGTGCATATCATGGTTCCTGAGCATTAGTTATTGCAAATACGACTGTGATGACCTGAGAGACTTGTTACCGCAGACCTCACGCTGTTCACAGAAGATAAGTCATGTGATCAGATAGAGGCATAGTTTACTTCATTAAATCAAACATTCTGAACCAAATAATACAATTATGATGTAAGACCACATTCTATTTAAATTATTGAAATATTGTACTTATGTTTATTATTTTTTATGTAACCCTTGAGCGGAAAAACTATAAGCAGATAATTAAATACTAAAGCCTTATACAATAAAAGCACACATCACATACATATATATGGTTTGTTCTTTAAATCACTTTGCATTCCCACTTTCACCACACAAGATTTCTCAAGATTTAAATTTTCCAAACATGAATGACAAAAGTGTTTTTTTTTTGTTTGTTTTTTAAATGAACAAACACAACAAACAGCGGATGCGAAAGAAGATGTCAGGTTATTTTTTATGAAGACATGATTAAGATTTTCAATTACTTGTTAGGGTTATGCAACATTTTTTGAACCATATGTACATTTATGACCCAGATAAAGTAAATAGAGCTGTGGGGGCATAGGGGGTAGGTGAAAACAAAAAAATGCAGGATTACTCAAACATCAAACTACATTGAAAGTAAGCTAATGCTGAGAGAGTGTCGGCATAACATAATTAAAAGCTAAAATATGTCCCCTTTAAATAAAATTGCATTTAATTTGCATAACAATTGTTGGACAGTGAAAGACATTTAACATTGTTCATTTCTTCTAACCTGGTCTTGGATTAGAATCTGCCAATTCTGGACCCACTGACCACCGTGGATCACTCACACTCCACATTCACATGCAAGTTAAGTGGTCAAGCAAGTGGTCATTTTTCTATTTCAAGGAGTAAACACCAGAACTGCCACTGAAAACCAGATGTTAGCCACGATCATTTGTGTCTGCTATTGGCGTCAAGATGGCTTAATACCTTAAATCCTAAAATTCTATCCAACATTAAAATGATCCAGTCTTGAAACAATCAGATTCCAAGGATTCCCATTTAAAAGCGTACATCCAACACCACCACAGCAACACAGATCAAGCCTTCTGTGTTTATGTTTAGAATGTCACAATATATCACTGTGTTCATCTAAACACCAGCATACACAATTTCCTGTTTTGCTTATTTACCACCCGTCTCCTTTCAGATTGTAATTTGTAGCAACCATAAGAGAAATCCTTTTTTTCCCCTGGCGCCTTCCATTGAACATCCACACTAAAGGCTGTAAAAGTCATCTCCCGTCAGATACATTGAGTCCGTTCAGCTTTAGATCTCCTCTGTACCGTGCCATAAATAAATGAAACTGGGAAGATAAAGCATTCTATACCGACAAGGCAGGGACAGGTACACATCATATATTGTAAGAAAAATGTCCATTCCTCTGATGTTTTTTTCAGGTAAAAAACGATCTATGAAAAATGAAGCCTGTCCCTTCTCTCATTTATGGGGTCTTTAAAATTCTGGTGACGTTGTGCAGCGAGCTGTCCACGATGCCACACTGAGGTCAGACTCATTTATCTAGATGATTGGTGTGGTATGTGAGCCTCTGGGCACGGTATTAGGTCCGAAGTCTAGATTAGACAAACATTTAGAGAAGCATTACTGGGTGGAAATGTGGATTTTGTGGAATCAAAGCAAATAAAAGCAAAGTGACTGAGAGAAACAAGAAGCCACAGCTAATCCTCTCACAGTAAAGCATGTGGTTTGGGGCAGAGTTTGGACTTGTAGTCGTCAGGACACTGTTTTAGAAAAACAAAACATTTCGACTCTCATCCAAGAGTCATTCTCAGTCAGAGGATTTGGTCTGAGACTGAAGTATTTATCCTACGGGCAAAACCTCCTGATAATAACCTGTTCTGTTTACAGTTTCACCTGAAACTAATCCTCTTAGTTTACCCTAACAGCCCTGCAATATCCATAGAAATCCTATTGTTAGCACGCTGCCATGCCCACATCTCTAATGAGTCCTTGATTAGCACCTGAATGGCAAAGGCACCCTGGCTTCAACAACATACTGCTATACACTACAAGTGGATTGACCCATAAACCACCATTCCTGTTTAAAGAGAGATTCTCTTTTTTACAAAAATGTTTTGCCTCCTTTATGTTACATATGTGTTTTGAACAGGGGTCAATCCATTATATTTTTTCTTTTCTTTAAAAATAGTGGCACAAATCCAAACAAATATACACAGTATGTACTGTGTCACTTCCTATGCACCAAACAACTAAGCAGTTTATCATTTATCAACAGATCACATTTATTTACTTATTTATAAAACATTTTTTAGCCTGGGAAGAAACCCTTGAGATAGAGACCTCTTTTTCAAGGGTGACAATAATATTACCCATTTAAAATATATTTGAGAAAATAAAACTAATCTAAAAAAATTGTCTTATGAAATCGAACAAAACCCCCTAATTGAGACCTTTTCATGCAATCTCAACTCTGACTGAAAAAGGAGTTCCAAGCTGAAGGAGGAGCATAGGAGAAAACTCACTTTCCCTAGTCAGTCTTAACACGATGAACAGATAAATCAGACATATCACGTGACCCTCCGCTCTCCGCACCAGGACTCACAAGTAGGAAGGGGCACAAACATATAACACTAAAAGGATCCGATGTGTGAACCTCCTGGCACCTAAAGAAGGCCATCCAGCCTTGGCATGGAGTTCACAGTGGTGGGTGAGCCTGCCACAACCTGCAAAGTGACACACAGTATGAAGCATTTCAGACATTTTGCTGATGCATTTATGTATAGAGCATCACCATGATAAAAGTGGCCAATACCAGACGTTGGCAGGCTTCAAGGGTAAAACAGGCTTTATGATGATAATAAAAGTTTTATCTTCAATTTTTTAATCAGGTTTTGTAAGTGGGCTTTAAAAGAGAGCTTTTGGTCCAATATATAGCCATGGTAGGCTATTTGGAAACAAATGCAATAGAATTACTGTGAGAAGTCATGATCTGAGGGACATGATCATATATAACATGTCCATGAAAGAAGATCATGGCTTCTGTTTTCGGGACTGCAAGCGAGACAGATGATTCAATGGGCTGTTCAAGTGATGAGCAACAGTAAAGTACTGTATCATGTGCATGGAAATGGTACATGACACCTGCTCAGCACAAAGTTTATTTACATAAATACAGAAGGAAATTGGAAGAAGAAGAGGAGGCCCCTGCCAATTTCACACATTGTGAATGGTTTGATAGGTATTCAGCAAACCAGTTAAAGGCCTGGCCAGAGATGCTATGCTGCTCCGGGATTCCAACTCAATGCTAAGTGTTTGCAGTGTCGAAAGCCTTAATAAATGAAGGATGAAAAGGGCAGCACAATATTTCGTTTAGATCCAGAGCTTCCAAGAAATGGTCTAGAACCTTAAGAGTAGCTGTGACCGTACTGTGTTTCTTTCTAAAACTAGATAATGACCAGCTTTCAGAACCAGCATTTGATTTGGTCCCTGATTGACCCGGCAATGACAAATCAAAAATCAAACTAGCAGATACAAAATGTTCATTAACGAAACTCAATATTTTAGATTTTTCAGTCAACTTTAGTTCTTCCTTGTTCGTACATCTGGGCAGATTGTTGTTGGCCACACAATAGTTTTTATTTTACTTCTTTCCAAAATGTCTTAGGCTCATTTAAGTTCTCTTGCTTTAGCCGAAACAACATCCTTTTCTCTAAGGTTTACAATTTCAGAGGAAATCCAGGGGTTGTTACATCCTTTCACTCTATCCAGCATTTGGAATTGATCAAGAAAATAAATGGCCAAATCCCTCTCCACTTGCATTGAGAGAGGTTGTGTAAGAATGCCAAATCATTATTGTGTTTTAGGTCACGTTTGATCAAGATTTTAGGTTTTGGTTTAAGCAATTTTGCATTTCTGACTCCTCTGATGGCCCAGGGACTGCACTTATGTGGATTATTATTATATTATGTTATTAGTCAACAATAGGACAAGCAAAGATGTCCTGCCAGGTCATCCTGAAACCTTATTCATGTCTGGCATGGTAAGGCTTTCGATTCATTGATACAAGTTTAAAGATTCGCAAATACAACAATTTTACAAGATTAAGCATGATTTTTATCTTCACCCACTGTCTGCCAGTATTTAATAGGGGTTATTTGCTTTGTAGTAACTTGCATGCTGAAGTGTAATTTGACTGAACACTTCCAATCCATTAAGCCTGCCATGTTCTAGGTCACACATCTACACGCTGACATTAAGTGATTGAAACATACTTTTAGATGAGAAAAAGAACTCCAGTCTTTGTGAATAGTGGTAGTTGCTTTCCCTGTGGCCCGTGTGCTCTGCCTACAGTGCCATCAAACACCTTCCTCTAATTCCTCCTGACACTCTACTACAGCTCTCCTTTCCTTCATTTAGTGTGGGCCCCGGGTTGTCTGCCTCAGCACATTGCGTCCAACACCTCATCTCGCAGTTTCCTCATCATCTGTGACATATTCAAGGTGTATTTACGCATGTGGATCTCTGAGTGGACAGGTGTCATTAACTCGGGGACACAAATAGCAGTTGGGCTGACAACCTCCTCTCAGTCACGGGGCAGAAGGGACAGACGTTGATATTTGGTTTTATATCTGGTATAACACAACATCTGTCACATTGTTTACTTTTGGGTTTGAGGGAGAAAATCTGCAACTGGAGGAGAAAAAAGATTTAGTGGTTTGTTTTTCCCCATGAAATTATTATTATCCAAACAGGTCTAAACTAATAGGTTTTGAGGGAGCTCCCTAAATATCCAGGGGGCAGAGCTGAGTGCTCTTCTTTTTTTAGCAAAAAAATATTTTAGACTGTATATTCTTTCACAATCAGGATAAGGTTATGATCAGAGTTAGGTTTAGGAAAAGTTCATTTGGTGAAGGTGATTGGTTTGGAACGCTATATCTGCCTCGGAACGAAATGCCAATTATTTAGGGAGTGCAGGCACCTGGCTCGCCCGGTCCCCACTTCCACTAGTGAAGTTATGTAACTCCTGTGCATTGTTATGTCACAGATACTGCCGTAGAAAAGCTTTGTTTTGACTGAACAGCTTTAGCTCAAAGCTGTAACTACCTCAAGGCGATACTCTGTTTCTCATATCTGAGGAAAGGAGCTCAACGCAGCTGCCTGTAAGATTAAGCAGCATATTAAAGACATATGGCTTTGTCCCTTGTCTTTGTGTTCATAGACATTTTGTCACAGGAGGCTGGTAGGTGTTTGTATTCTGGGAAATTCACATGATTTGTTGCACAATAGGTTGACAGTAAGTTTGTCCCCTGTCTCTCTCCGTTCGGATGTTGTGAGACTGTGAGTGAGAGTCACACTAAAATATAAAAATATAAATAGATCACGCAGCAGACAGCAAGTTGCAGGTGTATATCACTGAAAATCTTGTTTGTTTGATTGTTATTTTGGTCCTAATATACATGTAAATGCACTATGGATGATGGCTCGACTCCAGCTGCTTTCACAGCTGAAAGTGATGGAAATAAATACAAATACAAATACAGTTTTGAAGCCTTTGTGACTGGGTGACTGTGTCGGTTTTAAATCTACACATTGCTGTTTCACGAGTTAGATGATAAAACTCAGACTCATTTTGTGCACAAAAAATCATCATCTCCTGTCTGCTCTTAGCTCTCTTAAAATGTTTAATAATGTAATAAAATAGAATGGCAAAGTAATGTGCAGGTGCCCTAAGCTTGGCTTAGGAACTTAATCAGCACAAAAGGACAGATAAGACAGGGACAAGGGTAAAGCTTGTATAGTTCACTTCACTAGTTCACTTCACTATTATAATGTTAAAAACCCATGATTGCAGATCCTCTGATGTGGCTTTAGACAAAATGTTTGTTTGGGTTTTTATTTTATTTTTATTTTTTTATTCAGCATCGCATGACAAACCATTTAAAATTCCCATCACCTTTGACACCAGACAAACAACCAAAATAAACAATAACTATTTAAAAATTCAATAAAAATGACAAAACATACAACAATGACAATTGTTCATTGAAATAAATTACAATAGAAAAGAATAAAACAATACAAACAGAAACAAACATACATAAAAAGTACACTGCAAAAAGTAGATGAATTCAGGAGCCGTTTGATAATATCAAAGGGTTGAATTGTTTGGCTCTGATCATTGGTGGCGCCTGTATATTACACTTGTGTCCGGTGCTGAGAACAAATCTTATGCATTATTTATATTCAAATTGGCCTTTTAATAGGCTCTTGAGTACCTTTAGATTGGCATCTCATGTTTTTGTCACAGTTTCTCAATTTACCCAGATCACAGCAGGCTCCTACATCTTTCAAAAATATCGGTTTTGCTGCAATCTTCGCACATTTTCAGATAGTTTTCAGATCATTCAAGCTTACCACGTGTGGCCATGTGGTACGCTTCTTACAAGAGCTTTTGTGGAAGAAGAGCTCTTGTGCGCTGTAGCTAGCTACCAAGGTCTTAACTGGCAACACGTGTTATCAGCCTGGCCATTAACTCAAAGCAGCAGACATGTTTCATGACGGGGACTCATAACCTTACCTGGTCTCAAGTGTTTATCTTTAGTAAAAGTGTAGTCTTGGCTAGCCAGGCAACCTCTGGATATTGGTTGTTGCAGGTTGTATGTCTGTATATTAAAAAAAAAAAAAAAAAGTGTAGTGGTCTGTTTATTTTTTTAGATGTATTTTGTACTTGAGTATCACATTGTGAGTAGCAGTTATTTATACATAACCTTAAACAAAACAAGATTTATAAAGCAGTGCAGCACCATTTCAACTTAAAAAAAATAAAACATTGTCAGAAAAATAGAACTATCTACACTCTACCTATTGCATCATTCTCAACCTAAAGATTGTATATTTGTGTCAATACAATAGCCTGGGTAGAGCTTGTTAAGATTCACCATCCGCATATGACCTTATGTTACTGTGCTGGAAACAGAAGGGGCCATGTTACACAACACCACCCTCTGTTTAATATGCAGTCACACACACACACATACACATACTGTAGCACACAAGCCCTGCACAGCCACGTTTGCTACTCACACACTCACTCCCCCTCCCGCAAAGTGGAGTTATCGAGCAGTAACAGGAATAAAGAATGGCTCTCTCTTTGTAGGCAGCCAAGCGGTCTGGAAGGACAAGGTCAAAGACGTGATTTCCTCTAATATGTCAGGAGGAAGCTATGGGACTGTCGTGAAGAAGCAGAAAGGAAATCGAATGTTTGTATTTGAGACAGAGGAAAGTCAGGTGAGTCAGAGCAACCACAGAGCACAGTGTGAAACTCTGATGAGATTAAAAATACATCTGATTAATCCACACAGTTTTGTTTTTTGTCATTTGTGGCAATAATAAGAGCTGCCGTGGCCTCCGCGTGGGATTTGAGATAGTTGTCAAATCTGAGTAGGACACTTTGTTGGATGGTGACTAGTTCACTGAGGAAGAGCAGCTTAACATCAAAACAGTTTCTAATAAGAAACTAGAGTGGGTATTGTTTAAATACATTTTTTGAGTTGACAAAAAACATATTTAAAAAAGGGCATCCCATGAAAAGAAAGGTTAAGGCAAAAACGCTTCCAAGTAATGGTCCCATTTAGTCAGGATTCTTTTACATTTGTCCTTATGTGATTTTCTTCCCATTGTCCGTGTGTCAGTCGTAGTGTCTGTCCAGTCCTCAGTCGTCGGTGCAACTTGTGTCATCCATTTTTTGTGATGGCCTTTTTGTCTGTTCCAAAGCTATCCATCTATATTGTCTATGGCAGGGGTTTTGAGGCCCAGGTATATAGTTCTCAAATTGAATGGTGGTGTCAAAAACAGTCGGCAGTGCCTTGATCGTTTCCATCCAATATTTATGTTCAACTGACAGTCCCAAAACACATGATAATGGTTAGTCTCCTGGCAACCACAGTTTCTCCCGCACTCAGCCCTTCTCTGTGAGTAGTGGGCACTTGACATGGTGTTATTAAAAAAACTGGTTACATTCTTCCAACAGATTTCCCTCCAAACATGAGATTTCTGGTCCTCCATTGTGAAGTACACAAAATTACCCTCTTTTTCCCATTTATTTTTTATGTATTTAGTAAATTGGTTGTAACTTGTACATAGATATTATCCCCTTGAAAGTTCTGATTTATATGCCTTAATAATATTTCAGTCAAAGGGCTATGATAAAAGGATTCCTTCAGCATATCAAACCTTTTAATTTGATTTTCTTTTACAATCTGGTAAAAAATTAATTCAGTATGTAATCCATATCTTAAGTGGCCGGTTTAAGATTTTAACATTACCCAGGGATTCTCTATTTCCCCCAAAGGACTCGGCTTGTACAGTGACCTCCGACAAGGTAAGCCCCACCCACCTTTTTCTTTAGTAGTTGTAGGGTCTTGAATTAAATGTAAGGTTTTTTTTTTACCATGCCATGTACATCCAGAGATTGTTCTATTCCACTCATCAAATAATAGTTGGTTGGGGATAGAAACTGGCTGGAGTCTGGAATAGTTCACTTTCTGTAATCATACTCATTGTTATTTTTGTTTTCCAATACTGTAGTGTGTTTTTAAAAAGCCAACGGAAATTCTTAACACAAATGGGAAAAAGCTTAAGGCACAAATTTTGTCCAAGTCAGTACAGAGCTGAGGTTTTGCATGTGTGTTTTTGCCTCTCATCATCTTAATTACTAAGACACCATTTTTTCTGTGTTGGCATCCACTGTGCTGATTCAATTCCGCCTCAGCTTCACCTTGTGAGGAAGCAGCGCAGAGCAAGGGGGCGGAAGGGACGGAAATATTCTCTTTTAGCAGTGGAACAACGTGATAAATGTGTCAATGGCATGTGTGCAGGTGCATATTTTACACCTAGTTACAGACCCACGCTCCGCGGCTTAGAGCAGATGTTCTAAACAAATCCCAGGATTTGGGTGTTAATAAGTGTTAGCACTAGCAACAATTAGATAAACACTTATTCTGCCCTCCAGAGAAAGGAGCTCAGAGGAGGCACTCCTGTAAGCCAACTGAAGACATCAAAACTGCAAGGTACACAGTCACATGGTTAGTTATGCAAACATGTGACTGTGCAGGGAAATGTTGCTGTTGTTTTTGTTGTTGTTGCTCTTAATGGCGGTTGGAAGCCAACTGGATGGGTGCATTTACCGCCATCTACTTCATTCTTTAGACTTCATTTCTAGTATAAAAAAACTGAATTTATTGATACCTTTCAGATTATGTCATAAACATTCCTTTGAGGTAAAGTTAACTAAAGGCACTGCTCTGTCTGAAGCTCTGTTACTCAAGTTTGACTTGAATCTGAGTTTTTTTTTTATTCAGTCTAACCATAAAGAACTGACTTGAAACTACAGCAGGTGAGCTGATTTATCCTGTTTTTGTTGTCGTTGTTTTTTTCAAATAACATTACAGTCAAAAACAGCTAAACAGGAGCATGAACCCCTGTATTGATAATAAGCTCCTAAAAATGTGTTTAAATCTATTCTGCATTTTTTGTTTTTCATCTGACTGTGTGATATCACTGCAAAGTATCTATAAATGTTGTTTGGTTATGTCTATAGTAGGATTGTGTTGGCACATTCTACACACTGGGGCGGCAGTGGCTTTGTGCTTGATCCAAGCTCTGGTCCTGAGAGTGATGGGGTTTTTTATTTTTTTGGGGGGGATGCAGATTGCAGCCTTTCTTCTTTTAGCTTTCCCCAAGGACAGAGTTATTTCATAAGTGACTTATTACATTGTGTTATAATGAAGATCCCATTTCTAGTATTTTTCATTGTAGTGACGCCCAAAGAAAGTCTTGCTTTGAAAGACCGGATTCCCGTACCGCTGTCCGTGGTGCTGAAACGCTAACACTGGTTTCACGCAATCATAACCATTTCTGGCCTTATCTTTAGTGTTGTGTCTATGGCAACTGCCTGACGATGTGCTGCTGTCTATTGAGAAAACTTGGAGTCAGTTACCTTGACAATAATCCACTAGCATTATTTCTGGCATTGGTATTTTTTTATGTTTGTTATTACTTTTCTTTAGATAGATGTTTCAAAATTACAATAAATGATTAAATTAGCCGGTATCAAGTTTGCATGTATCCAATTATAGGAATAATACTTACAAAGCATTACACTCAAAAAATATTGTTAATTAATTGGATTAATGATGTCCTATAGTCTTGAGATGGAGAGTGGAGAGATGGGCTGCACTGGAGGGGTCTCAAAAGATGATCTGCTGAAAGTCTCATCCATCATAAAGCTGTGGGTAACGTGTCTCACGACCTGTGATCGGTGCTTAATGAGCCTAATTAAAACATGCTCCGCGCCGCATTAACACTTCTCCCACACTCCGCTCAAGGACTCCACGAGACTCCACGAAAACCGAGAAGGGAAAATCCACTGCGCTCCCCTGGCCGCGGCAGCAGCGTGGTTCATTCCGACCCTGTCTTCACGTCTATCTCTGGAAACGACGCGAGCGGCTGAAGAACACGTCATGAGCTGCGTGTGTAGATCGCACTGTAGTAATGCGACTGGTGGAAAGTAGCGATCTTCGAGCTCTACGAAGTCTTACTGGTAAGTTACGAGACGTTTGATGAGTGTTGCAAAGTGGAGACGTGTCCGCGAGTCGTGTCACAAGTGCATGGATTTAGTCAAACGAGGATTTTTTTTCATTTTAAATTAACTAAACTAAAGACAAAAAGTGCTCAAAGCGATGTCCAGTTCCACACCAAAGTAAAAGCATGCACGTCGTCACGTTACATTTGTATGCTGCGTTTTAGACTTTACAGATGAATAACGCAACACATGAAAGGTGTAACAGCGGGAACGGCAACGAAAGGCGCAGGAAAGGTGCAACTTGAATGGCACGTGCGTGTGGTTGAGAATAATATGATTTTATAGAGGTGCGTTCAGGAGCTCGGCTTGTATTCCGGTGATAGCGGCGGCTCAGCGGGCTGTCTCTGCAAGGTGCCTGACTCGTGCGGCGCTTTGCTTGAAGAAGAAAGCGCTTGTCAAGTGTTTTTTTTTTTGTTTTTGCGCTTTCTCTCTCTCTCTCTCTTGCGTGTAGTGCCGTGGCCTGACGCGCCTGCCCCGGTGGGTGGAGCGCGGGCAGATGTTGGGGTCGTGTCTTTTTGATATGGTTTGTTCTTTTTCTCACAGACCACTTCACTCGCAGACAGTGCCGGGGAGATGTTGCACTGGTGCCGCGGAGAAATCCTGTTTTTCCTTTGCCTCTCTCAGAAGCGCAGCGGTTTTTCTTTTCTTTTTTAATGCAGCGATTACGATGGATACAGTGTTTACCTAAAAAAAAAAGTCTCAAGGCGTGTGAAGGTACAGCTCTTCTCTTTGAACAGCAAATGTAAGTCACAGAATTAATGCTAATCCGCAAAGAAAGTCGAGGTTTTACAATGTGAAGTAGTTTTATAATTGAGGATGGCTCATGGAGTGAAGGGTTTTGACAGTGTTTGGATAGAAATGTAGATTTAAACCTCAGAGCAATGTTTACCTGGGATTGCAAAGTGACACAAGAAGATCGAGGTGTCATTTTGACAAGTTGATAGCAATTTAAAAAGAAACAAGTGCTGTTAAACATTGCAGGAGCAGTAAAAGCAGTAAAAGAAATATGTCTGTTTAGTTTGGAAACTATATACTATATACGGTATGTCAATGCACAATTGTATGCTTAAGTGATTAGTTTGTGTTGTGGTACTTATTTTCAATAGATGAGAAACTAACTTCTAGCTAATGAGTTTGTGTGACAGCCAGGGCTGCAACAATTAAACAACTAATTGTCCAGTGATTGTAAAAATAATCATACTCCTATTTTGATCATTGTTATCTGGACTACAGACTCCAAAACAAATATGAAAATAACTTACTAAACTTACTAAAGCATAACTAAATCAAAATGTAAAAAAGGGAACTACAAATAATACACTTAATCCACAAATACTGCATGTGTATATATATATATATATATATATATATATATATATATATATATATATATATAACATGCAGTCATCATATTTCAACTTTTGTTTTATTGGTTGATATATTTAAAAAGCATCAATATACTAGAGCTGTTAGTGGTCGACCAAAGAAATTAATGTTCAACTAAAAAGACATGGCCTTTTTCATCAATTATTCGACTAAAAAGGAGCAATAAGTAGTGCTAAAAGAGCTCTCAAAACTGATTTTCTCCTAAATCTGAGCACATTTCTAATCCAAAATGCTCACTAAAGATTGTGACATTGCATGTTTTCACACAATAACAACTGTGTAAAAAGCAGAACAATCAGAATCTGTCACATCAAAAACTCTTCACTTCATGTTTACAGCCCCCTTGTGTACAATAGAAATAATCATTTGACCAGTCGACTGATTGAAAAAATAATGTGTGACTAGTTAATGACTAAAATAATCGTTAGTTGCAGCCGTAGTGACAGCAGGCAGGTTTTGGGATTGAATCTGTGATTAGTCAAATCAAAATCCCCCCAGTTTTTACTGCTGATTGTCACGGCAGAAGTCCAGTTTGGAAAAGGAAGCCGAGTGAACGAACGCTGCCTGTTTTTCTGTGACTATTCTCTGTTCCTAAGGAATAAGGAAAGTTCATATAAAAGGCTAAAAGAGCCACCTGCTGGGATTAAGTCAAATGAGTTCAAGTGTAAACCATTCATCATCACATTTGCATGACGTGTGTAAGTAGAATTCGTTTTTCTGAACTACATTTCAATCCAAACATGAAGTTGATTGCAAATTCTCTTACTTAAGTCGCTCATTTTAACACCCGGAGTCAGAGATTACTTCTGCAAACCAAATTAGCCTCTTCGCCATCTCCTCGCCCAAAAGGATCCAGATATGAAGTAATATGCTAATCGTGTCTGACACCTTTTCATGTCTTTTTCCAACATAACTTAAATCCTCACAACTCTGGGGCAAAGCGAGGCCAAGGAAACAACTGGCCGGACAAAAAACGGACTAAATTGTGCTGCTCTCCCCTCGACTGCCTTGATGCATAAAAGATCCGACTAATTCCACTGTCATGCAACCTATCTCCATGCGTCCGTAACATATGCACATCTGTTTATAGGGGCCCCTTTTGTCTCTCAGTAGTGACAGTGACAGGCACCTGGACGATGTGTTTGATTGCCTATTCCCTTCACAACGCGTCTCCAATTTCATGGCTGTTAGGTTTGTTAATAAGAGCGGCGAGAAGAGAGCGTTGTTGAGGGCCAACCGCACACTCGCTTGAACTCTTTGATTAGAGAGCACTATTTGTAATGCTAAGAGGCATCGTCACATGTCAGGTAAATGCACACGCTCACAGGATATGCTCATTGCTGCTTTTTTGACAGTGCGGGACGGGATGGATAAAGCTACGGGGCTGGAAATGAACGCATAGGATAAAACGCATTTCTTTGTGTGTGTAATATTGTACCGGGGTCGATGTGCGTCGTTCTCTGGGGGCTCCTGCTTCAACATAAAACGTGCACAATATTATTTGCACCGGTTGTGCTCTGGCCCAGCAGTTTTGAAGGATGGGTGAAATTCAAAGGACAAATCCTCCTTTTGGGACAATAAAATAGACTTTTTAATTTCGTCTTAGAACATAGACACAAAAGGATCTGTAATTCAGTTAAGGCCTTGAGGTGTGTTTAGTCACTCTTGGGAAATCCGCCCCATGCGTTTGAAGAGGTGTATGTGTTCATGTTTTAGGGGTTTCCAAGCTTTTTTCACAGAGGGCAGCAATTTGAAACATATGGAGGAACATTTGTTATGCATTTTATGATTCACTTCACTAGCAGGGACCACGCCACAACAGAGTATGAAAGAATATTTATTGATAATAACGACGATGGAGCTCGACGATGGAGCTCGACGATGGAGCTCGACGATGGAGCTCGACGATGGAGCTCGACGATGGAGCTCGACGGTGTAGCGACGATCGAGCACAAGAGTTGGCTGGGTAGAGACTCAGGATGGGGGCTCTGTCTCGGGTAATCAGCCCGGCCGATTCAGAACCTCCCCTTCATAGATGGTGTTAAGGTGAAGATGATGGGGTGGGAGGGTGGGGTCGAGAGAGCAGAGACGACAAGATATGCTGTGAATTGGCCTTGTAAATAGGGCTTCTGGGTAATTAGAGGTGTGGTTAGAGAGTGGGGCGTGTTTACTAGTGGAGTAGAGGTTGAGGCGTGGTCCCGCTCCTGAACTTCACTTAGCGATTAACATCTCCAACTCCATTTGCAGAATTGTTCAAATCTTACTTTAAAAAAAATCCTACTTTTGGCTATTTTGCACGAACTCTGAGGAAGTCAACAAAAAAATTATCTGAGGGCCGCATTTTGTCCCCGGGCCATAGTTTGGAAACCCCTGTTTAAGGTGGTCAACAATGTTTAAATTAAAAAAAAAATTGCACTAATTATTTTTATAAGCACTTATAAAGCATTTACCTTATTATGTATCACTTGGTTAATGAGAGCAGTTTAACAAGCTGCTTATTAATGCTCTTACAAACATTTTGTGCAGGGTTTATTAACACATGGTTTTGGTTAATGACCTAGTAATTGTCTAAGTTAATTATGCAAATGACTAGTGCTTATTAATGCCTAATAGTTTACAGAGGAACTTGATAATAAAGTTTTACAGAACTAAGTAAGAAAACCATCTGACACATCAATATCAACATTTTTGTAAGTTAAAGCTTTAGCAGTTTTGAAGGGAAAAGCTGAAAAAATATCTATTATAGTTAATCTTGTATTTTGGGCATAGTTACCTTTTTAAATCACAAATTAAGGTCCAGCCAAAATTAGTCATAATTTGTGAGATCTTAGAGCTGAATAGCTCCAGGCAAAAGCAACAGACTAAACAGGCTCAGGAATATTATCATATTGATTAAGTCTGCAATTTAAATGAAAATCAATTAGGTCAAATGATTTAAACAGAATTACGTGCATTAGCTCCATTCATTATGGGCACTCAGACAGAGCCTGAAGGAAAGTGACTCCACTTGCAGTTATATAAATGAATGATACACGGCATATTCATGATAACAAAAGTCGGCATTTTTAACAAGTTAGAAGCACGTAGGTGGTGCATTAAGATTAATAATCATAACTAAACATTTGAAGTCCTAGAAGTTGTTTAATAAGGGCAAATCATAAGATATTTTTTTTCAAAACACGGTTCAAGTTTTTTAATTCTTCACCGCACTGTTTACATGCAGCAAAGATCAATGCACACCTTGAAGCAGCACTGACAGTGTGGTGCCTGTTGATTTGAGATTATTTTTCTCTGCTCATCTGCTGACGTACTAAGGCTTTCGTTGATGCATTTGGATAAACAATTACAGAAAATTCACTGAAATTCACTTTAATAAATACCAAACCTGGTAAATGGGACTATTAAATACAGTAGTCCCTAATGATTGCACAATGAAGATGCTTAAATGTGTTTTGTTTGTATCGGGATGAGTGAATGGATAATGAATGAGAGCATGTTTTGTTCCTCCCAAAACCAGAATATGTTTCGTTGTAGATTATATTTTGCTTCATGTAAGCAGGTTATATGACTGCTCCAAATCAAGGTCTTTTACTATTATGAGCAAATCACCAAGGCAGCTGTCTGCTAAATGCCATATGCGTATCCAACACTAGTGCAGAGAGGAAGTCATGATTTATTAGAGAATAAGCCCTGGTGAGCATTAAAATCAAATCCTTCTGTTCCGCAGGATGGCTCACAGCCTTCCACAGCGAGCTGCCTGGTCCTGGTCTGTGGCTGCAGGGCAGTAAGCTGCACCATGACACACTCCAACAGCAGCGCCCTGACAGGAAACTCCAGCGGTGTTTTAGATGGATATGACTCTGGGGGCAACATTTACAGACCCTTCTCTGTCTTCAGCGTGCTCACGCTCACTCTGCTGGCCATGCTGGCTGTGGCCACCTTTGTGTGGAACCTGCTGGTGCTGGTGACCATCCTGAGGGTGCGAACATTCCATCGAGTGCCTCACAACCTGGTGGCCTCCATGGCCATCTCCGATGTGATGGTGGCAGCTCTGGTCATGCCCCTGAGCCTGGTGCATGAGCTGAATGGGCGACTGTGGAAGCTGGGCCGAGTGCTGTGTCAAGTGTGGATTTCCTTCGATGTGCTGTGCTGCACAGCCAGCATCTGGAACGTGACTGCGATAGCACTGGACCGATACTGGTCCATCACCAGGCACCTGCAGTACACACTGAAGACACGCAAGAAGATCTCCAACTTTATGATTGCGCTGACGTGGCTGCTGTCCTCCATCATCTCGCTGTCGCCGCTGTTTGGCTGGGGTGAGACCTACTCAGAGGGCATGAAGTGTCAGGTCAGCCAGGAGCCCTCCTACACTATCTTCTCCACCTTTTCCGCCTTCTACCTTCCCCTGTGCGTGGTGCTGTTTGTCTACTGGAAAATCTACAAGGCAGCAAAGTTCAGGATCGGCTCCCGCAAGACCAACAGCATCACTCCAATGGCTGAGGTAATGTGAGATAACCCTAAAGCCATTAGTCCTGTTATAAAGCCATTAGCTCCACACCATGGGTTCAAACAGAGATTCATAGCCTACATGTTTGTCAAAGTAAATCCTTAGAATTAAGATCTGAATCATGTTACATCACAAAATAACTGATAAGCTGTGAAATTTCCAAACTAACTCAATGTTGCACAAGCCCCATTCAGTCTTATCCTTTAATTGCCAGCCACTTACTTCCAAAAGGGCTTATATTTGAAATGCCACAGATAATGCTGTGTTTTTTTCTTCTGCTGTGACATTTGTACCGACTGTAACTCTTGGGGAAAGTAAAGCCATTTAGGAAGTTTGCATTTGACCTTTAAATGATCCTTCTCAAAACAACATTGGGCATTTCATTTTAGCTTTACGTCGAAGTGTTTCCCCCTGTATTGTTCACCATTCATCAGTGTCAAATTAGTCTTTACAATGAAAACCATGTTGCAATGGTAATACCAATGGTCTATTTTTCCTAATAAGACATTTGAATGTGCTGCAATGTATCTTAAAACTGGTTAAATAAATGTAATTACTTTTTTTTAAAGAATATTAGTACATTTCTGATTCGTATTATTGAACACACAGCCATTAATGTCTCCTTTAATCATACTGTACATCTGCCTTTAAATGTACAGCTTTTTAAAGTAATAATCATATCCTGTTTATGTCATCTGTTTAACTCTCCTCTGTCAAGTATGATTTAATAGCATCTAATAGCTTTTTCCATGCCATTTAAACTCAGTATCTCATTAGTCAGAGGAATTATCAGAGCAATTCCGCTCATCACCATATTATGCTCAGTATTGCGCATAGGTCAAAAAGAAGATGGCTAAAAATACCTCCTGTGTCTGTAATGGGCAAGTGCACCTTCCTGGCTTTGGCACATCCCTCTAAAAGGCTCTAACTCCAGCTCTAACACCATCTAGCCAAACTTATAATCAGGCAAATTATCCCTATCGAAGTTTAATTTCTCTTTTTCTGGCCCATAAATTGTAGTCCTCCACACCAATAAGCTATTATTTGAGATTTTTATTACAACCTCTGGAGGAGTTGAAGTCTGCACATTTCACGCTCTTTAGTCGGATTGCATCTGTTTGCATATTTTCAACCTTAAAACAAGCTCTCAGTTTTGAATGGAGATAATAGTATTATCCATGCAGGATTAGTTTAGACATGGAAGTGCGCTGTTCATTGAATATTTGTGTTTTTCATTGGCATGAAGTGATATTTATACACTTTTGTGATCAATTTCACTGCCTTTTACATGTACATTTTAGCACATTTCAGACGTATTGAACAGATATGATATAATTATTGGAGAAAATATATATACAATTACAGTTTTATTCACACATAAACTATTAATTCAAACAAGAGTAATGTTGATCTGCTGAATGATTAGATAATAACTAAACTTGATTTTTTTGTTTCTTACATTTGGTGTCATTGCAACCCAAAAAAGCACTCAATATATTCTCTTCACGTTCTAAAATTTGAAAATGTCTTAATTTGATATTCAGGGCAAGTTTTTGAGACATATCTAGACTTTGATTGGAAATAGCTCCACAAACTTAAAATAATGATTCTAAAATCTTCTGCATCAATCACATCATTGCTGTTGAATAATGACACCACGTTTTGAAGCTATTGTGAAAACATTTGTATTTTTATGCTCACATAGAAATCCAGTTTTCACGTGGACAGACCCAGCAAGCACAGAGAGACAAACCAGGTCAAAACATGTGTAATCTGACAGTTAATGATGCCATGCAAGTACAACCTATTGTAAAAGAAAATGACAAATTGGATCAAAGTATTCCAGTCAACATGGACGCTGATCTAAAACGGAATTACACAAGACTCGGCGCTGGGAGAGTCTCATCTCAAGTCTGATTACACAGCCAATCACTCCGGGCTCCACGGTAGTTAGGCATATGCAGCTTTATTAGATGCTTCTGCTTTGGGTAGACACATCAGCAGCATGCCTTATGTTTGTGTCATGATTCTTATATCCGTCAATTACTGGTGCATGAGACGGGAGGCAGATAGATACACTCTGCTCGGCTAAGCGCTTAAAGAGAGAGATGCTGCCAAAGCCTCCGCCATCACTGATAATAATCCTGCTGCACTTGTGAATTTGCAACACCTACTCAAAGATCAAACATGCACATACTAAACGTACATGAGAGCAGAGGAGCTGTGCAAATAACGGACTAATCAGAGACAGTGTTTTTAGGCCACTGTGTCTATGTGGGAGCATTTTTTTGGTCAGGTGACAGATGAAAAGTCCATAATCAAATACTGAATAGGTTTTTGTAAACTATTCATGTGAAAGGAGTGGAATTTTAAAAAAAAGTTTCTAATTTAAAAAACAAACAAAATCTATATCTCTTGTTGTTTCTGAGGATGCATATTGATAGTGCTCATGCTCTACACCCTCCAATGCGGCTCCTGCGCCATCTGGGGTTCTTTGCCCCTTTGCCTGCATTGTTTGTACTCCTTATGTTGTATAATTCACAATTAAATTCAAGGTCTGTCTCTTATTTAAAACTATGATTTATGTCTACATTCAACTATCTCTACTGTGCCATTGACAATATTCACGAGCAAGGGCCACCAGGGCCGGCCCAAGCCTTCAGGGGGCCCTAAGCGAAAACATTTTTGGGGGCCCCTCACCACGTCATCAGAATCAGTTTTATTGCCATTGTCAGTAAACAATTCACATATGGGAACTTTCTTCAACGCAAACAAAGCGCACCAAAACTCCAGGGCATCCGTTTGCCAGTTAGTTTATTCTCAGCACCTCACAAGCTCAAATATTGATAACTTAAATCCCACAATGCAACTTGGTATTCCGCTGACATCACCTCTACTCCCTGAACAAATAACACACCTCCCAGATATGTTTTTGGGCGTATTTGGGGGCGTTACGGGTCTACAGCCACATTAGCAGTTTAAATTAATGACCTTTTTTGTGTATTCTGCTGCATTTTAATGTGGTCCAGCCGGCTAAAGTAAGAGTAAAATGTTGAGGTTGTAATGTTATAAAATGATGATGTGATGAAACTGTGCCAGGAGAAAATGATTAAAACCAGTTATTAATACAATAGTGTACTTAATTACTCAATACAATATTGGCTATGAAAAATACTTATGGTCAAGTTGATTCATTTTAACTGAAAATGTAAAAGTAATAGTTATCCTTACTAATTTATCTTTTACAGCTCCCAACTGTTCCTTCTTGCTAAAGTGACAAAACAAGTTATGTTAAATTAAACAAATGGCATAAGCATTGCTTGATAACACTCATAAAGCTGCACAGTGCAAACATGTTATTCCCAGAGAATGAACAGAACTATAAGTGAAGGTCTAAACCCAGCTATAGTGAAGAGACTGCGTTTCTGCAACTTTGCCACTTTTATATAAAAATATATAGTATTATTCTATAACAGACGTAATCATAATATGTCTGGTTATTTTTCACTATCAATTTATTATGATTTATAACAAATAGTCTAATGATGCTTTTTAAATAAATGTAATGTCATGTTTGTTCTGATCAGAACGTCACACACTGGACTCCTGCATGAAACAATGCTGCGATGTGATTGGCTGATGGACCTTACGTGCATAAACCTTTACGTTCCTCTTATTGCACGTTAAGAAGTCAAAGTAAAACAGACATCACGAGTCACGATTGATCTCACACATGGTGATGTGAGAGAGAGGGACGCAAACTCAAACCCGCTCATCTCTGACTGAGGCTGCTCAGGGGCCCGGAACAGGGGCCCAGGACAGGGGCCGCACACTGTTCACTCCAAAGTCTCACGTCAGAGGTTCTGGACGAGACGGCGCTCGTCCGGACCGGATCTCCGCCTCTTAGTGACCCGGGGCACAGACGCCCCTCCCCGGCCTCACCTACAGCTAACACTACCGGGCTGGTGTAAATGTGAAGCTTATTATCTTTCATTCAGACATATTATTATGCGCGGGGCAGAGCTCTCGTCGCCTCCAGCCTGAGCGAACTAACGTGACAGAATCGTGTTGTTTCAAACAGCAGCATTAACCATATCTTTGTAAGAGAAGTTCAATACCTGGAGAGTGTTGTTGAGTTTGCAGTTTCTTTACATCGTCAAGAAGTTTCTTCTTTCGTTTTTCGGCATCGGGGGGATATATTCCTCTGGACATGAGGACCAGAGGAATATTCTGTTGTGTTTATGTTTTGCTCTCGTTCTCCTCGCGCACAATGAAGTTGACCAATCAGCGCAGGTTTGGTGTCTTGGTTGCCAGATTGTCATTACAAATAAATGTGGTTTGTGCGTTATATGTTACCGCTGTGTGCGCTGCCGCGCTATCAGCGCCACTACACTAGTGGCGCACGCTGCGCTTGCACTTCGCATAAGACGGGTTGCCAGATTGGGGGCCCTATTAACGCCTCGGGGCCCTACGCGGCTGCTTAGTTCGCTTATAGGCTGGGCCGGCCCTGAGGGCCACGACCACAAAATACAGTGTAAATGTGAATGTATTTACATTGTATATCCGACAAAGTAATTATGGTGTTGGGCATCTGAGGATTTTGAATTCAATAATGTTCATTTTTGTAACGCCCAAAATCACAACAGCAGTTGCCTCGCAGGGCTGAACAAAATTGTTAATTTTACCAGTGGAAAGTTGGAAAATAAAGTAAATGCAACAGTAATTAGTCAATAATACAGTTCATAGGAATTAGGCAAATGGATAACTGTCCCAGAGCATGATCCACTGTCCTTAGAACCTACATAAAAACCAAAAGGAAAAATGTGAAACCTAGAGGAGAACAACAGTGATGGAGAGATCCTATTCTGATGGACGACAGGCCTTAGATGACCCAGGTCAGGACTAATGTATTTGCAGATAGAGACTTAAGAGCCAGAAACACTCAAGACAGAAGGTTAGAAGGAGCATCCAGGTGCACAGGTCAGGGCTGTAGCATCTAAGGTCATCACTGGAACGCCAGCACATCTGAAACAGTAGCACTCTCTCATGTGAACAGCAATAGCTTAATGCATCAGTAGGCCCTGGGGCTGAGAGAGGAGCTGTACTTTTTATTTACCAGATATATACATGTTCTTTTTATGTATTTATTGTTAAAATACTGAATTTTTCATTAAATATTGTTTGGGCTTTTAAAATACTAAATACTGAATACTGAAGATTCTGAAGTAGTGCTGTCCAGGCCAACATATTATGAGTGCAAATCAAGGCATTTTAACCCAACACTTCAAAAACCTGACCGGCAAAACAGGTTTAACAGGCCATAACACTAGTGACTAAGTGCTTTAATAGGCTTGGACTCATAATAGGAATATTCCCAACATCTGCCAGGTATTTTTCAAGCACTAAACACATCTCCAGGTTTAGTCTCAAAAGCTCAGAAAGTTCATAGAAAGTGCCTACCTCATGGTGTGTTCATCTCTATAGTATTAACCTGGCTGGCAGAGTAAACCACTTGAAGCAGGAGTTTGGGTCTTGCACGTCTTCGTAGACATAGACAGTCTGGAGTTCTAAATCCACCTGTGAAGTCCTTTATTTGTGCTTGGATTTGACCACTCACTGTTTCACTTACTTCTGTATCAAGGACCATTTGGCTCCTATTTGACTCCATTTGCCGGTTGTGTCAGAGCGCAGCTTGTCTGCTCACCGCCTCATGTTGGGCAGGGTCAATATGATCTGGCAGGGCTGTTTATGGTTTTATGTGTCAGGTGAAGAATTTTAAACTCTAAACTCGAAGAAGCAAGAGTGCTATTGGGAATGTCTTTTAGTTAGTAATCCAAGCAGGGAGTTATGCAAACGCGTGGATATGTTTTTCAGCATCACATCTTGGCACGCTTTTTCTCATTTTGGCTATACTGCGTTGATGATGAAATATATTTTTTAAAAGGCTGTTTTACATTCTTTCATTGGAGGAGGTTTTTTGTAGTTTTTCCTGGCCGAGAAGGCGGGTCTAAGGACAGGGGACCCTGGGACATTGCCCCTCGTCCCTTATGAACATTGTTTAATCCGTTTTCACTGTCGCTCTCTGAGACAACCACTGTTGTGATTTTGAGCCTTACAAAGATAAATTGAATTGAAAATTGAAGTACATGGGCTGCAGGGTTTATATGTGCTGGGAATGAGAGCTCTTGGTCAAATAGTAAGTAAGGATTCTTACAGCAGAGCTGGAGGCTACACTTTTATTTCCCAGTGTGAATTGTAAGACTCTCAGGGCCTAATGCAATGATCTTTTTTTTTGTAGGGTTGAGAAGCAGTTAATTAAGTATCAAACAAGCACAAAGTCTGTCTAATTGATTGGTCTGATCAGGTTTCATTGATAAATACAGCTGTGTGTCATCTACATAGCAACGAAAGTTAATGCCATGAAGAAAAGAGAGTGGCACATGGACAGGAAGGTGGAGAGGAAGATGGAGATGAAGGTGGAGAGGAAGATGGAGAGGAAGATGGAGAGGAAGATGGAGAGGAAGGTGGAGAGGAAGATGGAGAGGAAGATGGAGAGGAAGCGAGCATGTGGTCAGTAAAAGGCATGCGTGAGGTCTGGTTCCTAATGAATTTATTAATTATCAGATAGAGACTTATCCATGCGTTTGTCTTCCTGAAGATGTCAAACAGGCTTCTACTCTGACAATGCTCAAATCTCAGCTGAAAACTGTTTTGTTTGGCTGTGAATATGACTGAAATGACTGAAATGATTTAATTTGCACGTTTCTCTTTTATGTCTTGAACTGTTTTGTGATTTCTGTATTTTAATACATTTTCTCCTGTTGTGTGAAGCACTTTTTTTGCCTTGTGTGCTCTACAAATAAACTTGCCTTGTCTAGATAAAAGGTTTACATTTACATTTACAACAGTAAAATATTTGTATATTTCACATTTTCATATATTATTGTTTCTTAATATCTATCAGGTTGGCCAATATGGGGATGCTATAGGTTTTATGTTTGTTGTTTAGTACAGGTCTAAGAAGCACCTGCCTATTATTTCCAAGTGGCAAATATAATTTCACTTGCGCATTCTTCATCCCAGCATCACTTGAAATACTTATATAACCCGACCTTCCAAATCTGTGTATTGAGACGTATGGCTGAACTACTGTAACTGTATATGAAACACGACCATGGTAAATATTTCAGTCAAATTCCCTAGGTATTCTTTTGTTCTATATGTGTGTTTCATGAATTATTCAAAGTGGTGACAGGGCAGAAAAGGCCACCATTCATCATCACAGCGGCTGCATAGCTCTGCCTGCACAGACACAGTCTGTGTTATTCATAATGAGAGCAGAGGACATCGCTCTTCCCATAGGTGCTGTAAAGTGCAGTAATGTGGCCCACATAGGACTCAGTGTTCTCACCTTCAGGATCTCCTCATGCCTTCTGCAGCCCTTACACCAGCCCACTGACATCAGGAGGTGTCTTTGAATGGACTACTTGTCTCTTACATAAGCCAGTGACATGGCTGAGGAGTGAAGTGGTGCCCCGTCATTTTGTTTTCTCTTATTTATTACAGCATAAATTATGCAAATAAACTATGGGAATCTTTACATCAGTCTTAAAATGAACTAGCTCCAGCAGTTTAACCTCTGCTATGTGCAATATGTGCTATGTGAACATTCTGACTATGTTGTGTTCCTATGCTTTAAGGCATAAGAAAACCATTATTAATGTATTAAATATCAAGACACCAGACATTCAGAATCAAAATTAATCTATGTTTCCCCATTTATTAATTGATTATTATATGGTGGCTGCTAATCCTCCTAGTGTACAGATTAAAAGTTGGGCATGCACATGAATACTACTCAATAACAACTTAAAATGGATCATATCATACTTTTTATGGTGATACCGGTATGATTTTGAGTGACTATGAAATTAAAATATCACTATAAAATGTGGCTGAAATGCATATGCACAATACCATTGTTTTCATAAAGCAGTGGCTGAGGAGAGGGAAAAAGTGAACCAGAATTTGTTGGTTTTGGGCTTCTTTTACTCTTTGGAAGAATGATGTTTCAGCAAAACCGCCCCACAACGACACTTCTCATATTAAATCTGACAAGTCATCTAAAAGTTTTCACCAACGCTGTGAGTGAAAAGATGAGGCAGCTCCTGTCAGCGCTTAGCCCTGATTGTCTTTTATTTTAGTTCTTGATCAAACCAAAGAAGATCGCTCCGCTTTGTGCAATTAGAGGAATTTGCTTATGTCTGAACCGCTGCTGTGATGTGCAGTTCTTGTTTTCTCAACACTGCGACATGTGTTATTATCAGCCCAATGCAGAGTGCGGACTGACTCCTCCACTAACTTTAGCTCACTATTTTCACTGTTTTCAATGACTGAGTTCACTCACAGTCTGTGTCATGTCAAAGGAGCATCCAGTCCCTGTGGTGCACAAAGCACGAAACGCCCACATAAACCTAAAACCTATTAATAATGTCTGACTGTCACAAAAGCAGGCCGATGTTGCATTGTAGACTACTTGTCATAAACATACGTACTATTAGTATCTACTGGTGTCTGCAATCAGAAACAACTTGAAAATAAATTGTTCCTTTTAAAATTTTCAGCAATAAAATGATGCAACTATTGTGTCGACCGTCAATTATAGCGTTATAAAAAATTTTAAAAATCGCCGCGCCCGAATAGTCAGTGTGAAGCTCCAATACCACTTCTTACTATATGTAGTAATAAAGTGATACATCTTAATAGAGCATGCCAACTAATGAGCACACAAACATATCCAGCCTACACACTAGAGGCCCTTCTACACAGTCACAGGATTCACTATTTATATTCATTTTACAATAACAAAATCCATTTATTATTTTATAGTATGCTCTGTTTATGGAGCAATTGGACAGATGCAGATTTATTCCCATGTTAATATGTTGATAGATGTGTTACATTTTGTGACCTTAGCGTTGCATCACACTGTCACTAATTCAACCGAGAGAAGACGATCGCACCATACTTTGTTCCACCGTGTCAGTCACACGTTATAATGTGGTCGCATCGTAAACCTTCATTTCACTGACAACTCTGTAACAGCACGGCAGCCTGCTGTATGCTCCGGCCCTGCACTTTAAATGGATTTACTCATCAGCTGTAGGCCTCAGTGACCTCCATTGATCCAGAGACATTTCACTGGCAGTGATCTAACTCTCTGCCTCTTGTTTCGCCCCCACACACTCTAGACAGCAACATTCACATTGTCCTAAGACTCGAGGGTGACCGGCCTGACTTTACCTATTACATGCAATCAATAGCTGTGTTGTCTGAGAAAACAGCAGATTACGTGGCGCAGGCTTTTAATCTCCACAAAGCGTGCGTTTGAAGTCACTGTTGTAGGAATAAGCTCTAGTTTGCTTGATACACCTGTTAATTTCTTCTCATCCATCTTTT